>NW_012101365.1:8417532-8436186 GCF_000951045.1 Mandrillus leucophaeus | reverse complement strand
ATAACTCAATATCTTAGACTACGTTCCTTGGAGACACACTCTGAGCCTGAGATTGCATGCAGGTTTGTTGGGAGGTGCTCTCAGGATATTTAATTCTAAGGAAGTGAAGACAGCAGGATTAGAGGGAGAAGCTGAACTGCAACTATAATTGCAACTGAGCCCTCAACCCATCCTACAGTGGGCCCTGCAGTTGAAAGGATCCTTCAAAGCTATCCAAATTGAGGCAGAAACGGCAGGGACTTTATATCCGGGCATCAGCCAGGTGGTGATCCCTCGCAGTTGCTGGGAGAGAGTGAGACAGCTCCCTCTGACCAAAGGCAGTGCCTGGTAAGGAGCACGTTTTGAAGTCTTTAGAGTTTTTTCTGGATGGTGGATAGTCCCTGTCAAGCCTTTCTTGTAGAGTTGTTCGCTAGTGCCAAAGAATTAACTGTCTTAGCCTCCACTCTCCATCTTTATATGCTAGAATAATAATACCTCTGTCAAAAGGGTTGCTAGGAGGGTCAGAATGATAAAATATTGACGAATGACCCTAGAGAAAAATAAAGGAGATTAAATGAATTAAGGAAATACATACTGCAGAATAGTACAGATCATGTATGGAAAAAAAATGATCTTGAACAACTTGAAGTGATGTGGAAAGACAAGACATATGACAAAAATGAGGAATACAACACTATGTATCCTACGATGCCATTTATCTTTAAAAGAGATCTATTTGTATCTATATAAAAAGATAAATGGAAAGACATAAACCAGAGTGTTGACTATGGGTGCAGGAGTTAGCTGGGGGGCTGGAGAGGCAGGCAGAGCTGGAGTAGAGGTAGGGCTGGAACTAGGCTTGTCAGATGGGAGAAGATGGGCATAGAAGGGGTTGCAGCAGATGTGAGCAGTGCATGGCAGTACAGAAAACAAGTCTGGGCAGGACTTTAGAGATAATTTGCTGTCCAGGCTCACTTGTGTTCCGGTGTCAGCATACCTGAGTTCAGATCCCTGCTCCAGCACTAAATATATAATAGCTCCATTTAGTGGAGCAGCTTGGGCAAGTCAGTGTCTCTGAATCTCAGTTTCTTTATCTTTTAAATGGGGCATGATAATCACTTTAAAGACTGTGTCAAGATTAGACATGATTGCTTCTGACACATGTTCACAGGGGATACTGTCATTAACCCTAGGAAGCCACTCGGCATTTCTTCCCCTTCCCAACAAGGAGCAGGGAGTCTGAAGAACAGCTTCCCTGGCTCAACACAAACACTCCAGGATGAATCAACTCTCCAAAGGAGCAAGATTTCTGTATGCTTCCACATAGCTAGAGGAACAGTCAATTCACCTAGAACTCCTGGCAAAACAGTGGTTCACTTAGTTTTTTAACATTTTTCATTATAAAAAGTCAAAAAATAACAGATACTGGCAAGGTTGTAGGAAAAAAGAACAGTTAATACACTGTTGGTGAGAGTATAAATTAGTTCAGCCATTATGGAAGACAGTGTGGTAATTACTAAAACACCTAAAGACAGAATCATTCCACCAAGCAATCCCATTACTGGATATATATCCAAAGGAATATAAATCATTGTGTTTTAAAGACATATGCACACATATGTTCATTGTAGCACTATTCACAACAGCAGAGATATAGAATCAACCTAAATGCCCATCAGTGATAGACTGGATAAAGAAAATGTACATCTACATGATGGAATACTATGCAGCCATAAAAAAGAATGAGATCATATCCTTTGCAAGGACATGGATGGCGCTGGAGGCCATTATCCTTAGCAAATTAACAGAGGAACAGAAAACCAAATACCACATGTTCTTACTTATAAGTAGAAGCTAAATGATAAGAACACATGGACACACAGAGGGGAACAACACACATTGGGGCCTTTCAGAAAGTGGGAAAAGGGCAAGGATCAGGAAAAATAACCAATGGGTAAAAGGCTTAATACCTGGGTGATGAAATATTCTTTACAACAAACCCCCATGACATGAGTTTACCTGTGTAACAAACCTGCATTAGTACCCCTGAACTTAAAAGTTAAAACAGTTTTTTCATCAGCTGATAAATGCACATAGTTAAAAAAAAGTCATGACACTTATAATGAAACCCAGTTCCACACTCTAAAGGAAACCTCAGTTCACTCCTTGAGCTATCTCACCAGTTGTCTCATATTTCTAAACAAATGTGCTTCTTTTAATATTTCCTATTCTGTCAAAATTAGATGTCATCTATTATATTTCTATGATGACCCATGCCTTTAGCATTCTTATACAATCTCCCATCCCCTACCTGTCCCATATCATTTTTAAAATTTAATTGGAAATTAGTTTATATTATACTGACTATGTAAATATAGTTCTTTAATTTTGCTGAGACAGCTCATCAGATCTGTCATCTACCTATGCTTTGATTATTGTTTTCCAAAACTCTCATATCAGTCTCTTCATTTATCTCATTACCTTCTCTTATTGTTTCAACATGGAGACATCTCTCCAGGAGCTCTGTCCTCCTGCTGTAGACTAGACAGGCTGCTCTCTATGCCTATTGCACAGCTGCCATCTGGGGAATTCTTTTTGTTACCCTCCTGGGTAGGATCCTCTATTGCCTGGATCTCATGTCTTTTTCTGTCCCTAGTTTTGCTGGAGTATACCCTTTAAAAAGAAGATTAGAGTATGTGTTAGTCCATTTTCATGCTGCTGATAAATACATCCCCAAGGCTGGGAAGACAAAGAGGTTTAATGGGACTTACAGTTCCACATGGCTGGGGAGGCCTCAGAATCATGGCAGGGGGGCAAAAGGCACTTCTTACATGGTGGTGGCAAGAGAAAATGAGAAGAATGCAAAAGTGGAAACCCCTGCTAAAAACCATCAGATCTCATGAGACTTATGCACTACCACGAGAACAGTATGGAGGAAACTGCCATCAGGATTCAAATTATCTCTCACTGGTTCCCTCCCACAACACATGAGAATTATGGGAGTACAACTCGAGATGAGATTTGGGTGGGGACACAGAGCCAAACCATATCACTCCACCCCTGGACCCTCCAAATTTATGTCCTCACATTTCAAAACCAATCACACCTTCCAAACAGTCCCCCAAAGTCTTAACTCATTTCAGCATTAACCCAAAAGTCTACAGTCCAAAGCCTCATCTGAGACAAGGCAAGTCCTTTCCGCTTATGAGCCTGTAAAATCAAAAGCAAGCTAGTTACTTCCTAGATATAATAGGGATACAGGTATTGGGTAAATACAGCCATTCCAAAGGGGAGAAATTGGCCGAAACAAAGGGGTTACAGGGCCCATGCAACTCCGAAATCCAGAGGGGCAGTCAAATTTTAAAGCTCCAAAATGGTCTCCTTTGACTCCATGTTTCACATCGGAGTCATGCTGATGCAAGAGGTAGGTTCCCATAGTCTTGGGACAGTTCGACCCCTGTGGCTTTGCAGGGTATAGCCCCCTCCTGGCTGCTTTCATGGGCTGGCATTGGAGTGTCTGTGGCTTTTCCAGGTGCACGGTGCAAGCTGTCAGTGGATCTACCTTTCTGGGGTCTGGAGGACAGTGGTCCTCTTCTCACAACTCTGCTAGGCAGTTCCCCAGTAGGGACTCTGTGTGGGGGCTCTGACCCCATATTTCCCTTCAGCACTGCCCTAGCAGATGTTCTCTATGAGGGCCCCACCCCTGCAGCAAACTTTTGCCTGGGCATCCAGGCATTTTCATACGTCTTCTGAAATCTAGGCAGAGGTTCCCAAACCTCAATTGTTGACTTCTGTGCACTGTCAGGCTCAACACCATGTGGAAGCTGCCAATGTTTGCAGCTTGCACCCTCTGAAGTCATAGCCCGAGCTGTACATTGGCCCCTTTCAGCCATGACTGGAGCATCTGGGACACAGGGCACCAAGCCCTTAGACTGCACACAGCATAGGGACCCTGGGCCTGTCCCACAAAACCACATTTTCCCTCCTGGGCCTCCAGACCTGTGATGGGAGGGGCTGCTGTGAAGGTCTCTGACATGGCCTGGAGACATTTTCCATGGTCTTGGGGATTAACATTAGGCTTCTTGCTACTTATGCAAGTTTCTGTAGCCAACTTGTATTTCTTCCCAGAGAATGGGTTTTCTTTTCTATTGCATAGTCAGCTTGCAAATTTTCCAAACTTTTATGCCCTGCTTCCCTTATAAAACTAAATGCTTTTAACAGCACCCAAGTCACCTCTTGAATGCTTTGATGCTTAGAAATTTCTTTCACCAGATACCCTAAATCATCTCTCTCAAGTTCGAAGTTCCACAAATCTCTAGGTCAGGTGCAAAATGCCGCCAGTCTCTTTGCTAAAACATAACAAGTGTCACCTTTGTTCCAGTTCCCAACAAGTTCCTCATCTCCATCTGAGACCACCTCAGCCTGGACCTTATTCATATTGCTATCAGCATTTTAGGTAAAGTCAACTCAGCAAGTCTCTAGGAAGTTCCAAACTTTCCCACCTTTTCCTGCCTTCTTCTGAGCCCTTCAAACTGTTCTAATCTCTGCCTGTTACCCAGTTCCAAAGTCACTTCCACATTTTTGGGTATCTTTTCAGCAATGCCCCACTCTACCAGTACCAATTTACTATATTAGTCCATTTTCATGATGCTAATAAAGACATGCCCGAGACTGGGAAGATAAAGAGGTTTTAATTGGACTTACAGTTCCACGTGGCTGGGGAGGCCTCAGAATCATGGTGGGAGGCAAAAGGCACTTCTTACATGGTAAAGGCAAGAGGAAATGAGAAGGATGCAAAAGCAGAAATCCCTGATAAAACCATCAGATCTTGTGAGAATTATTCACTACTAGGAGAACAGTATGGGGGGAACTGCCCTCATGATTCAAATTATCTCCCACTGGGTCCTTCACACAACACATGGGAATTATGGGAGTACAATTCCAGATGAGATTTGGGTGGGGACACAGAGCCAAACCATATCATTGTGTGTGTGTGTGTGTGTGTGTGTTTTCTGTTCACATTATCCTCTGGATTTCATATATGTTTGCAATTGGCCAATAGCGAGATTGCTTTCTTCTTGGTAATGTACTTCATGCTCCTGAAGTCAAACAGTTATAACCAAAGTGTTACATACTAATTTATGTATTTATCAAATATGACTGGAACCAAGGCCCTGTACAAGAATCTGAAATAAATAAGGGAGAGTCTCTGTTCTCGAGATATTTGTTGTTGCTGGGGAAAAATATGTAAACAGGCAATGATATAATGTGGTCAATATTACAGTGAAAACTTTATAAGATAATGAAAGAGCCCCAGAAAAAAGGACTTAGCTTGAGGAGCTCTTAGAAGACTTCCTAGAATTGCGACTGCCTAAGTTGGGCCTAAAGAATGAGACTGCTTATTTATTTATTTATGTATTATCTTGTTACAACATGAATCTAAGATGTTGCAAAATGCTTATCACATAAGAAAATCTTTTCAGGGCCAGCAACTGTGCCTAGATCTTCCTAGCCTTCTGAGTATCAATACTTTCTCCAGTGACTCAAAGAGAGCTTGGCATACAGTTGACTCTTTAATACATAGTTATTGAATGAATGAAGGTCAGACATGGTAGTATAGATAGTGGGGGAAAAACATTAATAAATGGTCCTAGGACAGTATATTATTCATACACATACAAGTAAATAAACAAAATTAATTCTCTAGTTTACCTCATTTGTAAAAATAAATTCAAAATAGAGTAAAGAAAATAACCTTTAAAACTTTTTGAAGACAATATATTTATGATTAGGAAAATATTACTAAAATAGGACATAATGCATAAATCGTAAAGATTGATAAAATGAAACTATCAAATGCAAAATTTGGTACAAGACATCAAAGATACTTGTTTTAGTCCATTTTCTGTTACTATAACAGAATACCTGACACTCGGTCATTTTTAATAAACAAAAATTTATTTAGCTCACAGTTTGGGAGGCTGGGAAGTCCAAGAGCATAGTGCCAGCCTCTGGCAAGGGTCATCCCACGGTGGAAGGGCAGAAGGTACAAGTGAGCACAAAGGACCGAGAGAGAGGCACCAGGGGCCAGACTCGCTTTATAACAACCCAGTCTCATGATAATTAACCTGTTCCCACGATGACAACATTAAACCATTTATGACCCCACCACCTCTTATAAGTTCCCACCTCCCAGCACTGTGGCATTATGGATTTTTTCCAACATATGAACTTTTAGGGGATACATCAAACCAGAGCATTCCACCCCTCCCCACACACACATTTATATTCTCAGAATGAAAAATACATTCATTCCATCCCCGTGATCTCAAAAGCCTTAACTCATTCCAGCAAAAACTCAAAAGTCCAAAGTCTCATCTAAATCAGATATGGGTGAAACTCAAGGCACGATTCACCTTGAGGTTAATTCCTTCCAGCCACTTCTGTGGCTATGCTGAAAATTCCAAAAATTTTATCTCCAGCCAAGATCTGACACATCTACTTGAATGTCTAATGGACATCTCAAAGTTAGTATATCAGCAACTAAACTCTTAATCTTTTTATGTTCCTAAATAAATTCTTTCTCCACACTGACTCAGCTCAACAAATGTCTCTTATTTCACTCAGGTACTGTGATTACTTATGACAGAAACTCAGGGTCATTTTTGAGAATTCCTCCTAATTTCTTGCCCAAACCACATTCATTCTCCCATCAAAATACTTCTTGATTTTATCCACTTCCTTCTACCTCCACTTTAACCACACTGGTCTAAACCACCGTCTCTCACCTCAATTTGTGCTATAACCACCTGACAAGTCTTCCTGAATCCCCTATGACTCTTCATCCCTTTCTGGTTCTTCATCCAAATCTTTAAAAAAATGCAAATCTCATTGACTTTTTTTTTCCCCCATGAAATCCTCTTTCATGAAAGAGGATACCTGTTGTACTTAAAATCTAAATCTCTTGCCACTGTCCATAGGCCCCGGATCACCAGGCCTCCACCCATCATAATTGCCTTGTTTCATCCTCTTTGCTCATCAGCCTTCAGTGACATGGGCCTTCCTCAATCTCTGGAACACACTAGGTTCTTCCTACCTCAGGCCACGGGTGCATGCTCTTCTCTCTGCCTTGAACAACCCCAACCTCCTCCTTGGTCTTGCTAACCCATCTCATTCTTTCAGGTCTCTGCTTAAGTTTCCCTGTTGCACCTATCTAAATCAGATACTTTAAATTTCAAATCATCCCCTCTTACTCCTTCTCTGTTTATCTATTTTAAAATATCTATTTATTTGTATGATCATTGTATAGGTTTATCTCACCTAAGAGACTAAAATTTCTATAAGGATAGAAACTATGTCAATTTTGTTGAATGATAAGATAAAAACTATTATTTTGTCCTTTGTTAGAGCTTTTATATTGAGCATATTTTACTAAGCATAGCAGGAGCTTAGTTAACATCCTGGCTGCACAGGAGATTTTTATAGTGCATTTTATAAATATATAGATTTGGGGGCTTTAAAACTTATTGAATCAGAACCTTTTGGGGGTGCAGCCCAGAAATCTGCATTTTTAACACACTGCACAAGTGATTCATTCCTATTTAGTTAGCCCATCTCTGATGCCTAAAACCAGCTAATCTCCAGAAGAATTCCCAAGATTGGAAGTTGAAAGACATGGGCTTGAATTCTACTTTGTAAATTACTAAGTATGGAATTTTGGAAAGTCATTTAATATCTCTGATACTCATTTCTATTTTTGGAAATTTGGAGTAATAAAAATATCTGCTTCGAAGTACTGCTGTGAAGCTCCAATGCACAATACATCTTAAAACACTTCATAAACTTCATATTAAATAAATGTTAGAATTTTTATTCATTAATGATCTCTTCCATATAGGGCTTGCCTCATCATTTCTGATAATCTAACTGGTGCAGCCCATACTTCTCCAATGAGATAGGATCCCTTTCCCTGTACTTCTGAAGAAGGACTAATAATAATAATTCACTGAGCTTTTTGCTTTTTTAAAGTTCTGGGCCATCATTAGTTAGATCTGCATCATACCATACCCACAGCCTCCCTAGCCCATTTGGCTGCTGGGGAGGAAACAGCTCAGGCAGCAGCAGCAAACACTGAGGGAGAAGGGGTGGCCCCACTTCCAGCAGGATGACAAGGATTGAATCTCTGAACAGTAACAATGAAAGGCCACAACCAGGAACTGCAGGGAACCTCTGGGCAGTTTCTTAACTCTGATTTTCCCATGCTGAATCATTATAAAACTCCCTCAATTATTATGGGCAATCACAAAATCAAGAAAACAGGACTCCCTATCAGAGATGTAATAATAATAATAAAAAGAACTCTCAAACCAAAGAAACTTGTTGTACAATCTGTGAAAATCCTGTAATCTCCCTGGCTTTTAGGAACCTTACATGTGGAACAGGTACTTGGACAGGATGAATATATAAACAAGTAAGTGAATGAACACAATTGCTTGCAAGACCATTGCTGGGTATACTTGTTTTTTGTCTCGGGGCATGGCACCCACAAGTTCTTAGTCTCTCAAGCATAGGAGAGACTAAGATAATTAAGATACCTTAATCTGATGATTCCTCCAAACAAACAAATGAATTAACCCACCTGCTTTGCAAGATCATTGCTGGGGATACCTGTTTTTTGCCTTTTCTGTGTTGGTGCATGGCATCCACAGGTTCCCAGTCTCCCAAGCCAAATGCCTTAATTTGATGATTCCTCCCAAGTCTTCTTAATTTCCCATATCTTCTTTCACTTCTCCATCCCTTCTACCTGGCCTAGTGTACTAGTTGGGGTTCTCTAGAGAAGCAAACCCATTGGGTTTTTTTTCCCCGAGAGATTTATTTAAGGAATTGATTCATGATTATAATGGCTGGCAAGCTCAAAATCTGCAGAGTGGGCCAGTATGCTGGAGACACAGAGGAAAGCTAATATATCAGTTGAAGTTCAAAGGCTACATGCTGGAGAATTCTCCCTTGCTCAGGGAAGGTCAGTCTTTGGTTCTACTCAGGACTTCAACTGATCAAATGAGGCTCACCCAAATTATGGAGGTCAATCTGCTTTATTCAAAGTCTACCAATGTAAATGCAAATCTCATCCAACAGTCCTGTTACAGAAACATCTAGAATAATGTTTAACCAAATGTCTGGGCACTGTGGCCTAGCCAAGTTGACACATTAAATTAACCATGACGTCTTGTTCAGTCTTTCATTATTTATCACCTGGACTATTTCTTCAGACCCTAAGAGGTCTACCTCCTTTTATTCATTAATATGTTCATGCATTCATTCATTCGTCAGTCTGAAAATCATTTAATAAAGTATCCTCTGCACCAGGCATATTTCTAGTGATGGGGGATGTGGTGGTGAACAAGACAACACCCCTGCTTTTATAAAACTTATGTTGTATTTGGGGGAGATGACTAAAAAACTGGCTAACAAACACATAGGAAATATAATCTGAGGCAGTAGAAAGTGCTATTCAGAGAAATGAAGTTGGGAAAAGGAATAGAGGGTGGTCTGCAGGGAGAGCTCTATTTTTTTAAGGTGGGGGGCAGGGGGTCAGGCAAGAAGCCTTTGAGGGAGACTATTCTAGTAGGAATTGATGAAACAAGGGGGAAGACCAGGCAGAATACAATTTTAACAGAGGGAAAAGCAGACGCCAAGATCCTGACAACCTTGGTGTGTTCTAGGAATAATAAACAAAGACCAATGTGACTAAAACAGGTTGAGCAAGGGGAAGAATCCCAGGAAAGGAGTTTAAAATGTAGGCCTGTGACAAGATTACATGAGAAAAAGAAGATACTAAGGATGACTACATGCATTTTGGACTGAACAATTAACAAAATGGTGGTGCCGTCTATTGAGTGGAGAAGGTTCCGGAAGAATGGGAACAGGATGCACAGTTTTAAGAGTTCTGTTTCCACCGATTTTGATGGGCCTATTAGATAAGCTAGTGCAGACATCAAGTAAGACGTAGCCTGAAGCTCAAGGAAGAAGCTGCAGGCTGAAGATGTGAATTTGGAGTTATCAAATGTTATTTAAACCCATGAGGCTGGAGAGGGTATGGTGAGAAGACATGAGAGGATTGAGACACAGGGGAGCTACAATCATTAGGAGGGGTTGTGCGTCTTCTTCTTCCAATGACTGTAGTTCCTCCTGGAAGAAGAGATGCATCCTCTTCTAATGATTGTAGTTCCTCCTGAAAGAGGAGACACAACCAGAGAAGGAGATTGAGGAGAAGCGGCCAGTGAGGTGGGAGAAAACCAGGAGAGGGTAGGGAGCCGAGAGCCAAGAAAAGAAAGCATTTTATAATACTGTGCCAAGTGCTACTCCTTTTAACAGAGTATTTAAATCTATTACATTTCTTGTGAATACTGGGGTATTTGGACTTCTTTCTAACATCTTATTTTATATTTCTATTTACCAGTATTTTTTCTTTGCTTCTTTATCTCTCATCTCATAGAAACTCAATGTGTAACTGTTTTAGGGGGAGTCCCATTTGTTGGGTATAAACATGATTTTTTTTTTTTTTTTCTAGGAGTTGCTTCCAAACTATGCTGTTTTGATGCTCTTCTCCCACTGGGTAGTGCTCCCTTAATGGCATCTTGGCTAGAATACTTAATTTTCAACAATTTTTAGTTTATAGTATAGTCTAATTATTTTTAAAACCTCAATTTTGTTTATTTAAAAGAATATTTTTCCTGCTGGGCACAGTGGCTCATGCCTGTAATCCCAACACTTTGGGAGGCCGAGGAAGGCAGATCACCTGAGGTCAGGAGTTCAAGACCAGCCTGGCCAACATGGTGAAACCCCAACTCTAATAAAAACACGAAAATTAGCCAGGCATGGTAGCAAGCACCTGTAATCCCAGCTACTCTGGAGGCTGAGGCAGGAGAATCAATTGAACTTGGGAGGCGGAGGTTGCAGTGAGCCGAGATCGGCCACTGCACTCTAGACTGGGTGACAGAGCGAGACTCTGTCTCAAAAAAAAAGAGAAAAAAGAAAAGAAAAAAAAATATTTTTTTCCAAAAGAGTTTTAACTTTTCGTTAAGAAAATTTAAAGGAATTTTCAAATATGAACAAAACGAGAGAAATCCTATTCATGTTCAACTTTGATGTCATATCAAGTGCAAAGCTCTCCTCTTGTGGAGGCTGGATAAGGATGAGGAGGAGACCCATCATGCCCTGCTGTCAAGGGGCTCATCCTCAGCTGCCTCCTCAACGATTTGTGCTCCCTTTGGAGATTCCATCATGTCTTCCGCCCTCTCACCATACCAATGTCATGAATTCCTCTGATACCTGCAGCTCTCTCTTCAACCTCTATTCTGTCCTGGGCCTGGAAAGATCACAGCACCCCCTTGCCATATATCTCTTAATCCACCTTCCATATCTCTTGGGAACTTGCAGCAGGGGTGGGAGCAGCAGTCCCAGACTCTGACCCCATGGCAGCGCCCATTCCCTCCAATTACTCTCCAGCTCTCTCTTCTTGTGCCTTTTACTCCATACCCTCTTCTATTTGTAATTTCATGATTTATTAAGTGCCTACTATGGATCTGGCACTTGGCTCAAAGCAGGGAACAGGTGGACATGACACCAAACTGTGATGCTGCATTATACATTTTACAGACTTGAATAATCATTTTTTAAATTCAATTTACATGTCACCTCCCTCCAGTACGTCTCTCCAGATTCTCCAGGCTGGGCTACATATCCTCCTGTGTATTCCATTCACATCTTGACATGTCTCTCCCAGAACACCCTGCATACTGCATTACCACCTGTTTACATGCCTGTCTTCCCGCAGTAAATGGTGGGCCCCTGAGGGGCAGGATTGTCTTATTTATGCCTTAATCCCTAGCTTGGTTCCTAGTACACAGTGGATTAAATAAAAGCTAAATAAAAGACTAATTGAATACATTTTCTTTATTAAGTCCTTCCGAGGAGGGTCCCCATGAATAACACTTCTGAATAGTTTGAGAAATAAGTCTATGAAGACGCAAGCCAGATAGCACTTTTACTACTGATAGATGCTATGTCGGAGGATGTAGCTTAGTTTGAAGGCCAGGGAATCATGGCATTAGGCAGATGCCCACCCAGGTGAGGGGACACTGGGAGGGAGAATCAGCAGAGCGTATGCTCCCCATGGGCAGGCTTACTCCCAAGAGCAAGATGTTTCCTTCACGGAACAGAAACATCAGGCATCAGCAAGAAATGTTCCGTATTATTGACTGTATTGTGCCAAGCACTGTGCTAGACTCCGTATCAGATTGCTTAATCTTTCCCAAAGCAGAGAGAAAGGTGGGTATCATTCCCATTCTACAGAAGAGGAAGCCAGCGTTCACAATGGGTAAGGAACTTTTCCGAGATTACAAATTGAGGAAGTGGTAGAGCCTGGTTCAGTTGTGTTATTAATAATTAAAGCTAATCCTAAGCCAAGGATTGTGGTGTGGGGGGTGGGGGAAATAACTACGGTTGAGATGTATTTAGGTGCTTACTGTGTGCTAGGCATGGGGATAACATTACCACATTTCATCCTCACAGCAACCCTATGAGGTAGGTCGTGGTTATTATTATTTCATTTTGGAGATGGGGCAATTTAGGCCAAGCTCACACAGCTCAGGGCTGAGACTCAACCCAGGATCTATCCTCTCCACAGCCTTGATTTTCAAACACCTACCTCTTGCCTCCTGACTCTCTTATCATCCCTGCCTTGGCTAAAGCGTCCGCAAATGAACAAACTATGCCCAACTACTGGACATCTTTGGATCCTCTAAGACAAAAAGCTCATTTCTAGAACAGAGATAAAATCTCCAATGCCTGGGCTTGAATCTCGTCACTTGTCAGCTGTGGAATTCAGAAAAGTGAGTCCTCTGTTAACTCACCTACCAAGGGGAAATGATGATTCCCTCACAGAGAATGACTGACAGGAAGACCAGCGAATGTGCTTCTTCACTAAAAATCTCTTGAGGAGGCTGGGCGTGGTGGCTCATGCCTGTAATCCCAACACTTTGGGAGGCTGAGGTAGGCAGGTCACCTGAGGTCAGGAGTTTGAGACCAGTCTGGCCAACATGGTGAGACCCCATCTCTACTAAAAATACAAAAGTTAGCCAGGTGTGGTGGCTCATGCCTGTAATCCCAGCTACTCAGGAGGTGGAGATTGCAGCGAGCTGAGATCGTGCCACTGCACTCCAGCCTGGGTGACAGAGTGAGACTCCGCTTCAAAAAACACACAAACACAAACACCACTTGAAGAGATTAAAGGATTGGGTGAGGTGACCTCTCAGGTCTCAGAGTCTCAGGCAGGAAGCAAGAGATCCTCTTGTTCCCTTGGAGAGTGGGTTCCTCTCGGGGTGTTAGTTTTGGTCCAGCAAGGCTGCTCCCCGGTGTCTTGTCCATGTCTAAGACGAAAGGATGCAGAGGGTCCCTGCCTTAGGGATGATACTGGGGTCCTGTGATAGAAAGTGAAGGGCAAACCTTAGGCTGGGGAGGGGCAGGGCAATGGGAGCGGTTGGGGGCGGGTCTATTTGCTTCTCAGAACACAAGAGCTCACCTAATCCTCCCAACAAACCTGAAAGGCCAGTATTATCTCTGTTTCTCAGAGAAGTGAAGATAATGAAATCAAACAAAACAAAACAAACAGGTGGTGGGAGGAAGTGTGTAGGATTGAGGGCTGGCGAAAGACTAGAAACAGAGTGAGGGAGTCACCCCCTTCCACTCTGCAGGTGGCCCATTCTACACTAGACGTGTCTGCACCTCTGTCCGCACAGCGGAGAAGTGGATTCTGAAAGTTGGCGGTTGCTAGTAGTGTGCCCACTTATAAGGTAAAAGGCCCGAGGCTGCCTGAGGTCCACAACTGGTGGGTGGTAGAGAAGAGGCTGGAATTCAGGCTGGCCTGATCCCTGCACCAGTGGGGTCTCTTTTTCTATGTTGTTACTTAAGGTGTTACCAGGAGCAGCGGCTTCAGCATCCCCAGAAAGTTTGTTACAAATGAGTAATCTTAGGCCTCTCCCCGGTCCTCTTGGCCAGAACCTTCATTTTAACAAGATCCCCAGGTGGGGAGCCCTGTCCTTTACCACCTCTGTGTTATCCCTCAGGTTCTCTTCCACCCAGCACTGGAGGGTGTGTCCCTGTCCTCGCCACTTCAGCCCTGGTCCGTCCTGCAGCACGCACAATTCCCACTGCTCCTCTGATTCCGTGCCAGGCACCTGAGATTCTTGGCTTCCCTTCTTGTCCTGTCCCCACTCCAGCTGGTGAGCCCCTCAAGGGTATGAGGGTGTGGGATAGTGTGTGGCCCACACAGAAAAAACAATCCCTTACATCTCTCTATTGCTGCCTGCAGACCTCATCTCTTTCTGATCTTTACAGCAACACTTCCAAGCATATATCATTATCAAAGTAAATGAGAGACTTGGCCAAGTTTTCAGAGCTGGTTTAGCTCAAGTGAAGGGCTCCTCCCAGTGTTTCCTTCCTTGCCCCTCCCCCCACAAAGGAAACCCCACTGCCAGTTTGGAGGTACTGAAACATGAGTATGTACTTTTTTTTTTTTTTTCCAGAGAGCATGAAGTTATTGCAGGAATCAATCTGCTGGGATTCCCTCTGGTGGGCACATAGCCTGGTGCTTCTGGGAGAGTGGCCAGTCATGAGGCAGGCTTTCTTCCATGGCCAGGATCCCCGCTTTGGGAAAGTTAGCTCAAGCATGTGAGGCACTGAGCTCAGTAAGCTGCAACTCCTGTTGTTCCCTGGGCATCAGTTTCCCCATTGGGAAAATGAAGATGTTCTGCTGGAGCTCATTGTTTCAATCTGTGGTCCAAAGACCTCTGGGAATGGGACTTTGAATCCAAACTAGCTTTGAGTTAAAGGAGAAAAGAAAAAGCAAATGAATCCACGTTGCCCTTGGTTTCAAAAACAGCAGCTAACTTGTTCCCCATTTAACATAGTAGGCTTCCTTATTAAAGTTTCTCTAAATACATATACATATATAGCCTAAAATAATTTTGAAAACCATGCGCTAAATATCCTCCCGGGTCTCTTCCAGTTAGTGCAGACTAGAATTGAGGCCTGATTCTCGTGACTTGGAATTTATTAAATGGGGCACTAGAAATATATTTGTTGAGTGCCATCCTGTCATTTACTGAGTGACATGTCCTCATCTCTATGCTATTCTCTTTGGCCACTGTAGGGAAAACAGACCAGGGGGAATGAGTAGGACAGAAACCTCAATATCCATTGAACACATTTTCTGTAGCAACAGAGCCGTGTTTCTTAGTTGGACTCCTAGATGCCCCGAAATAGCCTGCATTTTCCAGCTTCCCAGGTAGCTAATTTTGGCTATTAGCCAAAATTCTGACCATTGGCAGACAAATGGAAGTGGTGGGCACAATTTGTGAGCCAGGCAGTTAAAGGAAGTGGGCATGCCTTCCTCTTCTCCAGGGCTTCCTCCCTACTGGACAGAAAGCAGACATGGAGGTGAGTAATACTGGATCATATGAGCAAGGGAAATACCCTAAGGAGGGCGGAACCATGAAAACAGGGTGCCTGACACACAAGTCCTGGACTGCTTCCACGCAGGTTGCTACATGAGTGAGAAACAAATTCCTGTCTTCTTTAAGCCACTGTTTATTTGGGTCCCTGTTAGAGTGACTAAGCTGTATGTGTGCACTCACAGGCACACACAGACTAATAAATTCTGTGGACAAAAGTGGCAGCAGAGGAACCAGTCAGAAGTTTTTGAAATAGTGCAGGCAAAGATGATGGTGGCTTGGAAAAAGGTAGTAGCTTTGGAGGTGATGAGAAACTCAGGCTCTGAAAATATTGCAAAGAGACAAGTGATGAAGTCTGATGGAATGAATGTGAGGAATGAGAAAAAGAGGAGAGTTAATTCCAATATTTAGTAGAATGTGTTGCCAGATGGGGAATATAGGGAAGGAACAGAGACAGGGTTGAAATCAGTTCATTTTGGACACTAAGTTTGAAATGCTGAGTAGACATCTAAGCGTTGCTTGGGCATTTAGGGTTCAGGTATCAAGATTTCAGGGGAGAGGAAATTAAATATAAAAACAAACCCTACTTTAATGGCCATTAAACTCAATTCTGCTTCCACACATCTTGGACAAAAATGAGGGGGACGAAATAGAGTTCCATATGAAAATCTGATTACACTGCTGCCTTGTGATTTTCCATAATTGTGATATGGCCTTTAATTAGCTGGCTCTGCAGAGCACCAGGCACTGGGAAACCCACAAGGCAAATTACTGCTCTGTGCACCTTGGGACGCATGTCCTCACATCTGAACAGCTCAGAGTCCTCAAGCACATAATTACCCTCTGAGAAAACTTTCCATGATGAATGGCATTTGGGAAAGTTGGGAGGTTGGAGAACTGGGTTTTCAATCCAAAAGATACAATGGAAAGAGTGATCAGAAGATCTGGCTTGGAGTCCTGGGCTCTTTACATAAGGACCTGAAGATATGGGACAAGTCATCTAATAACCATACATCCATCCATCCACCTGCTTCTCATCTGAATAGACTATCTCCAGGGTAGTTTCCTTTTTCTTGAATCTCTAGCATCTCTACACCATATGGTACTTATTGCCCAAGTGTGATAGCAGAGGAAACCACCTGGAACACAGAAATCTATAGAGCACAAAAGAAGGAAGGTAAGAAATAAAGGGGCTTCTATCAGACAGGAATGGGTAACAGAAAGCTCCTTTTGTACTGGGTTTAGGGCAGTGGAGACAGAGAGAGAAGTAAGCCCAACCTGAGGGTTGAACTCTCTGAAGCAGGAGGTTTTATGAGAGAGATGTGGGGATAACAGGGCAGAATCATCTGTTTCTTGTTTCTTAGGGTCAAGCTCTGAAAAAAATTCCAACTCCCAGGTTCAGCATGGCACCATGTCCAACACGGCACAGACATAGTAAGGAGGTGCTTAGAGGCAATAGTGCAAAGGCTGCACACTAGTTTGGTCAGAGAAACAGAACATTCCTGCAAGCTCCAGGCCTAGGAACAGGAGCTAGAAGCCACAGACAGCAGGAACCTCACTACTAGAGGGTAAAGTAGGGTGAAATCTTCAGCATTGGGTCTATGGATAGATGGATGACACCCAGAAGACCACAGGTATTATGAATCTCTCACTAGACATCCACTCAGAGTGCCCAGGGACCATGTTAAACCTGCCAACCCTCTGGAATTCACTGAGAACTAAGGGAACTCAGACCAGGGGTTCCACCTTCACCTGTACTCTCTTCCCTGCCACCTTCTTAACCATGGAGATGCAGAAATACACATTTATACCCAGATACAATCTTGGGAAAGAAGAAAAAGAGGAGTCTTTTGAATGAGGGGAGAAATGGTACTGATATTTTTTCAATGATCAACTCCAACATGACTGAATTAGTTGCAGACTGCATAAATGCAAAGCAAACTGAATTGTCTTTAATTGGCAAATTTAAGGATTATTTTTCACCATCAGTAGGAACGGAGATGCAAGAGCAAAGTAGATAAGTTAATGACAAAGAAAATTGTGTTATTTTGCACATCAGAGTTTGCACATTTTAAATTCTGCTATACTTCTTTCACTTACTCATTCTTCCATTCATTTCACAAACATTTACAGAGCGCTTACTTTCTTCCAGGCATTGGAGAGAGGGGGAGATACATAAGATCTGTCTGCCCTAAAGAAGCTTCGAGATCGGGTTAGGAGGCACAAGAAGTGTTGCAATAGAGGTGCCAGCCCAGGTGGCTGAGAAAGGCCAGAGGAAAAACAAAGGGCCCTCATCCCAGCCTGGGCGGACAGTCAGGGAAGACTTGCTGGAGGAGTTGGTGTCTACCTTGAGTCTTTAGGATGAGTAGGAGTTAACCAGTTAACCAAGTGGAAAAAGACAGTCAGAAGTGGTGGCATTTATTCCTGCGTTTCTTCATTCATTAATTCATTTAACTAATATTTGTTGGATACCTACTATAAATACATACATAAATAAATAAATAACCTATAAATAAATACAGAAATTGATAAAAGCAATGGGGATACAGCAGTGAACAAAACAAAAATCTCTGCCTTTGTGCATTTTATATTCTAGAATGAAGAGAGAGATAGTAAGCAAACAACAGAAGAAATATGTAATAAAACGCCAGATAGGGAAAAGTGCAATGAGGTTGACGAAGGAGATACAGGAGACAATAAGGGGAGGTAGGAAAGAGGCCAGAGTTGATTGTGCATAGAGTGGAGAGGGGAGGTGCTGATGAGGCAAGATTTAAGTGGAAATTCATTTGAAATGATAGACTAACACATTTGACCATCTAGAGGAACAGCATTCAAGATAAAGGGAACCTCAAGTGTAAAATCTCTGAGTCTGGAATTTTTCTGGCAAGTTCAAGAAATAGCTAGGTTGAAGCATAGATAATTTTTAGGATTACTCTTACAATAATCTGTATGATACTGTAATGGTGGATACATGTCATTTTACATTTGTCCAAGCTTATAGAAAATACAACACCAAGAGTAAACCCTAATGTAAAGTATGGACTTTGGGTGATAGATGTGTCAATATAGGTTCATCAGTTGTAACAAATATACCACTCTGACAAGAGATATTGGTAATAGGGGAGGTTGCGCATGTGTTAGGCAGGGAGTATATGGGCAATTT
>NW_012101365.1:8410213-8416752 GCF_000951045.1 Mandrillus leucophaeus | reverse complement strand
GAGAGAATTGGAAGCATTGAGAAACGTACAAATAGTCCGATATGATTTTCCTGTGAAGTTCACACTAGAGATCATAGAAAAATCAGTAGAAAGGCAAGCTGGAGGCTGAACATGACAGGCCTAGCCAAGAAAGAGCTCTAAGCTGAGGAAGTTGGGATTTATTCTGAGTGCAATGGAAGCAATTGAAAGATTTTAAGGAAACAAGTATTCATTTGACATGAGCAGATTGGGGTTTTGGAAAAATTATTTGTGGCCATTTTGGAAGATGGATTAGAAGAATAAGGAAATAGGATATGAGAGAGGAAGCAAAATAAGGCCATGGGAAACCAATCAGGCAAGATGGTGTACTCATCCAGGTGAATGTTACAGAATGGACAGGTCCAAATGCCTGCTGCACAGTAATAGTCCAATGCACTGAGATAGCCGGGTTTGCAGTAAAGAGCTTAATGATCACAGGGCACCCACAGTGAGATGGAAAGAAACCCTCAAATCCTCCCCAGGAAGCTCTTGGCTGGGGTTTTAAAGGGGATTGTGGAGGGTGACAGGCTGGAAAATTGGGGTCATTGATTGGTTAGAGTGAAGGGCATAAAATCATAAGGATGTCGAAATTGTATTCTTTTGTGAGTCACCTCTCACGGGGTCCTTCAGACCAACTGATGTCCATAGTTTCATTGGCATGCAGGACTTGAAAGATGATCTCAAATAGAAAATGTAACATTGTATAATATTCAAGTTGTTAAGGGGAGAAGTTAAGTTGTTAAGGAGAAGTTAAGGGGAACTATAACCTGTAACAGGGTCTACGTGATTGTGAGGCAATAGGCACCAAACAGCTATGAGGAAGCAGGTCAGAGAGCAAGCTGACCTAGTGATTAATGCTGAATGTTCTGCAAGATTGGCTTATTTTTATTTCACCTCCTCCCTTCTTCCTTGATTAATTTTGTACTATTTATAAGGATGGTTTCTGTCCCTCTGTGGGCTTGGTCATACCTCAATCCTGAAGTGAGAGCTAATATGGTGGGAACTGGGGGAAGATGACCCTAGCTTCTTCCTGTTGGCAAGGGTCACAGTTGAGGTAAGAGTCAGGATTAGAGGAATGAAACTGCATTGGAGTAACTTGCAGGTATTTACAAGTGCTCAGGTGGGGAACTCAGGGGTGCAGTACAAACACATTAGTGCTCTAATCCACTGTCTTAGCACAGTATTTAATTGCACACCAGATTATAAGATAATAATTTATCTTATAGTCTCTGATAATATTTCATGAAACACAGGGACAGAATTCGAAACTATTCAATCTCACTGGGTCAATCTGTTTTCCATTGCCAATGCACTGCTGCTAAAGCTATGCAATATCAAGCATCCTCTCTCTAGGCCCAGGGACCATGACAAAAGATGTGGGTACATAAAATTGTAAGGGCCAGTTTCAAGGGATAAAATTAATTCAGACCTTTAAATCAAGGACAGGTATACAGAAGCCTAAACAGCTGATAGTTCAATGCATATAACTTATAGATAATTCAATTATCTATAAGTTTTAGATAAATGTATATTTATAGATAAACTTATATTTATCTACAAATTATTATCTTATAATCTGGTGTGTAATTAAATTATTATCAGAGCTGTAAGCTCAAATTTCAAAAGCCCTTGCAAAATAAGACTGAAAACCCTGGAATATCCATGAGATCTTACTGATACAAGTCTGTTCTGTCAGTGGTATGATCTCTATTTTGACATTAATGCCGGTCAGTTGCTGTGTCTAGATGCTAAGAGGGAGACAGTATAATGAGACATGTCTGACCACCCATCCCATCATGGCTAGGAACTCAGGTTTAAGGTCTTTCTGGGTTTCTGTTGGCTATAAGCAGAGTCTGTCCAGTTGGTAGGGGCTTAGAATTTTATTTTTAGTTTACACTCCCTTTTTTTGGTCAAGATATGCCACAAGCTGCATTGATGGCCAAGCTCTTATTCTGTCCCATGTTGTTGCCAAAGTGGTATGACTACCTGCCTTGGGTCCATCTTGTCCCTCAGTAGGACCCTATGGCCAAGGGACTTAGAGCCAAAAGACTTTTAGTCAATTAAATGTGCCAGTTGCACAGTGAAAACTCACTAAAGATGTCTTTCAAAACTGGAAACTGTTTCTTTGGTGCAAGCAATTTATGTGCTGAATGTTGGTACTACCCTGTCAACAGCCCCTAGTACGATAGAACCTACGTGGGCTTGCCTCTGGTCCTGTCCTAATGGTGCGGGGGCACTGAGCCATGGACAAATGCCCACAAGGGGCTCCAAGCTTGACTCACCAAAATTTTTTACTGGACCAACAAGTTTTTCGTGCCATGGCACAGTAATAGTCCAATACACTGTGACAGCAAGGTTTGCAGCAGAGAAAGAGTTTAATGATCTCAGGAAGCTGCGCAAGGAGATGGAAGGAGACTCTCAAATATATCTCCACAAGGAGTTCTGGATCCACAAGGGGATTATGGAGGGTGGGAGACTGGAAAATTGGGGTCATTGAGTGGTTGGAATAAGGGGTATAAAATCGTAAGGATGTAGAAATTGCATTGTGAGTCAGCTTCTTGTGGAGTCCTTCAGACCAGCTGATGTCCATAGTTTCACTGGCATGCAGGACTTAAAAGATGATCTCATATAGAAAATGTAACATTGTATAATGTTCAAGTTGTTAAGGGGAGAAGTTAAGTTGTTATGGAGAAGTTAAGGGGAACTATAACCTGTAACAGGGTCTACGTGATTCTGAGGCAATAGGCACTAAACAACTATGAGGAAGCAGGTCAGAGAGCAAACTGGCCTAGTGATTAACACTGAATGTGCTGCAAGATTGGCTTGTTTTTGCTTCTCCTCTTCCTTTCCTCCGTGATTAATTTTATATGGTTTATAAGGACAGTTCATGAGCAGTGTTGACTGAGCAGGTGCAGCAAAATAGAGGATAAAAAAGAGGGGTGGAGTCAAAAGACAGTGAGGTAGAGCCAAAGCTTGATTGGATTTGGAGGGTGAGGGAGCAGGAAGAGACTGGTTTTCTTCACTCTCCCAGTTATCTTGTCCATTCCTGTGGACTTAAATGCCATCCTTATAGTAATTACTCCCAAACTTCTATTTCCAGCTCAGATTGCATCACTTAGTTCTCATGGCCACCTGCCTCCTTGGCTTCCACTACCTCACAGATAACTCAGGCTTCATGGGTTCAAGCGAAAGTCTTGACTGACCCCTATCTGCCCTTTGTCCTCCAGTCTTTCTCACCTTATTAACAGCAGCATCCACACAGCTGATCAAGCCAAAAGCCTGAGAGTCAGGCTTGATTCTCCTTCACTTCCCATGACCACTTCATTGCAGATTCTAAAACTTTAAAGTGCATTTTGAATCTGTTCACATCTTACTAGATCTATTGCCACCATCTTACCTGCAGTCACTGTCATTTCTTGGCCAAACCCAAAGTCCAAAAATAGAACAAAAACAATCAAGGTCCAGAAGATATCAGAACTTTGATTTATATTTACTGTATCATATATATGTAATTTATTTTTGTGTTTATTTCATAATATACATTCTGCTTGGCAATATTGATAATGATAGCCAACATTTAATGAGCACCTATAATTAAACCGACGCTATTCTAAGCACTTATTCATTCATTAGCTCATATAGTTGTCCCAATAACTAGATTGGGTTGCTATTTTTATTATTATATTTATTTTGCAAATGAAAAAACAAGCTCAGAAAGCTCAAATGCCATAAGACCACATATCTAGTAGCAGCTGTGGCAGACAGAGGTGGGCTGTACTTATTCCCCTGCAAGAAAGGATGCCTTGCCGAGCTGTGAGAAGGTGGTGGGCTGACAGCTTCCACTTGTTCTTCTTTCTGGTCTCCTTCAGTTCTTTCCGGTGCAGCCCCAGCCAATGACTGAGCAAGGTTTAGGCACTTCCACCAACAGTAGGATTCCTATAATGGGCTCTTTCCTCCAGAGCTGCCCTTTAGGCAGAGAGGCTTTTTCTACTTAATCTGCTTTCACAAGATTAACTTGTGAAAGAAGAAACTCCTTTCACAAGTTTACCCAAATATGACTCTTGGTCCTAACTGCATCTCAGCATCTGCTTCCCAGTAGACACAACTAGCAGTATGATGTGGTTTGGCTCTGTGTCCCCACCCAAATCTCATCTTGAATTGTAATCCCCCAAATCCCCATGTGTCAAGGGAGGGACAAGGTGGGAGGTGATTGGGTAATGGGGGCATTTCCCCCCATGCTGTTCTCATGACAATGAGTGAGTTCTCAAGAGATCTGATGGTTTTATGGGGGCAGTTTTCCCTGCTCTTGCTCACTCTCTCTCATCTGCTTCCATGTAAGACATGCCTCTTTCCCTTCCACCATGATTGTAAGTTTCCTGAGGCCTCCCCAGCCATGCAGAACTGTGAGTCAATAAAACCTCTTTTCTTCATAAATTACCCAGTCTTGAATATATCTTTATAGCAGTGTGAAGATGAACTAATACACAACAGCAGAGCAGGATCCAACGCCTAGATGATTTCAATGACTTTTCTATGCACCAAAATACTCATCCCTCCTTTCTGTCTGCATTTTCACATCATGCTGACATTTTTGGATTCAGAGTTCGATTTGCATGATAAAATATATATAACACAGAATTTGCTATTGTAATCATTTTGAAATGTACAATTCAGTGGTGTTAATTATAGACATCCCTCAATATACAAGTGGGATTAATTCTAGAACTCTTCTGCCCCCGACATATATCCAAATCCTGTATACTCAAGTCCTGCAGTCAGCCCTGTGGAACCTATTTACATGAAAAGTTGGCCCTCTTTACACTGGGGTTCACATCCTGCAAATACTGCGTTTTCAATCTGCATTTGGTTGGAAAAAAAATCTTTCTATAAATGGACCCATGCAATTCAAACCCATGTTGCTCAAAGGTCAGTTGTACATTCACACTGTTGAGCTACCATCCTCATGATCTGCTTCCAAAACCTTTTCATCACCTCAAATAGAAACTCTGTAATCATTAATTAATAATTGGAGTCTGATTTTTAGACACTAAAAGTAAACTGAGCTCCATCAGGACAGCAACGCTATTTTACTGATCTCCATCTATAGTATCTTAGTAGTGCCTTGTCGTTACTAGCCAAACAAGATATTGCTTATTAAACTGAAGAATTAAAAGAAAATTCCTACTGAGATAACCTGAAAAGACTTCCTGGAAGAGGTGATATTCTAATAAGATTTCAGTAGGTGGGGAGCAGGGAAGTCCATCCCATACCAAGGGAAGAGTAGGGAGACGGCAAACTGTTGATTGTTGATAGTCAACCCAAAGTCAATGTTTCCTTACCAGAACTGCAGTTTTGCTTAGGGTAGCAAAGTGCACAACTAAGACACATTTTATTTTTTTAAGACACAACTATATACACATTTTCTAGCCTCTCATTCAGATTGAGGTAGCCATTTGACTGAGTTGTGACCAATGAGATGTAAGCAAAGGACTACTGGAGATTTCTCAGTCTGATTGATACACCTAATACAGGTAGAAACATTTTCTCTCTTCTTTTTCCTTCTACTTCTTGTCTGGAATATAGATGTCATGGCTGGAGCAATACTAGCTGACTCACGGGCATTAGGAAGGTGCCTGGAATATTGTGGAGTCAATGGTCGTGACACTATTAACCCATGAGACTAGAAGTTCTAGACTTCTCTCTCGCTCTCTCTCTCTCTCTCTCTCTCTTTCTCTCCCTGTGTGTGTATACATACATGTGTGCATATGTGTAATGCCTAACTGTAAAATGTGGTTGAGTTTTTACTTGTTTGCAGTTAATGCAAGTCCTAACTGATACAATGGTTAAAGGCATGGAGACCTGTATCTGAGACTGAGATATCAGAGAAAATTTGATAAGAAAGTCTATCCAAACAAAGTAAATAAGATAAAGTATCTACTGAACAATTACTATGGCCTAGAGTGCCAGCTTCTATGTTTTTGATATGCTCTGGCTGTTACAAAAGATAGAGTAAAGGAAATCCCATTGAGGGTGACTTGGGAAAAGCCCCTCTATAGAGGCAAATAAAATAATGAAGAAAATATATGAAGCCTTTGGGCCTAGTCAGGTACTTATTTTGCCCTCTCTGGGAAAATAGAATTTGCCAATGCTAAAGCCAGGAAATTTAGGGCTGGAAACCAGATTCCAGATTGGAAGTCAGAGATGCAGAGAAGAATGAAGAGACACAGAAAAGAAAAAGATTGATTTGGCCAGGCACAGTGACTCATGCCTGCAATCCCAGCACTTTGGGAGGCCTAGGTGGGAGTATCACTTGAGCCCAAGAGTTTGAGGCAATACAGGGCATGGGCAATACAGGGAGACACCATTTCTGCAAAAAATAAAAAAAATTAGCCAAACATGGTAGCATGCACCTCTGGTCCAAGCTACTTGTGGAGGCTGAGGAGAGAAGTGGGAAGATCGCTTGAACCCAGGATATCAAGGCTGCATTGAGTCATGAGTGTGCCACTACACTCCAGCCTGGA
>NW_012101365.1:8407554-8409720 GCF_000951045.1 Mandrillus leucophaeus | reverse complement strand
GTGTTTTCCAACTTGGTTCCATTCTCCCCGTCACTTTCAGGTACACCAATCAGATGTAGATTTGGTGTTTTCACATAGTCCCATATTTCTTGGAGGCTTTGTTCGTTTCTTTTTACTCTTTTTTCTCTAAACTTCTCTTCTCGCTTCATTTCATTCATTTGATCTTCAATCACTGATACCCTTTTTTCCAGCTGATCGAGTAGGTTACTGAAGCTCGTGCATTTGTCACATAGTTCTCGTGTCATGGTTTTCAGCTCTATGAGGTCATTTAAGGACTTCTGTACATTGGGTATTCTAGTTAGTCATTCATCAAATATTTTTTCAAGGTTTTTAGCTTCTTTGTGATGGGTTCAAACTTCCTCCTTTAGCTCAGAGAAGTTTGATCATCTGAAGCCTTCTTCCCTCAACCCGTCAAAGTCATCTTCCGTTCAGCTTTGTTCCATTGCTGGTGAGGAGCTGCATTCCTTTGGATGGGGAGAGGCGCTCTGATTTTAAGAATTTTCCGCTTTTCTGCTCTGTTTTTTCCCCATCTTTGCGGTTTTATCTACCTTTGGTCTTTGATGATGGTGACATACAGATGGGGTTTTGTTGTGGATGTCCTTTCTGTTTGTTAATTTTCCTTCTAACAGTCTGGACTCTCAGCTGCAGGTCTGTTGGAGTTTGCTCGAGGTCCACTCCAGACCCTGTTTGCCTGGGTATCAGCAGCAGAGGCTGCATATGAGTGAATATTGCTGAACAGCAAATGTTGCTGCCTGATCATTCCTCTGGAAGCTTCATCTCAGAGGAGTACCTGGCCGTGTGAGGTGTGAGGTGTCCGTCTGCCCCTTGTTGGGGGTGTCTCCCAGTTAGGCTACTTGGGGGTCAGGGGCCTACTTGAGGAAGCAGTCTGTCTATTCTCAGATCTCAAACTCCATGCTGGGAAAACCACTACTCTCTTCAAAGCTGTCAGACAGGGACATTTAAATCTGCAGAGGTTTCTGCTGCCTTTTGTTTGGCTATGCCCTGTCCCCAGAGGTGGAGTCTACAGAGGCAGGCAGCCCTCCTTGAGCTGCAGTGGGCTCCACCTGGTTCAAGCTTCCTGGCTGCTTTGTTTACCTACTCAAGCCTCAGCAATGGTGGGTGCCCCTCCCCCAGCCTCACTGCTGCCTTGCAGTTAGATCTCAGAGTGCTGTGCTAGCAATGAGAGAGGCTCCATGGGCATGGGAACCTCCAAGCCAGGCACGGGATATAATCTCCTGGTGTGCTGTGTGCTAAGACTCTTGGTAAAGCAGAGTATTAGGGTGGGAATGACCCGATTTTCCAGGTTTTGTATGTCATGGTTTCCCTTGGCTAGGAAAGGGAATTCCCTTCCCCCTTGTGCTTCCCAGGTGAGGTGATGCCTCACCCTGCTTCGGTTCTCGTTTGGTGGGCTGCACTCACTTTCCTGTACCCACTGTCTGACATGCCCCAGTGAGAGGAACCCGGTACCGGTACCTCAGTTGGAAATGCAGAAATCACCGTCTTCTGTGTTGCTCACACTGGGAGCTGGAGGCTGAAGCTGTTCCTATTTGGCCATCTTAGAACCACCTCACTTTTACCACTTCTATTCAGCATAGTACTGAAAGTCCTAGCTAGAGCAATCAGACAAGAGAAAGAAAGAAAGAAAGGGCATCCAGATTGGTAAAGAGGAAGTGAAACTGTCACTGTTCACCAATGATATGACTGTATACCTAGAAAACTCTAAAGAGTCATCTGAAATGCTCCTAGATCTGATATATGAATTTAGTAAAGTCTCAGGATACAAAATCAATGTACACAAATCAGTAGCACTGCTATACACCAACAACAATCAAACTCAGGAACAAATAAAGAACTCATTCCCATTTACAACATCTGCAAAAAATAAAATAAAATACTCAGGAATATACCTAACCAAGGAGGTGAAAGATCTCTACAAGGAAAATCTACAAAACACTGCTGAAAGAAATCATCAATGGCACAAACAAGTGGAAACACATCCCATGCTCATGGATGAGAAGAATCAATATTGTGAAAATGACCATACTGCTAAAAGCAATCTACAGATTCAATGCAATTCCCATCAAAGTACCATCATCATTCTTCACAGAGCTAGGAAAAACAATCTGAAAATTCATATGGAACCACAAAAAAAAAAAAAAAAAAAAA
>NW_012101365.1:8400518-8405382 GCF_000951045.1 Mandrillus leucophaeus | reverse complement strand
TAATTTATGGGGAATATTTTTCACTGATTGTATAAATGAACATTGGAGTGAAACATTGAAATGAAAACAACAACAATAATATGTAGAATAAAAGTACATTATGACAACAGTATATATGTGAGGGAGCAACAGTGGAAAGCATTCTGAAGTCCCTGCATCTAGTCGTATCTGTCACATCTTAATGAACCCACAGTAAACTGAAAAGAAAACCTTGAAAGAAGCTTTTTGGTTGATGAGGGAAAGTTCTTCTTTATTGAAGAAACCCAGCTAATAGGTGCAGAATGAAGGGTAGAATTAGAAAATCACTATTTTGCAAATCTTTAATGAAATAGTGGATCTAGCCAGCAATCATCAGTGACTGCAAAAAAATCATTAGGTGAAAAATTGATGAGAAACTTTATAATGCATCAGTAAGGCTGAAACACCTGAACCCACAGATCAACCTCAACAGCACTCAAAATTGGATAATCAGGACAAGACCAGGGGAAAATGGTGAATAGGAGACAGGGCTAATGTGCAGCTCCCACATGGATGGAGAGAACAGTGTATGCAAACTCACACTAGGATCTTTTGCTTCAAGAACTACCACAGGAACATACTGGGAAAACCAAAAGAATTCACAGATTTTTTTGAAAGAAGTTGCACACTGTTGCAAATTCCATGAAACAGGCAAAAAAACTGTGGTTCCCAAAGTGTGAGAGGAGGAAAACCTACCTCCAAACACGTATCCCCACTGGGGAATCTGAAAATCCAGATCACAGGACGAAGATTTAACCTTACCTAGAGATGAAACAGATTTATGGGGTTGCATGAAATATAAAAGTGGAAGTGGCAGTGGGAAGTACCTTGCACGTATTCCCAGTCTCCAGCTTGAGCCCAGGGAAGCCATCCCTGACTATATCTCACTGGGGCCCTTGGGGAAGGCAGTCAGTGGAACTGGGAAGGTGTCGTGGGATGAAGAAACGTGCCAACTGAAATTGGTAGTGGTTTCAATTGGGCACAGATTTTCTTGATTGGGGTCTGGGGGATGATCAGGTGCTGCTGTGGGTATAAGTGAGCACAGGAGCTGCCACTAAGGGATTGGGCAGATGGGAAGGAGTCAGGTCTGGAAGCTGTGCTTATTCTCAGTGGGGTAGCTCATGGCCTGGGGCAAGGCCTGAGCAGGGCACTATAGTGGAAAATCAACCTCTCCAAGTGCATGGGGGCTGGATGAAGCCTATCACTATCAGCTATCCACCACTTCCCTGGACACAGCAGAGGCAGCCATAATCCTCTCTGGAACATAGTCCCATTGGCCTGAGAACCACCACCCACCCACCACAGTGGCATTGGGTAGTAGCAAACCCTACCCAAGGAGAATCTGAGTGCAGACCTGTCTAAACCTGTCCCCACCTGATGGTATTTCCTTACTCACCTTGGTAGCCGAACACAAAACATAGACACTTTTGGGAGCTTTATGGCCCCACTCATTACCTGAGAAACCAGAATATTTACCTGGGCTATCTTAGGGTATATTTAGAGTTCCATACCACTGTCATAGCTGGTGTTCTCTTGGAAATGCTACCTCTTGGCTGGAGGCCAACCAACTCAGGCCATTACAGCAACTCATAACAGAATAACCCTGATCCCAGAAAGGAGAATACAACACCTAATTCCACTGCCTGCAACATCCTGGCTAACTAGAGGTTTTGAGTGTGTCCATGTGACAACTTCACTGCTAATAGAACCAGAATTCAAGAAAGCAATGATATAGGAGTTAAGAAGAAATTATTTAGGTAGATAGTGAGGGTAAGGAAGTCCTGTCAGGCCTCTGAGCCCAAGTTAAGCCATGATATCCCCTGTGACCTGCACGTATACATGCAGATGGCCTGAAGCAACTGAAGATCCACAAAATAACTGAAAATAGCCTTAACTGATGACATTCCACCATTGTGATTTGTTCCTGTCCCACCCTAACTGATATGATATATTCTCCCCTGCCCTTAAGAAGGTACTTTGTAATATTCTCCCTGCCCATGAGAATGTACTTTGTAATATCCTCCCCACCCATGAGCATGTACTAAGACAGCACTACAAGAAATGCTACAAGGAGTTCCAAATCTTGAAACAAAACCTTGAAATACACCAAAATAGAACTCCCTTAAAGTGTAAATTTCACAGGGCCTATAAAATAATAATAGAATGGGGAAAAAAACAAGGTATCAAGGCAACAATGAACATGATGAATAGAGCAGTACCTCACATCTCAATACTAGCGGTGAATATAAATGACCTAAATGCGCCACTTAAGAGAGAGAGGATGGCAGAATGGGTGAAAATCCACCAATCAAATATCTGTTGTCTTCAAGAGACTTACCTAACACATAAGGACTCAATAAACTTAAGGTAAAGGGTTGGAAAAAATTATTCCATGCAAATGGAAACCAAAAGTGAGCAGGAGTACCTATTCTTATATCAGACAAAACAGATTTTAAAGCAACAACAGTAAAAATAGATAAAGAGGGACATTATATAATGATAAAAGAACTAGTCCAAGAGGAAAATATCACAGTCATAAATATATATGCACCTAATACTGGAGCTCCCAAATTTATAAAATGATTACTACTAGACCTAAGAAATGAGATAGACATAAACACAGTAATAGTAGGGTAATTCAATACTCCACTGGCAGCACCAGGCAGGTCATCAAGACAGAAAGTCAACAAAGAAACAATAGATTTAAACTATACTCTAGAATAAATGGACTTAACAGATATTTATAGAACATTCTAACCAATAACTGTAGAATATATATTCATTTCTTCAGTACATGGAACATTCTCCAAGATAGACCATATGATAGGCCACAAAACAAGTCTGAATACATTTAAGAAAATCAAAGTTATACCAAGTATCCTCTCAGACCACAGTGGAATAAAACTCGAAATTAACTCCAGAAGAAATCCTCAAAACTATACAAGTACATGGAAATTAAATAATTTGCTCTTGAATGATCTTTGGGTAAACAATAAAATCAAGATAAAAATTAAACAATTACGGAGGCCAAGGCAGGCGGATCATGAGGTCAGGAGATCGAGACCATCCGGGCTAACATAGCGAAACCCTGTCTCCACTAAAAAATACAAAAAATTAGCCTGGTGTCATGGCAGGCACCTGTAGTCCCAGCTACTTGGGAGGTAGAGGCAGGAGAATGGCATGAACCTGGGAAGCAGAGCTTCCCGTGAGTTGAGATCACACCACTAAACTCCCGCCCGGGTGACAGAGCAAGAGTCCATCTCACAGAAAACACATACACACACACACACACACACACACACACACACACACACAGAAAACAACAACAAAAAAATTAAACAATTATTTAAGCTGAACGATAATAGTGACACAACTTATCAAAACTTCTGGGATATAGCAAAAGCAGTGCTAATAGGAAAGTCCATAGCATTAAATGCCTACATCAAAAAGTCTGAAAGAGCACAAATAGACAATCTAAGGTCATACCTCATGGAATTAGAGATACAAGAACAAACCAAACTCAAACCCAGCAGAAGAAAATAAATAAAAATCAGTGCAAAACTAAATGAAATTGAAGCAAACAAGCACACAGAAATACAAAGGATAAATGAAACAAAAAGCTGGTTCTTTAAAAAGATAAACAAATTGATAGACCATTAGTGAGATTAACCAAGAAAAGAAGAGAGAAGATCCAAGCAAGCCCAATTAGAAAGGAAACGGGCGATATTACAACCAATACCACAGAAGTACTAGATCATTCCAGGCTACTATGAACACCTTTACATGCACAAACTAGAAAATGTAGAGGAGATGAATAAATTCCTGGAAATATACAATGCTCCCAGATTAAATCAGGAAGAAACAGAAACTCTGAACAGACCAATAACAAGTAGCAAGGTTGAAACAGTAATTTAAAAATTGCTAACAGCAAAAGTATAGGACCACATGTATTCACAGATGAATTCCATCAGGCATTCAAAGAATTGGTACCAATCTTATTATTCCAAGAGATAAAGAGGAAATCCTCCCTAAATCATTTGATGAAGCCAGTATTACCATAATTCCCAAATCAGGAAAGGACATAACAAAAAAAAGAAAACTACAGACAAATATCCCTGATAAACATAGATGCAAAAATCCTCAACAAAGTACTAACTAACTGAATCTAGCAGTATGTCAAAAAAATAATACATCATGATCAAGTGGGTTTCATACCAGGGATGCAGGGATGGTTTAACATATGCAAGTCAATAAATGTGATATATCACATAAACAGAACTAAAAACAAATATCATATGATCATTTCAATAGATGCTGAAAAAAGATTTGACAAAAGTTAGCATCCCTTTATGATTAAAACCCTCAGCAAAATTGGCATAGAAGGGACTTACCTCAAAATAATAAAAGCCATCTATGAAAAACCCACATCCAACATTATACTGAATGGGGAAAAATGGAAAGCTAAAACTGAAAACCAGAACAAGAAAAGATTGCCCACTTTTACCACTTCTTTTTTTTTCTTTTTTTTAAAATTATACTTTATGTTCTAGGGTACATGTGCACAATGTACAGGTTTGTTACATATGTATACATGTGCCATGTTGGTGTGCTGCACCCATTAACTCATCATTTACATTAGGTATATCTCCTAATGCTATCCCTCGCCCTTGCCCCCACCCACCACACAACAGGCCCCAGTGTGTGATGTTCCCTTTCCTGTGTCCAAGTGTTCTCATTGTTCAATTCCCACCTATGAGTGAGAACATGCAGTGTTTGGTTTTCTGTTCTTGCAATAGTTTGCTGAGAATGATGGTTTCCAGCTTCATCCATGTCCCTACAAAGGACA
>NW_012101365.1:8390320-8395569 GCF_000951045.1 Mandrillus leucophaeus | reverse complement strand
TGGAACAGAATACAGAATGCAGAAATAAAGCCAAATACTTACAGCCAACTGATCTTTGACACAGCAAACAAAAACATAAAGTGGGGAAAGGGCACCCTATTCAACAAATGGTGCTGGGATAATTGGCAAGTCCCATGCAGAAGAATGAAACTGGATCCTCATTTCTCACCTTATACAAAAATCAACTCAAGATGGATGGAAGCCTTAAATCTAAGACCTGAAATCTTAAAAATGATAGAAGATGGCATTGGTAAAACTCTTCTAGATGTTGGCTTGGCAAAGTGATCATGACCAAGAATGCAAAAGCAAATGAAACAAAAACAAAAATAAATAGATGGGATCTAATTAAACTAAAAAACTTCTGCACAGTAAAAGAAATAATCAGCAGAGTAAACAGACAACCCACTGAATGGGGAAAAATACTTGCAAACTATGCATCCAACAAAGGACTAATATCCAGAATCAACAGGGAACTCAAACAAATCAGCAAGAAACACACACACACACACACACACACACACACACACAAATAACCACATCAAAAAGTGGACAAATGACATGAATAGACAATTCTCAAAAAATATATATACAAATGGCCAACAAACAGGAAAAAATGCTCAACATCTTTAATTATCAGGGAAATGAAAAAACTACAATGAGATACCACCTTACTCCTGCAAGAATGGTCATAATTAAAAAATTAAAAAAAAATAGATGTTGGCATGAACGTGGTGAAAAGGGAACATTTTTACACTGCTGGTGGGAATGTAAACTAGTATTACCACTATGGAAAACAGTGTGGAGATTCCTTAAAGAACTAAAAGTAGAACTGCCGTTTGATCCAGTAATCCCACTACTGGGTATCTACTCAGAGGAAAAGAAGTCATTATATGAAAAAGGCACTTACACACACATGTTTGTAGCAGCACAATTTGCAATTGCAAAAATATGGAACCAGCCTAAATGTCCATCGACCAATGAGTGGATAAAGAAAATGTGGTATATATACACTGTGGAATATTATGCAGCCATAAAAAGGAATGAAATAATAGCATTTACAGCAACCTGGATGGAATTGGAGACCATTATTCTAAGAGAAGTAAAACAAGAATGGAAAACCAAATATCATATGTTCTCACTTATGAGTGGGAGCTAAGCTATGAGGACACAAAGGCATAGGAATGATGGGGAGTTTGTAGACTCAGAAGGGGGAGCATGAGGGATAAAAGACTACACATTGGGTACAGTGTACACTACTTGGGTGATGGGTGCACCAAAATCTTAGAAATTACCACTAAACCACTTATCCATGTACCAAAAAACCACCTGTTCCCCAAAAACTAGTGAAATAAAAAATAAAATAAAACTAAAATTAAAATTAAAAAAGAAAGCTGACAACAAGCTTTCTTCCAGAAAAAAACATCAGATAATCAGATTTTATGTGGGTTCTCATGAGAACTTTATACTATAGAAGTATAAAGAAGCCACCTATGAAATATTGTTGTTCCCACTCCACCTGCCAAAAACACCTTGAATCTGAATCTCTTCAAGCCTCTAGGTCTAACTATCAGTTGACAGGAAATCTAGAGAATAAAGAAATGTATTGAATGATACGACAAACAGACAATTAGTCAAACCCAAAATGTAGAATTCTATGTGACAAATTACCCAGAGTATCCATCAAGGTCCCAGCAGGAAACAGACGACGGCACATTCAAATTAGGTAATTTGAGAAGGGCTTAGTAAAAGGACTACATACAAAGATTTGGGTGGGATATAGGGAAACCACAAGGTAAAAGGAGATAGCACAGGATCCTAGAGCTAATTACAACTCAAGAGACATTGCCATTCTAGGGGAAAGGAACAGGGGAGGAGTAGTCACTGTAACAGAGGAAACACAGGGAGAGAGAGAGGGAAGGAAGGAAGACAGAGAGAGCACAAGCTGTGGAGAGGGCCTCCTTACAGTGGCTGCAACCTTGAGTTGAAGGACACAACTAGGTTGCCAAGAAATATTGCACACTGATGGTTAGAATGGTGATCACACTCAGCTGGGCACGGTGGCCTACACCTGTAATCCCAGCACTTTGGGAGGCCAAAGCGGGTGGATCACCTGAGGTCAGGAGTTCAAGACCAGCCTGGCTAACATGGCAAAACCTTATCTCTACTAAAAATACAAAAAGAAAAGAAAAAAGAAAAGTTAGCCAGGCATGGTAACTCCAGCTACTTGGGAGGTTGAGGCAGGAGAATAACTTGAACCCAGGAGGCAGAGGTTGCAGTGAGCCAAGATCGCACCATTGCACTCCAGCCTGGGCGACGAGAGTGAAACCCTGTCTTTAAAAAAAAAAAAAAAAAGAAAGAAAATAATGGTGGTCATACTCTATTTGGAATAAGATAGAAGAGGAAGTAAGAAAGATTTAAGTTTTACACAAATAAACTTAAGAATCTCTTAATTTTAACTACCCGTATTTCAACATGGAATTGAGTATTGATGTATGAAGCATATTCTGAATCCAGGACTAACACAGTAGATTCCAACTGGTGTTCTTGTACTCACTCCTGGCCTTCCATCTCTTCTCCACTTACTGGGCAGTGTGTTTGTAAAGTACAAATCTGGTTCTAGGGTCAAACTGCTGGAAAACCTTCAGTTGCCCTTTCAATAGAGATTTTCAGCCTGCTTAAAGACACTCCATGATTTAGCACTTTCTTGTCCCTCCAGTCCTTCTTCCCTTAAATGGCTCTATCCCAGACACACGGGGGCCTCTTTGGAATGCTACCAGCTTTCTTCCTAGTGGACATTCACATATGTGGTTCCTATGGTCTGTAAGTTGTTTAGGGATCAGTTATAGGAATGAGAAGTGATTCTAGTTAGATTAAGTAGTAAAGGACTTGTTTATTGCATGATATTACATGGTTCCAGAAGCAATGGCAAGCCGGGAAAATGAGACTCTAAGACAACCCCCAGAGCTGCAGGCAGCTCTGGCCACCTTGGGGTCTTTTGTCTCTTCTGCCGTCAGGGAGCTGGCAGCCAAATTGGGAAGCTGCCTCTGTAGCAGCTCTCTGCAAGGATGAAAAACCTACCAAAATCAGCAAACAGCCACAACCTAGAAACTGAAATAACCAGGAAGCCACCAAAATCAAGAAGTGCCTTGTGGTGGCCAGACTTCCATCCATGAGGAGCTTACCAACCAGCAGAAGCCACAGAAGCAGGGAGGTGAGACCACTGCAGCATCCCCATGTTCCAAATCCTGTAGGAATGCACTGACTGATGGAACTAATTCACATTCAGAATGCATACAACAAAGAAACCCGGAAAATGTGGCTTTTAGCTTTCCAGACTAACACAGTAGAAAGAGGCTGGAGTAGATATTGAGTGCCAGTGGACTACATCTGCATAGCCTGGAATATTCTGTTCCACCTCTTCTCCTGGCCCAGTACTACTCATCCTTAGGTTTTGGATTACACTCCACTTGCTTAAGAAGATGTTCCCTGCCCCGTAGTCTGTCTAGATGCCCCATCTCATTCCCAGCCCCTGCTGAGAATACCCACCTTATCACCCTGTGATTTTCCATTGCAAATTATACTCACTACCCTCTAAGAACTGGTCAGCCCTCCCTGCTAAACTCCATCATGGCAGGAAGTGTATCTATCATGTACACCCTGCTATCCTCAATAGCTTGCCCAGTGCCTGGAATGTGACAGTGTCTTCATGTGAAATGAATGCATGTGTTGAATGTATAAATAAACGAATGCACAAAGGAGAAAATCAGGATGAGTTTTGTGGGAACAGCTTGAAATAAGGCGATAATGACATCAGTTGGAGAAAAGTTCTTTCAACATGGGGAGAGTTGCAATCTCTATGATTTGTTTTTGCAGGGAGTGGATACACTCAGTATAAAATGTAGCAGATGTCTTAAATTGTTGGCAAACCTGGATATCATCTGGAAAAATCCATCATGTTTTAAAAAACAAATTTTCTTCAGCAGCCTTGAATGAAATCAAATTCTCGGAAGGGAACTACGCTTCCCACTCACAGGCATCCGTTGTCAATAAGGAACGTTGTTCCCTGGAGTATTTGCCTCTGAGGAGGCTGGCGCATGCCTGGCCACTTCGTAAGATCAACGAGATGTTCAAGAGCCTTGAAATGCAGGAATTATCTTTGTTCAGAGGTTGCCCAGTCCTCAGAACAGACTGAATCCCAGAGAGGGAATGTTTCCCATGCAGCCTTTGGAGGGCTCTGGTTTGAATACAGACTTACTTCTCCAAGGATTTGACCTGACAGCTTGTTTGTTTGTGAAGATTGGGTCTGTGTGGAAGCCTAGCCATGATACTGAAGAGTTTTACTTTTCAGAAGAAAGAGGCTGAAGAGCAGGTACATGTGTGGCTCAGCAATGCCTAGGCTCTGGCAAAATTGGTGGTCAAATCAGCCTGTCAGGAGCTCCTTTCCTCTAAGCAGACGTACCAGTGACATTGCAGGAATCAAGGTCTTATCTCAAAAAGATGCAGAACTCATTTTGGGATATCCAGCCCCTCTGCATTTTGCCCCGGTGACCTGATTACAGTTGGAAGTGTTAGCACAGTGAGTTCAGAGGCAGCCAGGAGGAAGTGAAGTCAGAGGGAGCAACTGGGGCTGATCAAGGGAAAACCACTGCTATAGGGCTTGGTTTTGACACCTGTTGTCTAGGGTCATAGCTTTCTCCCAAAATATGTTACCATGATCAACAAAACTAAAGTTTGAAAGGTCACATAGAAAACATTAACAGTAAATCTTCTGAGCACAGTGGTTCATGCCTGTAATCCCAGTACTTTGGGAGGCTGAGATGGGTGGATCACTTGAGGTCAGAAGTTCAAGACCAGCCTGGCCAACATGGTGAAACCCCGTCTCTACTAAAAATTAGCAGGGCATGGTGGCGTGCACCTGTAATCCCAGCTACTCCAGAGGCTGAGGCATGAGAATCTCTTGAACCTGGGAGGCAGAGGTTGCAGTGAGCTGAGATTGCACCATTACACTCACTCCAGCCTGGGTGATAGAGCGAGACTCTGTCTAAAACACACACACAACACACACACACACACACACACACACACACACACACAAAATAAATCCATAGTACATATATGTATATGAATATGTAATAATGTAGCTATTTATAAAACATCAATAAGTAGTGTTCATGGGCATGTGTAAAATATTGAGGGTCCAGTTGGACCTCATAATTGATTCATTCACTCCCAAATCCTCCACATCCCCC
>NW_012101365.1:8356787-8389970 GCF_000951045.1 Mandrillus leucophaeus | reverse complement strand
TTGGTTTAGAATAGTTGTTAAGAGACAGAGCTCGGGAGTCAGCCTTTCTCAGTTTAAATTCCAATTCCACCACTTGCTGTTGTGTGATCTAGAAAAAAATTAACTTAATTTTTTCCTGTCTCAGCTTCCATTCTGTAAAATGGAGATTAAAATATCTCTAACCACATGGAAGTGTTGTGGGAATTAAATGAGGTAATCCATGTGGTACTTAAAACAATGTTTGGCATATTGCAACTCCTCCATGATATTTGTTATCCTTCTTATAATTATTGCTATTAATATTCATTGGTAGCACTCTTACTGTTTAGAGCCACTGCTTTCATGTATTTTGTGTAGTAAGTCAAATTTATGGTTTAAATGATAGCTGGCTCAAAAATATTTCTCTCTCATTCTCCATTCTAGGGCTTTAACTACAGCAAGTGAGAATAGGTTGAGTTCAGGATAAGCTAGAAATTAAGAAATTGAATTTACCAACTAAACATCCATATTTCATAGAAAGGAACCATAACATTAAATTAAGTAGGTTGACTTAAGTAGCAAGCAAAAAATCCTGCACAAATTAGCTTAAGTTGGAAACTTAAGAATCAGTTCACATAGCACCTGTCCAACTGTAGGGTGGGCTTCAGGGTTGGTTGATGCAGTGATTCAATGATACCATTGTGGTCTTAGGTTCTTTCCATCTCTCCCCTCTGCCCTCAATAGCATTGGCTTCTTCCCAAGCCTAGTTCCCCTTGTAATCAGAAGGTGGCTGCTAATGCCAGTTGGGGTATGTGTCTTCTTTCACATCCAGCAAAGGAGAGAAAGAGACCTGATACCCATGAATAATCTTTTACTAGAGTGTTTAAGAGCCTCCCTTCATGACACAGGGGCTCACATTGTCTCAAGCCTCCCCATATCCACCTGGCAAACAGAACGATGTTAGCAAGGTTTACTTAGAACAATCAGCAGGGATGTAATGGACACTGGAGACTCAGCTGCAGTGGCCTCTGTGGGGATCACATGACAAGGCTTCCAGGTGGTGCAGGGGCTTGTCAACTTTGATGTTGCTTGACTGTCAACAAATAGGGCTGTTCTGTGTATCAACTGCTGAACAGCAAACAACAAAACTGGCTTGAACATACTAATATTTTACTATATCTCACCATTTATGGGTCATAAATTCAGGCAGGGCTTAGCCTGGAGATACTTATGCTTCACAGAGCTTTGACTGGGGTTAGTCAGTGGTATTCAGGTGGCAGCTGGTCTGGTCTGAGGATCCTGGGATATCATCACTCACATGTCTGGCACCCCAGGGGGGACAGCTGGAGACTGAGCTGGGCTCCACTGGACCCCTCCCCCTCTCCATGTGGTCTCTCCAGGGGGGTAGATGAACTCATCGCACAATGCCTCAGTTTGCTACCCTCCTATGAGTGACAGAGAAATTGTGAAATGAAAGACAATTCAAATGATTTGAAATGTCATCTTCAGTACACATAATTAGCATAAAGCAATGGGCATGCAATTTTTAATAACAGGTCATTTGTTTCTCTCTATGCCTACCAAATAGATGTGTTTATGTTTTTTTAAATATCAGTTTGAAGAGTGCTACTTTGCCATCCTGTCCAAGGTGCCACCATCACTACTCATCCTGTGGGAGTGAACTATGGGGCTCTCTTCCTTTCTCAATAGCCCACTTGGTCTAGGGCACCAATCCATCTCTCTCATAGTCTCCCAGCAACCTCCAATCTGATCTTGCTGCTTCCAGTCTCACCTCCTGCCACTCATCCTCCATATAGTTTTCCTGTGATTTTTCTGAAACACAAATCTGCTCAGACTATTCCCTTGCCTAAATTCAATTTTAGGTTCTCTTTTACCAACAAGATAAAGTTCAAACTCTGGCATGGCTCACAAGTTCCTTCACAAGTTGTTCCTATCCTAGGTCAAATTCCCCAGTCATCACTGGGATAAGCTCCAAAGGGCCAAGCATCTCTGCTGTTCACTGCTTTCTCCTCTAGCACCTCAACTGATGCTAGCACATACTAGGGTCTTAATAAGTATTTCTGGAAGGAAAGAAAAAATAGAAAAAGGGAGGAATGGGGGAGGGAAAGAAGAAAGGAAGAATGTTAGTTCCTATAGCACCCTATACTTTACCTATCAAAATGTTCATCTCCAGTTTAATGTCTACCTTCCTCACTAGATTGTAAGGGCCAAGGGGGTAACTAATATGTTATATTCACTACTCCTAGCACAGTGCCTGACATCAAGTTGGTGCCCAAAAAATATCTTTAAAGTCAATGAATTTATTCATAACAACGTGCAATGTGCTTAAGTCACATACAAAGAGGGGTGGAAGCCAGAGGGAAGGCCATCTGACCTTCTGGAGACCAGGGATAGGTATGGGAAGGGGGTAGGACATGAACAAGTCCTTGGAGAGCTATGACCCATGGGTGAGCAATTGGTCCCCTTTAGGCCTATGGCCCTGGAAGGTTGAATACTATGCTCAGTGCTCACATCCATTTTGTATACCCAGTTTTCTTATTTGGCATGAGTATCCAACCCTACCAGTATTTTTCCAAGAGAGTGAGTATTTTGAAGTGATGCGTGAACTGCCTTGCCTCAGCCTCCTGGAATGTGACCTCATTCCTTCCCCAGGTCTGTCCCCTCATTAATCAGCCTGCCCAGTCCTGCTCCATCAGGCAGGCTGCCAGGCATGCAGCTGACACTGGAGCTCCCAGTTCAGGGGCTGAGGCAGGCTTTGCTGCTTAACAGCATGAACTTCAGGGACAACACCACCAGGGTTTCGATCTTGAATTCATCCCTTACTAGATGTATGATCTTGGGCAAGTTTCTTATCTGTCTAAGTCTTGACTTCATCAGACGGAAAGTGGAGCTAATAGCAGCACCTAAATTCACAGTGTATTTGTGAGAGTAAGATAATCCATGAGCCTACATCACACAGAGTTCAATAACTGTTGAGTCTTATTTTTCTACTCAAGGACTTCTCTTGTCTTTTGGCAGGTTGTGAATTTCTCTAGGATGGAGCAGAAATACAGGGAGGGAAGTGGAAGGGAATGTGGTATACACTGAGAACCTGTGTCATATCAGATGCTCTGGTGGCATGTCTGTGTAACATTAGCCCCATCGTCCAGTGGAAAGAATGCAGATGGTAGAATAGACAAATCTGGGTTGAAATCCAGGCTCTGAAACTCACTTGCTATGTGAGTCTGGGCAAAGGTCTTCCCCTCTGAGCCTCAGTTTACCACCAATTATGGCATGCCTACTTCGTATTCATGCTGTATGGATTATATGAGCTAACATCATGTAAAATGTTAGGCAGATGATGCTCAGTAAATGCGAGTTTCTTCATTCCCAAGGGGACAGCTGGTTGACAGAAGGACTTGAATAGAGAGAGGGAGAACATGGGGATATGCCAGAAGGGAGTACCCCTTGGGCATAAGGATGCTGGAGGGGACACACTTCTCTACCGCCACCCCCCCCCCCCCGGAGAACTGGGCTGCTATAAATGGCATGAATGGACCTCTCCTTTGGGCTGGCAAAAAGACTCAAGATGGCTGTCTCCCTCCCTCCCTAACCTTTCTGGGCCCAGGGCATGGGAGAGGATGGTAATGACAGAGCAGAAAGGAGTCCAAACAGCAGTTATAAATGTCAGCACACCTGGATTTTAGCTCTGGCTCTACCACTTATTAGCCATGTGACTTTGGACAAACCTTCGTGATCTCCCTGAGCCTCAGTTCCCCGTGTAAAATGGGGATAATATCAGGTGTCTTCTGATTATCTACTGTGGCATCACAAACCACCCTAAACCTTAATGGCTTACAACAATTATTACCTCTCAGGGTTCGTGTTGACTGGGCTCAGCTGGGTGGTTCTTGCTTGGGGTCTAGGGCAGCTGCAGTCAGATGGCCCCCGGGGCTGGACTTATCCAAAGGCTTGACCGTGCTTGATGCCCAAGGTGGCTTTTTTATTCACCTGGGCTGAGAAGGCTGAAAGTCTGGAGGCTGGTTGGACACCTCTTTTGCCATGTGTCCTCTCTAGCTGGGACTTCTTCTTAGAGTACTCAGACTTCTCACAAGGCAGCTGACTTCTCACAAGGCAGCTGGCTTCCCACAGAGCAGGCATGCCAAGACGCCAAGGCAGAAACAAAATGGTTACCTCTGACCTAGCCTTGGAAGTCCCTCTGTGTCACTTCTGCTACATTCTATTGGCTATAAATGAGACATGGGGCCAACCCAGATTCAAGGGGAAGTGAAGGGAGGAGTGCCAAAGATTTGCCACCATCTTGAACCCACCACACCACATATCCCATCTACCTCGCAGGGCTGTTGTGAAGATGAGAAGCAATGGCATACATGAAAGCCCTTAGTGTAAATCATTACAGAGACATGAGGTTACTGTTCCATGTCCATCCCTTTCTCTCTTCCCTAAATCAGGCACTCATCCATCCTTTCTATTCTGTACCAATAGCCTCCAGAGTAGCCTCTCTGCCTTTTGTGTCTCCCTGTCAAATTTATCTTCAACAAATGCCTGCCTATAAGTCTATCCCAGGTGAAAATCTATCACTAGCTTCACGATGTGGCTCTTACTTACCCGTGCAGGCTTGACTGGCGATATGCTCCCAATGCCCCAGCCATATTACTCTGTTCCAACCTTTGGCACCTTTGCTCACACCATTCTTTCTTTTCAGAGCTCTCTTCTCTTTCCACTTCTGCCCAAACTCTAACCCTTCTGGTTAAACCTGTCCTCATGTTTTAAGATTCCCTGCAAATATCATCCCCTTGTCCAGCTAGCAAATCTTGCTCTCACTACTGCTGCACATACCTATTGAATTCAAGTTCCCATTCTGTGTGCTCCCCTAAATCCTGTGCTCACTGCAGACTGGTCTTCTAGCCATTCATCCAAGGGCCAAGTACAGTCCTGACTCAGGGCCTTTGCACGTGTTGTTCCTTCTGCCTGGGATGCTCATTTCCTGAATATTCACTAAATATCTGGCTTCCTTACTTTATTCAGGTCTCTGTTCAAATCTTGCCCCTCAGAGAATCCTGCCTGACCAGCCAACCTAAGATAGCACAACCTCCCTCACTCTCCCACCCTATAACCTGCTTCTTTTCCTTCAGAGCACTTGCCATCTGTCTAGGGTCCATGCAATACTGGGCTGCAAGAGCCAACTGTGTGAATCATTCCTAAATTGACACTTGGTGACACCATGTTGACAGCTTGAAATTGGCCACAGGGAGAGTACACTAAGGACCCTCCTGCCCTCAATTTAGAATCTCTGATGGGACTCATCACCTTCGTCTCACTTAAGAGGGATAGTGAAATGACTTGTTCAAGGTCACACAGCCAGTTAATGAAAACATTAGGCAATTTGGTTTTAAGAAGGAACTCAGAAACCAGTTGCTTGAGTTCAAATCCTGACTTCACCATTTACTAGCTACTTGAAAGTCACCAAGATGACAGGGTACTTTCTTTTTTTCCTGGAGAACTTGTTTTTAAACACTTATGTGCACACTATTCTGTGTTTATTTTGTTTACTGTGTATCTCACTAGATCATAATTTTCGCAAAGGCAGAGACTTTACTAATGCTTAGTCCCAGCATCTAGTGCCATGCCTGACACAAAGTATGTGCTCAATAATGTTTGCTGAATGAACAAATATGCAAACCAACCAATGAGAAACAATAATCACACCCAGTTGTAAACTGAGCCTTTGAAAGAAGACATTGGCTCTCTTTTCATCTTTTGTGCACACAGCCTGGCACGTAGAAGGAGCTCAAGGAATGTTGATAAACAGGAGAATACACTCTGAAGAGGGCTATATCTAGGTCAAATCCAGCTGCACTCTGATAAGCATAAAAAACTGCACCAGACAACTCCATTGGTATTTCCATTATGTGCCAAAGAGAAACCTGCAGGAACTCAGGCAGGAAAAAAGCACTGGCCTGGGAGGCAGGAACCTGGGTTTTTAATCCCAGCATAACTGTGCCTGCTATGTAACCTCAGGTAAGTCACTTCTCCAACCCAGGCCTTAATTTTCCTATTGGTAAAATGGGGTGATTGGAAGTAGATGATGGAGTTCCTTCTAACTCATAACTGTGGTTGAATTTATGTCTGGAGCTGCCCCAGGCAGGGCTGCTCTAAAGTAGGGCAGGAGGTGGGTGATGGACAGAACTGGCGTTCTACAGGTACCAGAGGCAGGATATGGCCAGGATGCCACAGCTGGAAGATAGCACAGTGCTCCAGAGTCTGGGACACCGCAGAGCTGTGGGATGGGCCCCTCTCTCCTTCTCCGGTCTCTACCTCTGCCCAGAAACCATTCCAGCTCCTCCCACCTGCCTTCATATGGCACCTGACTTGAGGCTTCCCTGAGAACAATTAGAATATTGGCTGCTTTACCTACTGGAGCAGGGCACGAATAGGAAGGCTCTGATACAGGGAGGAGCACGGAGATGTTTTACATCTTGGTAACTTTGGCTTGTGTCTAAACAAACAGGTTGGCTAAGTTGGTCAGCCAGCGCTTTGTTTCCTGTTATTTATGCTATATGGAGCATAAGCAGTTCAGAGCAATCGAAAGAGCCCTGATCTGGATAATAGAAACTACCATTTATTGAGCACTTATTGTGTGCCAGATGCTACTTTAAGCTAAGGGTCAGCAAACTACACTGACCAAATTCTGTTTTTGTGTGGTCCATGGGCTGAGACACTTTTAAATTTTGAGACAGGGTCTGTCTGTGTCACCAGACTGGACAAAATCACAACTCAGCTCACTGCAACCTCCGCCTCCTGGGCTCAAGCCAACCTCCCATCTCAACATCCCGAGTAGCTGGGACTACAGCCACATGCCATGATGCTGGGCTAATTTTTGGATTTTTTTAAAGATGGGGTTTTGTCATGTTGTCCATGCTGGTCTCAAACTCCTGAGCTCAAGTGATCCACCCTCCTTGGCCGCCCAAAGTGCTAGGATTACAGGTGTGAGCCATCGAGCCCGGTCGAGATGTTGTTTACATTGTTAAATAATTATATAAGTACTTCATAATTATCTTGAAATTAAAAAAAAATTTTTTTTTCTTTTGTAGACAGGGTCTTGCTCTGTCACCCAGGCTGGAGTGCAGTGGCACCAACATGGCTCACTGTAGCCTCGACCTCTTGGGCCTAAGTGATCCTCCCACCTCAGTTTCCCAAGTAGCTGGGACTACAGGCACACACAACCACACCTGACTAAATTTTAAAGTTTTTGTAGAGATAGGGTTTTGCCATGTTGCCTGGCTGGTCTCAAACTCCTGGGTCCAAGCTACCACCCACCTCAGCTTCCCAAACTGCTGGGATTACAGGCGTAAGCCACTGCACCCAGTCCCATCTTGAATTTTGATCCTTAGTACACAAAGCCTAAATTGTTTATCTAGCCTTTATCTAAATAGTTTGCTAACCAACCCCTGTTCCAACTTTTTTTTTTTTTTTTTAACATGGATTAACTCCTAATCCTCACAATAACCCTGTGAAGTAGGTTAACTACTACTGTCCCCAGTTTACAGAAGAGCAAATATAGGCAGGGGTAGGTTAAATGATTTATTGAGGCGCTAGTAAATGGCAAAGGCAAAATTTGAACTCAGGCAACTGGTTTCTGAGTTCCTTCTTAAGACCAAACCGCCTAATGTTTTCACTAACTGGCTGATGATCTTGAGCAAGTCATTTCACTGTCCCTGTTAAGTGAGATGAAGGTGATGAGTCCTATCAGAGATTTTAAAATGAGGTCAGGAAGGTCCTTGAAATGAATTTCAGGACGTCTATGACACTGGAATCTGTGCAAAATATAGTGTCTTTGTGCACAGTTGCATTTATTTGAAGAGAGAATCTAGCACTGTCTTCAGAAATGGATTCTGTGACTCAAAATAGATTGGAACTACTGGACTAGCTTTCTTGGAAGGCTATCTCCAACCTGAACATTCTTCAATGTTATTTATTTGGATTTTTTTCCTCATGTGCTATCTCTTTAGGTTGTCTTTTCTGCCCAAATGTTATTTATTTCAGATGCCTTTTAAAATACAAATGTTATCTATTGGATTGTATTTGTTCCCACCTCCAAATTGCTACATACTCACTGCCTTTAAAAAAATGAGAAAAACAGACAACCTTAAGAGCCAGTGAGGTTCTGCTGCTGATGTATCCTGCAACTCTAGATAAATCATCTGTATTAGTGGGGAGGACAGGAGATATGGTTTATAAATCCATATTGTAGTTATTCATATATTTCCATGTTATTTATTTAACAAATATGTACTAAGCCCCCACTAGGTGGTAGTTGCTGTGTGGACTGTAAGCTCCAAGGAGCCAGGGGTTAGGTGTAACTTGCCATTGTACCCCCTCAGCCTAATACAGACCTGGCACCTGGGAGGCACTCAGTGAGGATGCCTTCTTGCCTGCCTGCCTGGCTGAAGAGATGGATGAATAGAAGACTGGAAAGTATATGAAAAATCAGTAGTGTGGGTGGGGAAAGAGGTTCAGGGTGCTGAGCAATTTAGTTGTGTTGGTTTCTGGTACCTTCCAATTGGCAGCTTCCCATGATCTTGGAGAAGCTTTTGAGGGCAGTCCTCATTTTCCCATCAGTCATGCTTTGAAAGATGCTAGTTGAAGATCAGCTGACAGTCAGGACTTCTCACATGAATCCAAAGAAATTAATCCAATTTCTTACATCCCACTAAGGCCAGAGGAACAACAAGGACTTTCTTGCCCTTTGTCTTGGGCCCACACATCCCGGAATTAGAGAACAATGAAGTCTCCTCTTTCCTGCCTGCCTCATTCTTCCCCGACTTCTGAACTTTTCCTCTCTCCCCCTCCTCCTCGCCTCTACTTCCGTCCCTGGTGTGAGTCTTGTGGCTCATAACCGCTGAGAGTAGGAGTGGAGTTGAGCCCCTCAGCACACTCAGCTCTGGACTGATGTGACTGAAGATGTCTTGGGATGGACAGGAACAGGGCCAGGGAGGAGCAGGAGGGTAAGCCATGCCAGGGATGTAGCTTGGGTATTAATGTCTGTGGGAAGGGCAGCACAAGAGCTAAGGAGAGTGTCTTCTACCAGGGAGACCGAAAGGTTCTGTCCTGCTTTCCTGTTTTGAACAAAACAAAACAAAATTCAGCTGCACTAGTCTGTGCTGTTTTCATCCACAGTGTCCATAATACTTGTCTATCTTCCCAAAAGGAGAAGATAGCAAAACTTACTATCCTTACCGTCTAAAGATAATAAGTTGTCGGATAAAATCAAAACCTGATCCTTACTTGGATTCTCTTGAGAGGCCATTTTTGATGTCCTGATTCAGCAGGAGTAAGAGAGGTTAGGGTATAACTTGAACTTGTATACCAGTGAACTTCTGCACTACTGTGCTGGAGTTTTAAACATTTGGGTTCAGGAAATGTATATGGTCTGTAGCAGCATGATGTCACAGAAAAAGCATAATCTCAGAACCAGGCAAAAAGGGTTGTGAGCTAGGTGCAGTGGCACATACCTGTAGCCCTAACTACTTGAGGCTGAGGTGGGAGGGTCACGTAAGCTCATGAGTTTGAGGTTGCAGTGAGCTATGATTGTACCACTGCACTCTAGCCTGGGCAACAGAGGGAGATCCTGTCTCTAAAATATGTTTAGAAAAGAATGTCAATTCCAGCTATTCCATTTACTATTTGTGTATTCTTAGACAAGTGCCCTTCTGCCTGTTTCCTTATTTGTAAAGTAAGAATAACAAAACCCACCCCGTTTAGATGTTATAGGGATAGAGGTAACACATGTTGAGTTGCTGGCTGGTAACAGGCTCTCAATACATTGTAGATATTTATTATAAGTATTGCCCAGAAACCATCTATTCCTACAAAAGAGGAAATTGGTAGATAGGTAAGGGGCTGTTGGGGTTACTCCTGCCTTCATAGACAGGGGAGTAGAGAGGCAAGATAACAGGAGTAAAACCTCCTCAAAGCTTCCCTAGAATCCTCTGCTGATCTCTCTCATAACGTCATTTGCTGGACTGGGTCACTGGTGGAGATGGTGCCCGCCACCACCCAGGGTGTGAGGTTGGCACAGGAGGAAGGATGATGGGATAGGGACGTTCCACTAGAGAAAGGCAATGGAAGAGGTAGGGAGAGAGCAGGAAAGGGGAAAGGCTGGGGACAGAAGAACTGGCTTCAAATACCTGAGGAACCAAGGAGTGAAAGGAGAAAATTACTTACTCTTTCTTGCTCCAAGAATAGAAATTTAGATCAGTTTGTGAAAATTACAGAGGCACTGAATTTCCTTAATTATGATGAACTTAGTAAAGCTGCTTGGGACTGGAATGAGTTGTCTTATGGGGAGGAAGGATGTTTCATCATCACAGGTGGCCTACAAGCACCTGTTTAGCATTCTGAGCTACCTCTGGGTGGGAGACTGGAATACATGTCCTCTAAGACCTCTTTTGATAACTCTAAGGAGCATCACTTGGAGCAGGACTGCCCAGAAAGGCAGACGAATGTGTCACTGGCAGCAGCCCGCTTAAGACCTCTCACCACCTGCCCTTACCTCGAGGACAGCTCAAAGTGGTTAAAAACAGCCAACACCTCCACACCCCCTTAACAGGGCATCACACATCACCAGGTCAGCTCTGGGAAAGGAAGCACTGTGACTCATCAGTGTGGGGTTCGAGCAGTGTGGTTGCCTCAGGAATGTAGGGAGAAGATTTCCCAATCTCTCTTTATTTGTTGCCAAATCTCTCCGGAAGCTGTTGGACCCAGTGAAATTAAAAGTCACTGAATGTTTTACTGGGTTTCCCCGGAGTGTAAAGCCCTTACAGAAGAAGCTGACTGCCCCTAGAGGAGGAGACCAGAATGAGAGGGAGGCCATTTACGGTTTGCAATTCAGAACAAGGACACCATGAAGAGAAGATGATGGGCAGGATTCTGAAATGAAACCATGACACATACTTGTAAGGTGAAACTGCAGTCACTTTTCAAATCCAGATGAACCACAAAAACCCAGCAGAACTGTACACATCACAGGCAACCTCTCCTGAAAGAAACTGAGTAGGGCCCACCCAAATGAGCCAGCACAAACAGAAACATGTTGTCTTCCCAGAAAAGTGAAAAGATCAAACATTCCTGGGCAGCCAGGACCCAGACCACACCCAGTTTACCAGCTGAACATCGTCAACCTCTCTCGTTTATTCAAGACCTATCAGCGAGAGACTAAACTGTGCACTGGAAAAATGTCCCAGTCACCAGACCTGGGCTCAGATCCTTCCTGGACTCGTTTCTAACTGTGTGACTCTAAGTCTCAGTTTCATGATCAGGTGAATGTGGACAAGAGTAATTATTTTGTAGGCTTGCTGGGGGAATTACAGGGAATTTATATTATGATGATCAATAAATGACAACTTATATTAATAAAAATAACTACAGAAATGGAGAAAAAGATAAAAGGAAGCAAAAACAGAAAATATTACTCCCAAATACTTCCTCCGAAACTTACTTTGAGGAATTGATGTGAATTTTTTTATTACAAATATTTTAAGCAAATGAAATATGGAGAGTGCACCCATTCCCTAGCTCTTGATTTTCAGTATTTTGAAATACTTAAATCACATTTTTAAAGAAATGAAATACTGAAGATACAGTTGTGTAGCCCTTGTCTGTCCTGTTCTCCACACCTCTACCCTCTGGACCCTGTCCAGCTTCCTTTTCTATGTTCTGTTTCTTGGGGCTTCCTTCCTCCAGCCTGAACTAACAATCACCACAACCAGCTTCTCTCTCTGCATTATCAGTATTCTGGCTGAATACTGCTTCTTCTAGGACTATAAGCTTCCGCTGAGAAGAAAGGGAAACTCTGGCCCTCCAGCACTGCCACTGTCTCAAAAGGTGCTCCTTAAAAGAGGCTGAAGCTAATGGTTGTCAGGCTAGAAAGAAGAGTGAGGACTCCTCCCTGGATAGCGCTGGGCATTAGGGTCTTCAGGTGTGGGCTCACACCTGTCCTAGAAAATAAATTATTTAATCATTCTTCTTGAAACCAGAACTTCCCCAAAATATTTATAGAATTAAGGGAAGGAATGAAAAGTAAAAGAAAACCTGAGAAACATGAGATGAGTCTCTAAGCTCTTTCAACCCTTTGTTAATTCCATCTTTGTTAATTTCCATATACATTTGCAGTCAGGAGACCTGGATTCTAGGCCTGGCCTCACCTTTTATAAGCATGTGACCATGGGCAAATCCTTCTCTTCCCCCAAGGCCTCTGTTTCCACATCTGTAAAAGAGAGATAATAATATCTTCCCTGCCTAACCCCCAGAGGTGTTGTAGGGATCCCAGCAGATAGTGGGAGCAAATATATTAAAGCTCTATCTGCATCTAGATACTCTCCATATTGCTGCATCCTGGAGGTCAGGGGATGGTGGGGGCTCTCAGGCCACTCTCCTGCCTAGCACTCAGCTCCCTGTACTTGATCTTCAGCAATCCCCATAATCACTGGCCTCGTGAAGAACCCTTTAATGATCTTAAAGCACCGTCACATTCCTGAGACAGCTGATAATAATAGCTAAGATTATTTTACTTAGCACATACCAAACATTATGTTGAGTATTTTATATTCTTTATCTGGAATCATTAAAATAATTCTCGACGGTAAGTGCTGTTTATTTTTAATTAATCAAACAGTTTTATTTTTATGTTTTGTTTTTACATATCATACCCTTTAATATAAAACTCACATGCTGGTATCAGTCTTATACCAAGGAGAATCAGATAATCACCAAGAGTTTATCAAAGAGCACAAGAATAACTGAAGTGTGAAGTTCAATGGGGAAAAAAGTGTTCTTAATTACAAGGTGGGAAATCATTTTTTTCACAGGCATTGATGCAGTATAGGCCCTGTTACCCCCATTTGACAGTTAAGGAAGCTGAGGGGCAGAGTGCTGAAACAACTTGCTCAAAAACACACAGCAGTGAGTGGTGTGAAGCCAGAATTTGAGCCTAAGTCTCACTGGATCCAAGGTCCATTTTCTTTCAACTACATTATACACTTGTTTACAGAATCTTTGGCTGCTCTTGGCGTCCTCAGATCATATCCCTCATCCTTGCAGGCACAAGGCTGACAAATATTAAGGATTGTGCAAAAATGATAATAAGGGCATCATTACCCAGTCTTCCTTGAAATTTGGTGTTTGGAGGGTGGGTTAGGGTAGGGACAGAGATTCATAGTTGGGGCAGGTGGTGAGGCTTAGACAAGGAGAGAAGCACTGAAATGGTCCACGTGAATACTCCTAGGAGAACATATTGATACTGAAACATCCTGGGCACAACTCAATGTTAATCCGATAAACATAACTTAGTGCCTAATATATGCTGGTGCTGGGGCTACACACGGTGCTTAGATGTGCTTCCTGCCCCTCATAAACACTTGACAAGCCTGAAATGCTTGTGTTAAATATTTTTTAAATTAAAGTAAAAACATACAGGCCGGGTGTAGTGGGATTACGCCTGTAATCCCAGCACTCTGGGAGGCTGTGGCGGGAGGATCACCTGAGGTCAGGAGTTTGAGACCAGCCTGGTCAACATGGTGAAACCCCGTCCCTACTAAAAGTACAAAAATTAGCCGGGCATGATGTTGGGCACCTGTAATTCCAGCTACTTGGGAGGCTGAGACAGGAGAATCACTTGAACCCGGGAGGAGGAGGTTTCAGTGAGCTGAGGTCATGCCACTGCACTCCAGCCTGGGTGACAAGAGCAAAACTCTGTCTCAATAAATAAATAAATAAAACAAAAAGAGATAAAGCATTGGCATAATGCATTAGCATGCTATTTTGCAGAACTGGGCAGAAAAAGGACGAAGGGAAAAGGGAGAATCACAGCTGAGACTGTGTTTACATAATAAACTCATTGTGGTCTTTGTGAGCTGTTGGGGAAAGCCTGGCAGAACCAGAGAATTTAAGCAAGTGGATTCGGGCAGCGGGCGGAGGGATTAGGAGGTCATCTTCGGCTTACTCTCACTTCCACAGAAGATATTGAGGCTGGGCCCCTTCTATTCCTGTCCTCTCACTACCTAATATAATTGGAAGAAGCAAAGGCTTGGAGACCTCAGAGCACTAGCCCCAGTGATGCACACTCATCTGGGGCCGTTCTAGCTTGGTAGTCAAATGACACCATCATACAAATTCCTCAGCCCTGAGAACCCTCTCTCATCAGCTTTCCTCTTGCCAGCCTGGGACCTGATGGAATGGCAAATAGAGAACTCTGCTAGTTGTAGAGCACTGTGGCTACCTAGACAATACCTGGAAAAGCGAGAAGAGGGTATATATATTTTAGAAATAAAAGTGAAATCTAACATTTTTACAGAGTCTGAGATTTTACAAAGCTTTGACATCTACCACCTCATCTCTTTGTATATGATTCTCAGCATAATCTATGAAACAGGCTGTATTTTGCCCATTTGACAGATGGGAGGACAAAAGCCCAGAAAAGTTAATGTTGCCATCTCAGTATGTCTGAGATTAGGGAAGAATAGAGGAGAGGCATATTCCTGAGTGTAACAGGGAGGGCCTCATTAGGGAAGGTGTCTTGGAGGTGACTCAAGAGCTGAGTAGAAAAACACAATTATGCACTAAATAAAGAAAGGGAGACTCCAGGTAGGTGACTTTGCAAAGGCTTGAAAACATATGGAGAGCTGGAGAGGTTGACAGGAGCACGATGATGATGATAAATGACAACAGCTAACATCTATCTGTTGCTAACTATGTGCAGATACTGTTAGAACAGATACTCTTCAAAGCAGTTTATTTACATTAATTATAACACCTACCTCTTAAGGTAGGTACTTTTATTATCCCCATTTTACAGATGACAAAACTAAGGCACAGAGACGTAGCTTGCCTATAACATCATATAGGAATGACCTTAAGGGCTAATATAAGAAGGATGAATTTTATCTGGAGAGCCCAGAGCACCCCCTCACTCTGAACTTAGCAGAGAGGAGGTGGGCACAGACTTGTGATTTAGGAAGTCTTCTTGGATGCAGGGTGGACTGAGGTCAGAGAGGGGAAAAGAAACTGGAACCTGACTCAGATATTTGTCCAAGGAAGACCTGAACAGAGACAGTGGGGATAGACAGCAGAGGACTATCGCACAATTCCTCATGTTTGTGGATAAGAAATTGTTCCTCATGCAGATCACGAGGTCAGGAGATCGAGACCATCCTGGCTAACACAGTGAAACCCCATCTCTACCAAAAATACAAAAAAATTAGCCAGGCATGGTGGCGGGTGCCTGTAGTCCCAGCAACTCAGAAGGCTGAGGCAGGAGAATGGTGTGAACCTGGGAGAAAAAAAAAAAAAAAAGAAATTGTCCCTCACACATCTCTGCTTCCTCTATCTGTCAAGGCAGAATAGATTTTAATCTTCCTGCCTCAGGAATTGCATGAAAATTAATGGGACAGAGGTCCAGCTGGCTTTCATCTGCTAAACGATACCCTCGCACGACTGGTGGTGCACATTAAATGCTGAACAAATAAAATGTGCTTTGATGGAGGACCTGGGAATAATTATAGCTTGCTAATTATTGTTAATTTTACCACAGCTTTGAAACTCGGGACTTTCTCAATGACTCAAAAAGAGATTGCAACCTCTTTATGCCATGAAAGTAGCCACACAGTGGTAGACAAGCAGTTTCTCACAGGCTCCATTCTTTCATTATTTACATGGTTCAGCTACTTACGTGGGATACAGGAAAAGAAAAGCAATGATTTGCTGTGTTAGAATCAAATTGTACAAAAAACTCTTTACAGTCTTGCTGGCTCTTTAAGAATTTGTTCCTGTTTGTCTCTTTATAGCCAGTGCACACATAAATATTATGTGCGTGTGCGCCTGTGTGTGTGCGCTTCTGTGCAGGACAGAAACTTAGTGTTTAACAGAACTTTTAACCCTTTGGACGCCAGGATACCTGTGTGTAACCCTTGATATGGTGAGTAACAGAACTGCTTCCCTAACTTCGACATCTGACCTTCAGATTCTGCATCACTTCGTGTCCACAAACATTTTATTTAAGGTCTCATCACTCTTAGGGTGCCAAAGACCCCTCTCAGGAATATGGGGAAGTTGATAGCAGTGTGACTTCAGGTCTTTAAGCCTCCTCAGCATCACCTATAAAACAGGTCTGATAGTCCCTACCTGTCAGGACTGGTGTGAGGATGAGATAATGCTTGTGAACTGTAAACTATATAAATGTGTGCTACTGTGAGAACTGGACAAAGAAGAGAGGGAGTGAGAGAAATTAAGCGCGGGCTAGGGGCCGGGAAAGAACGAAAAGGGAGTCGGGGATAGGGGAGAGTGCGACAGTCGCGAGCCACACTTTGCAATGAAACTCTTTAGACTTTCTGCCGGGAGAGCTGCCCGGACGCGCCAGGAGTAGGAGGCCGCGCCGAGGGCGGGTCCCCAGAAGCCTGCAGGTGAGTATCGGTTCTCCCCTTCCCGGCTTTCGGTCCGGAGGAGGCGGGAGCAGCTTCCCTGCTCTGATCCTATCGCGGGCGGCGCAGGGCCGGCTGGGCCTTCCGTGGGACGGGGAGGGGGGCGGGATGTGTCACCCAAATACCAGTAGGGACGGTCGGTGGCGGAACCAGCCGGGCAGGTCGGGCCGAGTATAAGAGCCGGAGGAAGCTGCCGGGCGGCAGACGCCCGCAGACCATCCCGGACGCCGGAGCCCGAGCCCCGCCGAGTCCCCGTGCCTCATCCGCCCGCGTCCGGTCCACGCTCCTCCGCCCCACCATGGCTCGGGGCCCCGGCCTCGCGCCGCCACCGCTGCGGCTCCCACTGCTGCTGCTGCTGCTGGCGGCGGTGACCGGCCACACTGCCGCGCAGGACAACTGCACGTGTCCCACCAACAAGATGACCGTGTGCAGCCCCGACGGCCCCGGTGGCCGCTGCCAGTGCCGCGCGCTGGGCTCGGGCGTGGCGGTCGACTGCTCCACGCTGACCTCCAAGTGTCTGCTGCTCAAGGCGCGCATGAGCGCCCCCAAGAACGCCCGCACGCTGGTTCGGCCGAATGAGCACGCGCTCGTGGACAACGATGGCCTCTACGACCCGGACTGCGACCCAGAGGGCCGCTTCAAGGCGCGCCAGTGCAACCAGACGTCGGTGTGCTGGTGCGTGAACTCGGTGGGCGTGCGGCGCACCGACAAGGGCGACCTGAGCCTGCGCTGCGATGAGCTGGTGCGCACCCACCACATCCTCATTGACCTGCGTCACCGCCCCACCGCCGGCGCCTTCAACCACTCGGACCTGGACGCGGAACTGAGGCGGCTCTTCCGCGAGCGCTATCGGCTGCACCCCAAGTTTGTGGCGGCCGTGCACTACGAGCAGCCCACCATCCAGATCGAGCTGCGGCAGAACACGTCGCAGAAGGCCGCAGGTGACGTGGACATCGGTGATGCAGCCTACTACTTCGAGAGGGACGTCAAGGGCGAGTCTCTATTCCAGGGCCGCGGCGGCCTGGACTTGCGCGTGCGCGGAGAGCCCCTGCAGGTGGAGCGCACGCTCATCTATTACCTGGACGAGATTCCCCCGAAGTTCTCCATGAAGCGCCTCACCGCCGGCCTCATCGCCGTCATCGTGGTGGTGGTGGTGGCCCTCGCCGCCGGCGTGGCCGTCCTGGTGATCACTAACCGGAGAAAGTCGGGGAAGTACAAGAAGGTGGAGATCAAGGAACTGGGGGAGTTGAGAAAGGAACCGAGTTTATAGGTACCCAGCGGGGCAGAGGATTGGGTGGGGTACCGGATTTCGGTATCGTCCCAGACCCAAGCGAGTCACGCTTCCTGATTCTCGGCGCAAAGGAGCCCTTTATCCTTTCAAATTCCTGCCTTCCCCCTCCCTTTTGCGCACACACCAGGTTTAATATATCCTGGCCTCAGGGTCTCCTTTCTTTCTCACTTCTGTCTTGAAGGAAGCATTTCTAAAATGTATCCCCTTTCGGTCCAACAACAAGAAACCTGACTGGGGCAGTGAAGGAAGGGATGGCGCTGCGTTATGTGTAAAAAACAAGTTATCTGTATGACAACCCGGGATCGTTTGCAGGTAACTGAATCCATTGTGACACTGTGAAGGCTTAAATGAGTTTAGATGGGAAATAGCGTTGTTATCGCCTTGGGTTTAAATTATTTGATGAGTTCCACTTGTATCATGGCCTACTCGAAGAGAAGAGGAGTTTGTTAATTGGTCCTAGGTAGTAGCCTCATTAACCATCGTTTGTATTACTGACCACATATGCCTGTCACCAGGAAAGAAGCCTGTTTCAACTGCCTGAACGCAGTTTAGATGTCTTTGAGGACAGACACTGCCCGGAAACTCAGTCTATTTATTCTTCAGCTTGCCCTTACTACCACTGATATTGGTAATGTTCTTTTTTGTAAAATGTTTGTACATATGTTGTCTTTGATAATGTTGCTGTGATTTTTTTTTAAAAAACATGAATTTAATAAAATATGGGAAAGGCACAAACCAAAAGTTGGCATTTGTGAAAAGTCCCTCCAGAATTCTATCACTCTGGTCTCCTCTAAAGACTTGTATTTTTTTTAAATTTCAAATTATAACACTTTTTTTCCCCCTAAAAATGGGTGTTTCATGTTGCTATTCTGGTGTGTCCTAAGATATCCTAACTGGCCAGTGTAAATGCTATTTTTTCTAAATAAGATTATTTGGAAACTTCCTTCAAACTTCAGGAGGGTGAGCATGAGGGAGGAAGCTAAAACTAGCTGCTTTTATGAAAAAGAGTGCCAGTCTTTGGTCATCTCTAAACAAGGCTTATCACCAATGGAGACAGAAAACTCTAGTTCAAGAGCTGTATCTCCTTTGAATCCCAACCCTACTTTGAAATAGGTGATACTATTTCCGTTCAGTGTTTGAGCAAATTACTTAATCTCAAAGTATTGTGGCTCTAAGATTAAATGACTTTCCCACATAATTGGAACCAGCCTGCAGTGGGCCCTATGCTTTTGCTGGGTGTGCACAAGTTGTTTTCCTAAGACTTTTGCTTGCTTATTTATTTATTTATTTATTTTGAGATGGAGTCTTGCTACGTTGTCCAGGCTGCAGGGCAGTGGAGTGAGCTTAGGTCACTGCAACCTCCACCTCCTGGGTTCAAGGGATTCTCCTACCTCAGCCTCCTGAGTAGCTGGGATTACAGGTGCCCACCACTACGCCTGACTAATTTTTGCATTTTTAGTAGAGATGAGGTTTCACCATGTTGGCCAGGCTGGTCTCGAGCTCCTGACCTCCGGCAATCCACCTGCCTCGGCCTCCCAAAGTGCTGGTATCACAGGTGTGAGCCACCGCACCCAGCGATTTTTACTATTAATGTGCTTTAAAGATGTGTTTTACCTATTAGCTGTAAAAACTAGCCACTTGTCCCTCTTACATTTATCTCTTCCTTTTCACTCATTCACAGTCATTTATGTGTGTGGCTGTGGCGTACCCCACAAGTAAACAAGTTACTGCAGTAACTGAGAAATTGATACAATACTGGGTGTGTACAAAGGAGGGAGTGGTTGGTATATCACATATTCAGCAACAGCTAAGCTAGATCCAGGACTGCAGTTTCTTCCCTTGGAATCTATCTCATGCCCCTCCTCCCATGCTGTTTCTACAGTCTGTGATGACCTCTCAAGACTGAAACACCAGTAAGAACTGGGGGAGAGAGAGAGCTCTCACCCACTGGCTTCTCAGCTTAGGGCTGTGGCTGCTATGTGCTGGTGGAGTGGATACTGTAAGATTGCCAGAGATCTCAAAGTCTGTGGCCACTCACCAAGGGAGAAACTCCGTTCAGGCTCCAAACTTCCTTCCAGGATCAAATGAGACTTCCCAGGGGGAGAGGGTGGATGTGAGCAGGCTCTCCCACAGTAGGAAGGATGGCCAAAGTACCTGATGTTAGAACTGGCTCTCTAACAATGAGAGTGAGACAGCCCACTCTAGGTCTCACTGGGTGCTTTCCACTTCTGAGTCACTGAATGCGTTGACGGAAGTGACCCTGGTGATCACCTGTGACCTAACCCCACTTTTCATACATGAAAAGAGCAAGTGACTTCTCAAGATAAATGTTTCTGTAGCACAGTTGGAACTAGAGAGTCTCATTGTTTCAAGAGTCACTTTTAAAAACTCACTTGTCTGCCTGGAAAATAAATAAAGGATCCAGTGGGCAACTGAACAAAGAAGGCCCCCTGAAAAAGCCCCTTCCTCCATCAGAATGTTGATTCTGGATGATATTTAGGTTTCTGCATTAATTCAGGACTATAACTTCTTATACTTTATAGCATTTATAATTTGCAAAGCATTTTCACACATATGATCTTCTTTAAGCCATTGACTTACTGGAAGTAACCCAAATGTTGACAAACCTGAGGTCAAATCTTACTCCTCTGGGCCAAGAAGTCACTTACCTCCCCTGTTTCCTCATTAGTTAAATGAAACTATAAATCCCTCTCTCACAATTGTGAAGATTAAATGGGGTAATTGATATGAGCGTCTGAAACAATCTGGTACTTAGTGAAAGTTTCGTATATTTTAAATTTTTCTCTTGTTTAGATTACATCCATGTCACATGTCAGCAAACTGAGATTTGAAAGACATTGAGTAAACTCATGAACACACACCCTGCATATACCAAATCTGGGGCTTGGGACTTTTGCCTTGTGTAGCTAAGATTTTTACTATTAATGTGCTTTAAAGACATGTTTTACCTGTTAGCTGTAAAAACTAGCCACATGTCTCCATTACACTTATTTCTTCATTTTCCTGCTGAGTACCCAGCAGGTTAAGATGCCTTTTTTGCTTACTTCTTCCGAGGAAGAGCCCCCTCATGCTTCTGTTTTGAAACTCAGCTTTCCTCTGCTGGGGTCAGGTCTTAAGAACCAGCTATCTTCAGGGACTGAGCAGCTGCCTCCAAGATTCCGCCCACCTCCCCACCAAAACAAACAAACAAACAAACAAAAAAATACCTTACTGGTTCACTGGTTCACTGCCCAGAGCTCAGACCTGGGGCTGCCCTTGGAAGGAATGTGGGGAGCAGGTGTGGCTTGCCCAGCAAGTTGCAGCCTGCCTTCTGAGCCTCCTGAGGACACTCGACTGATTTCCTTGTGTAGGTCACCAGGGCTTTATCCATTCTTGCTGTTTCTTTTATTGAAGCATTTTTTTAAAGATCACCCATTCCTCCCTCTGCTTACATATTTTTTGCTTCATCATTTTTCAAGTGGAATCACAGAATGTAATGTCAGAGCTGGAAAAAGCTTAGAGGGTCATTTAGTTCAACATTCTGATTCTATAGATGAAGACACTGAAGCTCACAGAGGAGAATGGATTCACCCAAGTAAGACAGAGAGGGGTGGAGACACCCTAGAGCTCTAACACCCTGGCTTTATCCTATCTAATGTACCACTTGCCTCCCTGGTTAGTCTCCCGATGATGTATTTAGTAAATAGTCACTCTTGTTAGAACTAGGGGAAGGTCCCGCAAGAACTTGGGAGAAAAATACTAGTAATGGGCGAGTTCTTTCTAATGTAATGTGAACAGAACTTCCACTCCACTTTCTGAAACAGACATCTCTCCATAGACTTCTGCTATTAGAGGGGGCTAGAGCAACCTTGGAAGCCTCCTGTTTATGTAAAACAAAGGACCCTGTGAGTACTGAGTAGATTTCCTTTACAATTACTAGCAGGTCCTGGTGGATATCTTCCCGTTGTAATTTCCCTCCTGGAACCATTCCCTGTCATTGCTAAATATCATTAGAGGTTTCATTATAGCCTTTTCTAGTGAGCTCAAAGGAGGAATTGTTGGGAGGGGTGGGGATGGATAGAGGGGCTGGGCCCATTGACTGTTAGAGAATTATACTGTAAACAGGGGGTTGTGTCCCCTGGCACTACAGCAAGCCATATGTCATCAATTTCAGTGGAAATTCTCAGGTTCATGATGTACAAGGAGGCCAAATCAATCTGAGTAAGAAGGGAAAGATAAATGATCCAGAGTGATAGCCCGAACATGTTAACCAGCAGTTTATCAGCAGGCAGCTCAGCTTACCAAAGCATCTTGTCTCCTTGCAAGGAAAGGGATCTGGACTAGATAAGCATTAACTCCTTGGAATCCTTGTGCCCACCCTTCTCCCATGCTGGATGTAGCTGAGTCTCTTCGGTGGCCTCAGCACTCTCAACTCCCTTGTTATCTGATACTGTTGGAGGAAATGTCCCGGCCACCCAAATATTTTTATGTGAAGCACATTGTCATATGCAATTGAAACAACATAATACAGAAGGTGGGAAAAGGTACTAAACTATGCCAGCAGATGAGGCTTCAAGTCCTTGTTCTTGCTTTCCAACTGTATTATCTTGAATATGGCACTTCACCTCCCTGAACCTCACATTTGCGTTATAAAATGAGTCTAGTGATATCCACTCACTCGAGCTCATAGAGCTCCTGGCTCCTCATCTGATCTCAATGGAACTGGGGTGAACTCGACTAAGCAGCCAGTTTGACCAGTGTTGGCTCTAGCTGGAGTGCAGAGGCCCCAGTGATTGTCAGCGGTTACCCTAAAGCAGGCACAAGTTGGACAGTCTGTGTCCTCAGAGATGCCCAGCATTGGTCATTTATTTGTTCCCTCAAATATTTTTTTTTGTCTTATTTGATGTCAGATATCATACTAGTTTGGGGAACATATAATGAATTGAACAAATGTGGTTTCTCTGGTGCTTTTATTTGTTTTCTTACCTGGCATCCCCACTATGTTTTCAATGGGGGAAACGCCCACATTGTGTGAACCTTGATGGGAAGCCTGATGGTCCTGTTCCCTGGCAGGTGGGATATGGGCATGTAACATGGCTCAGCCAATTGAACTCTCCTGCCTGGGCAGAGATCTAGAGGATATGAAGCCATAAATCAGGACAATTGAGAAATTTTCTCAGAACAGTACTGGCTTTGTCAAGAGCACAGCTGTTCCATGGGTGCCAGTGTCCAGTGGCAGCAGCATTGGTAGAATATCCCAATTGGATTGCCCCACAGCTTGATGTTGGCCACATCCCCTGCTGCCTAGGCAACCTTAGGTCCTGGTCATTTTCTGTATCTGATTCACCAGCCTTCCCACTGATTCTGTGAACTTAATCCAAATCCTCCAATAAATTCCTTTTATGCTTAAGTTTAGCCAGAATCCTTTTCTGTTGCTTACAGCCAAGAATCCTGACTGGTAGAGTCTCTGCCTTTAATGAACTTAAAGGCTACAGCATAGACAGTCATTAACAACACCATCATGTAAATAAGGGTGCAATTTAAAAATGAGATACGTGCTCTAAAGAAAAAAAGTAAATATGAATGTTCTGACCTAGTCTTGGGGGAAGTCGTATCCTTAAGGAATTGATGCTGATTTGAGATGTAAGGCATGAGCAGATATTATTTATGCATAAAGAGAAGCATTTCAGTAAGGGAGAACAGCATGTGCAAAGGTCCTGAAGCAGGAGCAAGTGTGGATTATCTGAGGACCTGAGAGTAGACCAGCACGGGTAGATTGTGGGTACAAGAAGACTGGTGCTGCATGTGACTGAGGAAGTGGGCTGGGGATAGACAATGGAAGGCCTTTCAAGCCTACTACGTATTCTGACCTTGTGCAAATGACAAAGGGCATACCCCTTGTGCAGACAAATTAGAAGAAAGCTTCCTATCTAGTTGGACTTCACCCTGCAGTGCCAAATTTGGCAAATGGGCTGGTAGGTGCCTTTGTGTGAAGAAATAAGGGTCCCCTACTTTCCTGTTGACATAGTTTCACCCCCTCCCCTGTCAAGAGCATAGAGAAATCCTTGAAAAAAAATATTTGTTTTAAGGCAGGGGTGACATAATCAGATTCATGTTCTGAAAAGATCACTCTGGCTGGAGTATGGAGCATAGACTGAAAAGGAACAAGAATAGAGGCAAGGAAACTATAAAAGACCAGTAACAGGAGTATTTCAGGTGAAAGATAAAGGTAGCTTGGGAATGCCAAGTGCAGTGGCTCACACCTGTAATCCCAGCACTTTGGGAGGCCAGGACAAGTGGATCACCTGAGGTTGGGAGTTCGAGACCAGCCTGACCAACATGGAGAAACCCTGTCGCTACTAAAATTACAAAATTAGCCAGGCATGGTGATGCATGCTTGCAATCTCAGCTACTCGGGAGGCTGAGGCAAGAGAATTGCTTGAACCTGGGAGGCAGGAGGTTGCAGTGAGCTGAGATCCTGCCATTGCACTCCAGCCTGGGCAACAAGAGAGAAACCCCAACTAAAAAAAAAAAAAAAAAAAAGAAACCCAAAAAAAAAAAAAAAAAAAAAAAAGGTAACTTGGATGAGGGTCAGGAATAGAAAATAGTGATGATGATGGGGAGAAGTGGATGTACTGGAGGAATATTTCAGATATAAAATAAATAGTACTCGGGAATAGATTTTATATGGGGGTGGTGAGGACAAGGGAAGTGTTAAGAATAGTTGTAGTGTTTTGCTTTCATAACTGGTTGGTGGCACTATTTTCTGAGAAAGGGAACACAGGAATTGGAACATGTTTGGTATGACGGAAATGATGAGGATGGTTTTGGACAGTTGAGTTCAGACTTGCATCCAGAAGCTGACTATAGCAGTCTGGTGTTTTATGAACTGGAGATGGGAATTTGGGAGGCACTGGTTTATAGGTAGTACTTAAAAGCCAGGGTTAGAAATTCAATTGTCTAGGGAACGGTGATAGACTGAAAAGGGAAGAAAACTAGCACCATGCTTTAAAAGACTGTAGCACATCAGGACCAGAAAGATGAGAGTTGGCAAAGGAAACCAAGAAAGGTCAAAACCAGGGGTGGAGACTAAAAGACAAGCCCAGACTACTACCAGGGAATAAAGGCCAAGTCAGAAGTCACGGGTGGCAGAGCAGTTTCTTCGCGGGGCATGGAAGCATTGGTGGAAGCAAAGCCCCAGACCAAGAGGAAGAAAGAGAGGATTGAAGTAGACAGTTAAAGTGACAAATCTGTGAAAGTGACATGGGAAATGGAAGTGATGAAGACTTGCTAGGTACAACTTTACGAGTAACCAAGCTATTTGCCTGTCTGTGATCTTGGATCAAGTTACTTAACCTCCCTGTGCATTTTCCTCACTTGTAAAATGGGAACAATAATATACCTACTTCCTCATAGGGTTGCTAAGAGAAGTAAATACGTTAATGCAGGTAAAGCACTTAGACTGGTGCCTGCACACAGTAAGAATTCCTAAATGTTAGCTGTTGTTATGGTTATATGAAACTTGAACACATGGTGTCCATTGCAAGCTCCATAAAGGAAGGAATTCCGGTTTCTGTTATGTATGTCTGTATTCCCAATGTCTCACACAGTGCCTGGAGCATACTGGGTGCTCAATAATTAGTGCTGGTTGAATGGATGGATAGATGATATGGGTGTAGATGTCTTGCAGAATGACTATCTCTGGTCTGGGCATTTAAACAGGGCCAAGTAGGTCCCTTTGACAGCTGGGATTAACTGTTCAAGGATTAGATTTCATACGTTTCTACCCACATTGCACCACTTAAAATAATATTCAGAAGCAAAAGGAAGAAAAACAAAGCTACTTAGAGCTCCACAAACATTTCTTAAGAAAAAGCAAAATGGAAGACGTTTAGATAACTTATGAGTCAAACAAATACAAAGCAATAAGCAAGAAAAATACAATCGCACAATATAACACTCGACAATTTAATATAATAGCTTTACTATATAAAGAACCTTTTTTGTGTTTTTTGAAAACAGGTCTCACTCTACCCCCAGGCTGGAATGCAGTGGCATGATCACGGCTCACTGCAACCTTCGCCTCCTGGGTTCCAGCGATTCTCCTGCCTCAGCCTCCTGAGTAGTCGGGACTACAGGCATGCACCACCATGCCTGGGTAATTTTTGTATTTTTCTGTGGAGATGGGTTTCACCATGTTGCCCAGGCTGATTTCAAACTCTTCTGCTCAAGTGATTCACCTGCCTCAGCCTCCCAAAGTGCTGGCTTTATAGGTGTGAACCACCACACCCAGCCTATATAAATAATTTAAACTCAAATTAATTAGAAACACAATTCATCTAGTTAAGATCTCAGCTTGGTACTTTTGTATAAATTAGAAAGGGCATCCTGCTTGCTCTGGGCAGACAAATTAGAAAAAGACAGTCCATCTAGTTGGACTCACCCTTGCAGTGCAGGGTTTGACAAGTGTACCAGGTGGGGAGACACCTTTCAAAGAAGAAAAAGTGATCCTTTCTCTGTGGAGGGTACACAGGTAGGTGATCAGAGTCAGGCTTGATTTTGGTCCCCACCCCCTGGGCCTTTGTGCAGCACATACACAAAGCAAGTTTATGAGATGAACTTCAGTAGAAAAGGAACAAAGGTCATAAATAGACAATTCCAGGAGAGGAATTCGAAATACTAATAAACCTCTTTTTAAAAATATATCTAACATTACCGGTAACCAAATGAGTTAAAAGCACAATGGTATGACAATTTTCCTTTGTGAAATTAATAAAGCTGATGTTTTCCAGTGCTGGTGAGGGGTGTGTTAATTGGTATAACTTTTCTGGAAAACAAGTAGACAATATCTACCAAGAACGTGTTTAGTTTTTCTGACTTTCTATTTCCATATCAAAGAATTTATCTTAAGGACATGAATAATGATGCAAACAAGATTCACATGTGTAACGTGTTGCGTGCAGCACTTCTTATAATAGTAAAAAGGTGAAAATAAATATCTAACTACAGGGGGATAATTATATAGGTTCACAACTCCTTGAGACGCAGTGTGTTTCAGAATTCAAAAGTGTTCGGATTTTAGAAGGATAATTTGGGGCATGTTTTTTAATCCCTTCAGCAGGGTCTGTGACAGCATCTCTAATCAATACCTTTAGATTTCTGTCGTGAAACATTAACAGTCACACTAAGTGGTATAAATAGACCGTAAGTAGGCTTAGGTCACTTCAGGTCAGTTTTGCTGCCAAACTTTTAAAACAACTCTTGGGTTTTCAGTTTTTGGGATTTGTGGTGTCGGGGCTCAGAATTCGATATCCCAAAATGTAGTGCTTCGTACATGCTAAACTGAAAAAGCAGCCTCAAGGTCTCTCGGACTTCTCTCTCCAGATCTGCCCCCACCTCCATCTCTCTCAAAGCACGCGACAAAGTTGCTCTCCAAAGCTTCCTTATCTGCCTAAAGTCCAGACCTACAAAAAGAGAAGACAATTACCTCCAATCCCTTCCCTAAGTTTTCATTAACTGAACCCGTATTACAGGAAGGAAGACCGAAGTCTGACACCAAACCTGGACAGACTTTTGTCACAAGTCGTCGTTCACTCTGTGGGCCCAACAGACCATTATATGTTCTTCAAGCCCATTGACTTCTCCTCCCATAACTGTTTTGCCAGGATCCAAGCCCCAAATTCTTTCTGTAACCTAAAGATGGTATACAAACTTCTGCACCCCCACTAGGGATTTGGGTCCTCATTCTGAAGGTTCCCACTGTATATATGTTAAATAAATTTGTATGCCTTTTGTCCAACTAATCAGCCTTTGTAAGCTGATTTTCCAGGGAAACTTCAGAGAGTGAAAAGGAGCTTCCTTTGTCCCGAACGGTGGACAAGGGATTGTGGATCTGTGTACATTATGGTATAATCCTTGAGGACTTTCTAATATGGGAAAATGCTCACAATATACTGTTGAGTTAAGTGAGGGGGGAAAAGTAACAAAATTATGAAATGACCCCATTTTTTAAAAATGGGAACAAACTTATTTTAAATGCAAAATTTGTTGTTTTAAATCCAAATCGATCGATTGTAACTGCTTTCATTTTCTCTTTTATTTTTTGTCTTTCTTTTTTTAAACTTCAAGGGAGTGGTATAGTTTTAATCAGTGGAGAAATCAATTGTTCTACTACACTCCCGTTTTACTGAACTCTTCACCCTTTGAAGAGCCTGCTAGGGTGGAAGAAAGGAAAACCTGCTTCATCTAGGCGCCTCCCATTTGGTGAGGCAGAGTCTGAGCCTTCCTATATGCAAAGGGAAGGCCTTTGCTCGGGTGAGGGGCGAAAGATCCTGAACTGCTTTGCATAAACACTTGGGCTTGGTGGCTGGAGCCTGGAGTCCCAGTTACTGGGGAGGCTGAGGCAGGAGGGTCGCTTGAACCCAGGAGTTCTGGGTTGCTGTGTGCTATGTTGATTGGATGACCGTACCAAGTTTGACATCAATCTGGGGACCTCCTGGGATCGGGGAACCACTAGGTTGCCTAAGGAGGGGTGAACTGGCCCAGGTCAGAAACGGTGCAAATCAAAACTCTTGTGCTGATCAGTAGAGGGATCGAGCGTTTGAACAGACACTACATTCCAGCCTAGGCAACGTGGCAAAACCCAACTCCTTTAAAAGGAAACAACAAAAAAGACATGGGAGAAAATGTTTTGGAATTGGATGGAGGCTGGGTGGTGGGGGGAAAGGAAGGGTCACTTGGCAGAAGATTGGACCATGAATTAGTACCCTGGGGCTTCCATAGCAAACTACTACAAACTCGGAGGCTTAAAATAACAGAAATTAATTTCTTCCAGTCCTGGAGGCTAGAAGTTTGAAATTAAGGCTCTAGGGAAGAATCCTTCCTCGCATTCTCCAGCTTCTGCGGTTGTGGGCAGTCCCCAGCCTGTGGCAGCGTAACTCCAATCTCTGCTTTCTTCACATCGCTGTCTTCCCTCTGTGTGTATCTCTGTGTCCAAATTTTCGGCTTCTCATAAGGACACCACTTGCCGAATGAGGGCCCACCCTAATCCAGCATGAAATGATCTTAACTTGATTATGGCTGCAAAGACCCTATTTCCAATCAGATCACATATACAAGTTCCAGGTGGACATGAATTAGGGGAGGATACTATTCAACTGAGATCATGAAGTGGCTACATTACCTGGGGTATATTCCCCTGGGGTTCATTGTTGCATGCCAGAAAAATTTAGGACATGGACACACATGAGGCATTTAGGAGTAAAGGTTTAATAGGTAGAAAAGAAGAGAAAGAGAAACAGCTTCCTGTATGGAGGAAGGGGTCTCCCAGAGGAAAGGACAAGTTGGTGGTGAATCCCCCAAGTTTTATAGTCCAGTTTGAGGAGGCGGTGTCTGATTTACATAGGGCTCATAGATTGGTTCCATCAGGTATGACGTTTACATAGTGCACGGGAAGGCTGGTCACCTCACCCTAATCTTCTTATGCAAAGGAGATTTCCACTTAACCTGAACCATCTTTTCTCCTCCTTTATAGTACATGTGGCTGGCAGACAAGGGAAGATGGAGCTGCCATCTTGAAAATGTCTAGTTCTTAGTTCCTGCCAGCATTCATCCATGCAAGTTCCTGGCTTGCTTTTTGTTAGAAAACGATTTGGGACTGCTTTTCATTAAAAAGAAAAGCCGCGCCGTGGACTCCCATGCCCTTACTATCTGACTAAGTGATTTCTTCTTAACTCCCGTATCAATCAGACCCCTAGTTTGTGACTTGACTAAGAAAAAGGAATTCTAATATTCCATTTATTTTAAAGATTATGACTGCTGAATGAATACATGAATGAGTGATGTATATGGAACTGTGATATAAACACCTCCTTGGTTTTTCCCCTAAATTTTCAGTTTAAGCTGGCTAAGCAAGTGTACTATATGGGTATTGTTTATACTGAAATTAAACAAAAGGAGTATTTTTGTGTGAGTGTGGTTTTTGTTTTATTCGATATACTTTAAGTTCTGGGATACATGTGTAGAACGTGCAGGTTTGTTACATAGGTATACACGTGCCATGGTGGTTTGCTGCATCCATCGACCTGTCATCTACATTAGGTATTTCTCCTAATGCTATCCCTCCCCTAGTCTCCCAACCCCTGACAGGCCCCAATGTGTGATGTTCCCCTCCCTGTGTCCATGTGTTCTCATTGTTCAACTCTAACTTATGAGTGAGAACATGCAGTGTTTGGTTTTCTGTTCCTGTGTTAGTTTGCTGAGAATGATGGTCTCCAGCTTCATCCATGTCCCTGCAAAGGACATAAACTCATCCTTTTTTATGGCTGCATAGTATTTCATGGTATATATGTGCTGCATTCTCTTTATCTAGTCTATCACTGATGGGCATTTGGGTTGGTTTCAAGTCTTTGCTATTGTGAATAGTGCTGCAATAAACATACATGTGCATATGTCTTTATAGTGGAATGATTTATAATCCTTTTTGTATATACCCAATAATGGGATTGCTGGGTCAAATGGTATTTCTGGTTCTAGATCCTTGAGGAATTGCCACATTGTGTTTCACAATGGTTGAACTAATTTACACTCCCACCAACAATGTGAAAGCGTTCCTATTTCTCCATATCCTCTCCAGCATCTGTTCTTTCCTACTTTTTAATGATTGCCATTCTAACTGGCATGAGATGGTATCTCATTGTGGTTTGGATTTGCATTTCTCTAATGACCAGTGATGATGAGCTTTTTCCATATGTCTTTTGGCCACATAATTGTCTTCTTTTGAGAAGTGTCTGTTCATATCCTTTGCCCACTTTTTGATGGAATTGTTTTTTATCTTTTAAATTTAAGTTCCTTGTAGATTCTGTATATTAGCCCTTTGTCAGATGGATAGATTGCAAAATTTTTCTCTCATCTGTCAGTTGCCTGTTCACTCTGATGATAGTTTACTTTGCTGTGCAGAAGCTCTTTAGTTTAATTAGACCCCATTTGTCAATTTTGGCTTTTGTTGCCATTGCTTTTGGTGTTTTAGTCATGAAGTCTTTGCCCATGCCTATTGGGTATTGCATAGATTTTCTTCTAGGGTTTTTATGGTTTTAGGTCTTACATTTAAGTCTTTAATCCAAAATGAGTTAATTTGTGTATAAGGTGTAAGAAAGGGGTCTAGTTTCAGTTTTCCACATATGGCTAGCCAGTTTTCTCAACACCATTTATTAAATAGGGAATCCTTTCCCCATTGCTTGTTTTTGTCAGGTTTGTCAAAGATCAGATGGTTGTAGACGTGTAGCATTATTTCTGAGGCCTCTGCTCTGTTCCATTGGTCTATATATCTGTTTTGGTACCAGTACCATGCTGTTTTGGTTACTGTAGCCTTCTAGTATAGTTTAAAGTCAGGGAGCGTGATGCCTCCAGCTTTGTTCTTTTTGCTTAGTGGGCTATGTGGGCTCTTTTTTGGTTCCATATGAAATTTAAAGTATGTTTTTCTAATTTTGTGAAGAAAGTCAATGGTAGCTTGATGGGGATGGCATTGAATCTATAAATTACTTTGAGCAGTATGGCTATTTTTCACAATATTGATTCTTCCTATCCATGAGCATGGAATGTTTGTCCATTTGTTTGTGTCCTCTCTTATTTCCTTGAGCAGTGGTTTGTAGTTCTCATTGAAGAGGTACTTCACATTCCTTGTAAGTTGTATTCCTAGGTATTTTATTTTCTTTGTAACAATTGTGAATGGTAGTTCACTCATGATTTGTCTATTATTGGTGTATGGAAATGCTTGTGATTTTTATGCACGGATTGGGAATCTCTTTAGATTTCAATGCAGATCTTCAGAAAATGTTCAAAGAACTGGCAGACTGGGTTCTCTCTTTCTTTAATCAGACTGCTAAATACTATTGAAGTAATAATCTTCATCCTCCATGTGCATAATTATCTTCTTCAAATTTTTCCTTTTGATCAGCCTGGGGAGTTTTAAAAAAAATTATTACAGTTTCATTTAGAACTCCCTAAGTAAAAGCAATTACTAGCTTTTATGCTAAAAATTAATCAGAACATATTACAATTGTCTAGTAACCATACAAAAACACTTACACTCGCTCATAATTTATTTTACTATAATTTTGAAAATCAAATGAAGATTTAAATCTGTGAATGAACAGACACTGGCTACCCACTTCATTCCATCACAATAGAAATGGGAATATAGCAATGAACAGAATATTTTGTTTCTGCTCTCGAAGATCTTAATAGTTCAGCGTGGTAGTGGTGGTAGAACAGGGAGAATAAATGAGACAAGTAATTACAATAGTCTGGGATAAGTGTTATGAGGAAATACAGGGCCTTATGAGAACATCCACCAAGGAGAACTGATGTAAGCTGGAGTGGAAATAGGAATCAGTTTAGGGAAGATCTGCTAGAGAAAGTTCTGCTTAAGCTGAGACCTGAGGACAAACAGGAGCTTGTCATGTATAAGAAGAGGAAAGGAAAATGTATTGCAGAGGAAACTAGATGTGCAATAACTGACTATATTAGCAAGGACTATTCAGCTATGAATGTTAGCAATTCAACTCAAATAAGTTTATGCAAAAAGAAAATATGGTGATCTGTGTAACTGAAAAGTGAAGGGTCAGTGTTAGCTTTAGTCATGGCTGGATCGAAGGGTTCAATTAACATTGTCAGGACTCTCTTTCCTTCTTAATATCTTTATATTTTTTAAACAGATGTATTAGTTAGGCTTCTTCAGAGAAACAGAAGCAATAGGATAGTGAGTGAGTGAGAGAGAGAGAGAGAAATTTATTCTGAGGGATTTGCTCACGTGATTATGAAGGCTAAGAAGTCCCACCACCTGCCATCTGCAAGTTGGAGGCCCAGGAAAGCCAACGGTGAGTTTTAGATCAAGCCTGAAAGCCTGAGAACCAGAAGAACCAGGGGTGTAAATCCTAGTCCAAGTCTGAAGGCCCAAGAAGCAGGAGTGCCAATGAGTGAGGGCAGGAGAAGATGGATGTCACAGCTGAAATAGGAAGAGTGAATTCATCCTTCTTCCACTTTCTTGTTTATTGGGTCCCTCGACAGACTGAATAAGGCTCACCTACACTGGTGAGGATTATTTCTTTACTGTCTACCAATTCAAATGCTAATCTCTTCCAGACACACCCCAGAGGCACACCCAGAAACAATGTTTTACCAACTATCTGGACATCCCTTAGCCCAGTCAAATCAACCATCATATTAACCATAAAATTAACCATCACAATAAACTATATTTTAGAGCAGTTATAGGTTCATAACAAAGTTTCGCAAAAGGTGCAGAGATTTCCCATATATCCCCTGCCCCTCCACACATAGCTTTCCCCGTTATCAACAGCCTTCACCAGAGTGGTAGACTTTTTACAATTGATAAACCTAAAATGACACATTATTATCATCTAGAGTACATAGTTTACA
>NW_012101365.1:8354932-8356737 GCF_000951045.1 Mandrillus leucophaeus | reverse complement strand
ACACTGGTGAGGATTATTTCTTTACTGTCTACCAATTCAAATGCTAATCTCTTCCAGACACACCCCAGAGGCACACCCAGAAACAATGTTTTACCAACTATCTGGACATCCCTTAGCCCAGTCAAATCAACCATCATATTAACCATAAAATTAACCATCACAATAAACTATATTTTAGAGCAGTTATAGGTTCATAACAAAGTTTCGCAAAAGGTGCAGAGATTTCCCATATATCCCCTGCCCCTCCACACATAGCTTTCCCCGTTATCAACAGCCTTCACCAGAGTGGTAGACTTTTTACAATTGATAAACCTAAAATGACACATTATTATCATCTAGAGTACATAGTTTACACTAGGGCTCAATCTTGGTGGTATACATTTAATGGGTTTGGACAAATGTATGACATGTATCTACCACTGCAGTATCATACAGAGTGGTTTCCTAGCCCTAAAATAATTCCTCTGGGCTCTGCCTATTCATTCCTCACTTTCCCCTAACTTGTGGCAACAATTGATCTTTTTATTGTCTCTATAATTTTGCCTTTTCTGGAATGTTATATAGTTGGAATTATACAGTATGTCACCTTTTCAGATTGGCTCCTTGATTTTAGTAATATGCATTTATGTTTCTCCCATGCCTTTTTCTTTCAAAACTTTATTTCTTTATTATTTTATTTAGTGATGAGGTCTCATTATGTTGCCCAGGCTGGACTTGAACTCATGGGCTCAAGTCATCCCCCCACCTCAGCCTCTGAAGCAGCTGGGACTACAGGCATGTGCCACCACAGCCAGCCTTTCATGTCCTTTCATGGCTTAATAGCTTATTTCTTTTTATTGCTGCATAATATTCCAGTGTCTTGATGTAGTGCAGCTTTTTTTATCCACTTACCTACTGAAGGACATCTTTATTGCTTCCAAATTTTGGCATTATGAATAAAACTGCTATAAACACCTGTGTGTAGGTTTTTGTGTGGGCATAAGTTTTCAACTTCTTTGGGTAACTATCAGGGAGTGCAATTGCTGAATCATTGATAAAAGTAGTATGTTTAGTTTGGTAAGAAGCTGTTCTTTCAAAGTGGCTGTACTATTTTTACATTCTTACCAGCAGTGAATGAGAATTCCAGTTGCTTCACAGCCTCATCAGCATTTGATGTTATCAGTGTGCTGCATTTTGGCCATTCTAATAGGTGTGTAGTGGTGTCTCGTTGTTGTTTTAATTTGCATTTTCCTGGTGATATATGATGTAGGGCATCTTTTTATAGGCTTATTTATCATCTGTATTTCTTCTTTGGTGAGATATTTTTTAAGGTCTTTGACCCATTTTTAATCATATTTTTTTGTGTGTTTATATTGTTGAGTTTTAAGAATTCTTTGTATATTTTGAATGACATTTTAAAAATAGGTATGTCTTTTGCAAATACTTTCCCCTGTCTGTCACTTTTCTTTTAACTCTCCTGACAGTATCTTTTTCAGGGCAGAAAATTTTAATTTCAATAAAGTCCATTTTATTAATTGTTTTTTACATGGATCATACCTTTGGTGTTGCACTTAAAAAGTCATTGCCGACCAGGCGCAGTGGCTCATGCTTATAATCCCAGCACTTTGGGAGGCTGAGGCGGGTGGATCATGAGGTCAGCAGATCGAGATCATCCTAGCTAACACGGTGAAACACTGTCTCTACTAAAAATACAAAAAATTAGCCGGGCGTGGTGGCAGGTGCCTGTAGTCCCAGTTACTCTGGAGGCTGAGGCGGGAGAATGGTGTGAACCCGAGAGGCAGAGTTTGCAGTGAGCTGAGATCGTG
>NW_012101365.1:8342160-8354624 GCF_000951045.1 Mandrillus leucophaeus | reverse complement strand
TTTTTGAAAAGACTATCTTTTCTCCCTTGTATTACCTTTGCTTCTTTGTCAAAGATCAGTTGACTATATTTATGTGGGTCTAATTCTGGACTCCCTTTTCTTTTCCTTTGGTCTATTTGTCTATTCTTTTGCCAATACACGACTGTCTTGATTACTATAGTTTCATAGTAAGTCTGGAAGTCTGGTAGTGTCAGTCAGTTCTCTAATTTTGTTCACTTTTAATATTGTCTTGGCCACTCTGGCATTTTGCCTTTAGAATCAGTTTGGCAATATCTATAAAATAACTTGATGAAAGTTTCATTGAAATTACATTGAATCTGTAGGTCAAGTTGGGAAGAACTGACTGACAATATTAAGTCTTCCCATCCATGAATACGGAATATCTCTTATTTAGTTCTCCTTGATTTCTTTCATTAAAATTGTGTACTTTTTCTCATATAAATCTTATACTTAAAAAGAAAAATTTATACATAAGTATTTCATTTTGAGTGGTGCTAATGTAAATGGCATTGTGTTTTTAATTTCAAATTTCACTTGTTTATCGCTGGCATGTAGGAAAGTAGTTGACTTGCATATTAATCTTGTATTTTCTTAATAAGAAATCTGTAATTTCTTATTAGTTTTGGGAGGGTTGTTTTTTGTTTTCCTTTTATTGGTTAATTCTTTTGGATTCTGTCTTTAGATGAACATGTCATCCACAACAAAGACAGTTTTATTTCTTCCTTCCCAATCTATATATCTTACATTTCTTGTTCTCATTGTATTGCATTAGTTTTGACTTCAAGTACAATGCTGAAAAGCAGTTGTGAGAGGGGACATCCTTGTCTTGTTCCTGATTTTAGTGGGAAAGCATCTAGTTTTTCACCATTAAGTATGATGTTAGCTGTAGGCTTTTTGTAGAGATTCTTTATCAAGTTTAGGAAGTTTCCCTCTGCTCCTAGTTTACTGAGAGGTTTTTGTTTTTACGAATAGATACAGGATTTTGTCAAATGCTTTTTCTGCATGTGTTAATATGATCATGTGACTTTCCTTCTTTAGCCTGCTGATGTGATAAATTACATTAATTGATTTTTAAGTGTTGACCCATTAATATCTAGAATAATTCCTATTTGATTGTGCTATAAGGTTCCTTTTATACATTGTTGTATTAAATATGGTGGCATTTTATTGAGGAATTTTGCATTCATATCTTTTATTTTCTTATGTTTTTGTCTGGTTTTGGTATTAAGGTAATGCTGGCTTTATAGAATGAGTTTGGAAGTATTCCTTTGTTTCTACCTTCTGAAGTAGATTGTAGAGAATTAGTACAATTTCTTTCTTAAATGTTTGGTAGAATTCACCATTAAATTCACCTGGGCCTGGGGTTTTCTGTTATGGAAGATTATTAATTATTGGATCAGTTTCCTTAATAGATATAAGCTTATTCTGATTGTTTGTTTCTTAATATCTTCATCTGCTCTTGGCTTCATTTTATTTTCTAGGCCAGCTTTTTCCTCATCATAGCCAAAATGCACATCAGTAGTACTAGTCTTGTATTCGCCTAATTTAAGAGTCACACAGCAGAATTTTTATCTCCTTCAATGATAAATATGATATTAGTCTAATCGGTCTGTTTTGTCCATGTAGTGGTTTGAAGAGAGTCCCAAAATTTATGTGCATCTGGAAAATCAGAATGGTGATCTTACTTGTTGGGAGGCAGAGGCAGAAGAATAGCTTGACCCTGGGAGGCGGAGGCTGCAGTGGGCCGAGATTGTGCCACTGCATTCCAGCCTGAGAGACAAAGAGAGACGTCGTCTCAATAATAATAATAATAATAATAATAATAATAAAGTGGTGATCTTATTTGGAAATAGAGTCTTTGCAGATGTTAATTAAGTTAATGATCTTGTGGGCCGAAATCCAATGACTACCGTCTTTATAAGAGGAAGAGAGACAGTAAAAAACACAGAGAATAGGGCAATGTGAAGATGGAGGCAGAGATTAGAGTAATGCATCTATGGGCTAAGGGGGCTCACTTATATTGGTTTAGTGGTTTCAGCTTGGGATGTGGAGTCAGGGCAACCTGGACTCAGTGCAACCACTTACAACCTTTTAGTAGGAGTGACATAAGCACAAAGTGCCCCAGGTATACAGAAGTAGAATAGCTCCCCAGGCCTGGTGCAGATACATGCAAGACTTGCCAGAGTGGACGATTTTGCCCTGTGTTTAATTAGCCAGGTGTCGATAGAAAAAGGCATTTGTAGCAGATGCCACCGGTGTCCACTCACATTTCCCTTTATGTTGGTGCCTGGCCTATATTTCTGCACATACTGGTTCAATTTGCCACTACCAGAACCTGAAGCTCCTTGCTTGAGTCTTTCTCTGGCCTGTAGGAGCCCACTCTGTGTGCACATGCAGGAGGCCAGAGGTGTCACAGAATTAATTATTACTAGGATGGCCCTCAACAAATGCTACTGATAGGAATGGTGGGTAAATAGCCCAGCTTCCTCATCCTCACTTGGTAAAACTCTGTGGCCTGTTTTACACGTTCTTCTAGCATTCCTCAGAGGGACGACACTTCATTGGCCCCTTTTGTAACTAGTTTGTTAATGTATTCTTTATTAGCTTCCTTTCCTTCCATGTCTCACTTCTCTACTTACCAATGGGTGCTTCCTAGGATCACCTCCCAAATAAGTTACTTGTATTGGAATCTTTGTGCTTGTCACATTTGTATCCATGTCTTATACATGCTTCTCTTTTTGTGTGGGATGCTGCCTAATAGGGAGGTCTCCTTGGGAGACACACAGAAAGAGTAGCATGTACAAGAACACGGAAATTTAAGCATGGGCAAATTCCAGAGGTTATCCAAATTATTTGGAAATCTGCTACCTGGTCTAGTGATCTGATAGATGAAGAGTTACCTGTGCTTATAAATAGATACCATGATGTGATGACCCATGTTTTATTTTGGGAATTGTTTAGGTTGAGAGGAGGAGTAGGGGATTGCCTATTTTCCCTGGAGCACCAGGTTCTGTAGAGTATCTGGCATATAGTATAGCCTCCATAGTATTATTGAACTTACGGATTTGTTTATTGTATCAAAATTAGTGAGTTCAAAATGCCTATAATATAAACTATGGACTTAGGGTGATAATGGCGTGTTAATTTTAACAAATGTACCTCTTTTGGTGGTGGGGGAGGCTGTGCCCACGTAGGGGCAGGGAGTAGATGAACACCCTCTTTCTGCTCAATTTTGCTGTGATCCTAAAATTTCCCTAAAAAATAAATCTTAGTGATTTAAAACAAAAAGCCCAGTACTTACTAAATAATTTATGCTCAATAGATGTTTGTTGAACAGAATTGAGACTCCATGGAAAGGTAAAGGAATGCTTTCTTTGAACAGGCATTGCATCACCTGATAGTGATATATGAGGAGGGGAACTGTGCCCCCAGTGGTGTGTGCTGTAGGAATTTGGAGACTTACTTTAGTTAGAGCTCAAGGTTGTGAGCTGAGTTGTTTGTGAGAGCAGAACAATAGAAATGGTTTAAATGTCCATCAACAGTAATAAATGACGCAAAATCTTTTCCAGAGGACATCTTGTGGTGCTTAAAATGGATTAAATTGATCTACAAGTATTGATAAAGACATTTCTCCAAGGCATGTTGTGCAAGTGATAACCTGGAAGTTACAGAAAATATTCATAGTGTGATATCATTATGTTAAAAAAAAACAAAGCACTAAAAATGTGCTGCATATCTTTGGCTGAGATGAGGACTCAGCAGCAGATGGGGTGAGGTGATTTTTGTTTGTTTGTTTGTTTGTTTGTTTGAGACGAAGTCTCGCTCTGTCGCCCAGACTGGAGTGCAGTGGCGCTATCTCCGCTCACTGCAAGCTCCGCCTCCCGGGTTCACGCCATTCTCCTGCTTCAGCCTCCCAAGTAGCTGTGACTACAGGCACCCGCCACCATGCCTGGCTAAATTTTTTGTGTTTTTAGTAGAGACGGGGTTTCACCATGTTAGCCAGGATGGTCTCGATCTCCTGACCTCGTGATCCACCCGCCTCAGCCTCCCAAAGTGCTGGGATTACAGGCGTGAACCACCGCGCCCAGCCGGTAGGGTGATATTTAAGTCCTTTCCAGCTCTGAGATTCCGTAATCCTAAGAAGTAAAGTTTATAGATCCACTTAAAAATATACTGCTTTGACCCATGTAAGAAAACTGTAAGACTTTATGGAGAGACATAAAAGAAGACCTGGATAAATGGAGATGCACATATTTCCTTGATTGATAGTCAACATTGCAAAGATATACATCTCACACAAATTAATCCAAGATTAAAAACAACAACCATAACAGAATTAAAAATCCCGATTCCTTTTCTTTTTTAGGAAGGTAGCCGAAAAAAATTGTTCAAAAATTCATCTTGAAGGTCAAATGTGTAAGAGCCAGACAATATTCGAAAATAAAATGTATATTACAAAGTTACAATAAATAGAAAGAATCATGCACTAGCTCCAGAACAGTCAGACCAAGGGAAAAAAAAGGAAACTGCAGAAACATATGTAGATATTTACAGGAATTTAGCATATTGTAACAGTGATGCTTTAAGTCAGTCAGGACACATTAAATTAATGGTTGGGACAGCAGTTACTTTGGTGGTCCTATCCATGGAGGGGGGCACACGCATGCATCCTTTGTAAAAGCTCCACTGGCCTAATTATTCCAAAAATATTTTAGGTTATTTTTTTTCCTCCTATTTTATGCTGAAATAAATTCCTGGTAGCTTAAATATTTTAAAAGATTTAAGAAAGAATAAAGTCATTAAAGTACTAGAAGAAAATAATGATAAATATTTAATCTTGAGACAGACAGTAGATATGATCTTGAAGGCAGAAGCCATAATGAAAAGATGGATATCTTTGACTGTATCAAAATTTTAGCAATTAAGTATATTTTTCCCCTGAATCAACAAAGTTGAAAGACAAACTTCAAATGGGGAAAATGTTTGCTACATAAACGACAGACAATTCTTAAATGTATAAAAAAAATTTAAGTTTATAAAATACAAATGAATATATTACAGAAAAATGGGTTAAGGGCATGAACAGGCATTTGCTAAAGAAGAAATCCAAACAGCATATAAGCATGAAAAAGCATTTACATTATTATAAATCAAAGGAATGCACATCAAAACAACAAGGAAGCTTTGATCTCATCAATGTTTTAAATATTTAAAGTAATTTAAATCTTGCTTTTCAAGTGGGTTACGTATCCAAATGTCAATAGTGGTTATTTTGGGATAGTGAGATAAAGGATGATTTTTCTCTTTTTTGTTTTGCTTTTCTATGGTATTAGTATTTCACTTGTGCAATAAAGAAATAATAGTTTGCACTGACACTAAGGAAAGTGCTCACCTCGCATCTTTGAATAATTGATCTCTGGGGAGTGAGCAAGGGAATGTCCATGGTGAGACCTTCCCCCATGGCTCTGTGTGGAGCTAACAGCCATACTGAATTGTCCCACACCCAATTTCAGGAGCTGGGTCCTGGTGGCTGCAGTATAGACAAGAAGGATGAGGCTGGAGATAGGGAGACCAGTCAGGATACTAGAGCATTAATAATTTAGATGATAATTTGTAAAAATAACACACTGGAACTTGGTGTGACCATTCTCTTCAAGCAAAAATTAACTTTAAAATGGCAGATTTATTCATGTTATGTGGGAAGAAGGGCTGGGATGACAAGAAAGAAAAAGAAGTGTGGTTGAAGAAAGCGCTGAGCTGATTTTCGTTGGAGTGGAACGTTTCAATGAAGATGCTGAAATTCTCTGTGTTGGAGTGATTTCAAATTCACAATCGGTCATTTCAACCCTTTTGGACAGTCATGCCTGGCACATATTCAAGAAAAATGAAAGGCCACTTCAGTCAAGGTGCCACCCATAAATTGCAGCCTTCCAAGTACGTGACCCTCATCAAATCCTGTGGCTATTTCACCAGGTTCTCATCCTGAATCTAGATCATCAGAGGCCTGACTGTTGTCTGTTGAACTTCTGTCTAAACCTGTTATAAGACAAGCTATGCCTCATAATTCTTCAGAGTCATTCTCTTCTTTAACTCAGTATTCAGCATCCAGCACTTTCTATAGGAGGTGTGAATGAATGTCTTTCTGTGCCACAGCATTTAATATAGTTTTCCACTGGAGAAGACTGAATTGTTTTAGGCTGGGTTCCCTGGAAACAGATTCTGAGATAAATCTTTGTGTGCAGGCTTATAGGGGAGAGATCTCAGGAACAATACTTATTTATTTATTTATTTATTTATTTATTTATTTATTTATTTAGAGACAGAGTCTTGCTCTGTCACCCAGGCTGGAGTGCAGTGGTGTGATCTCGGCTGGAGTGCAGTGGTGTGATCTTGGCTCACTGCAACCTTAGCCTCTCAGCTTCAAGCAATTCTTCTGCTTCAGCTTCCTGAGTAGCTGGGACTATGGGCACGAGCCACCATGTCCATCTAATTGTGCGTGTGTGTGTGTGTGTGCGTGTGTGTGTATGTGTGTGTATTTTTAGTAGAGAAGGGGGCTTCACCATGTTGGCCAGGCTGATCTCGAACTCCTGACCTCAAGAGATCTGCCTGCCTCGGCGTCCCAAGTTGCTGGGATTACAGGTGTGAGCCACTGTGCCCGGCCAACGAACAACACTTAAAGGGAGTAAGGGAAGAAGAACTGGGTAGAGGGAGAAGTGGAGCTTCCAGTCCCATGGAGGTCTCTGCAGCTTGGATGGCCTTGCAGTGTTATCCTCAATCGAAGCATAGGAGTCAGGACTGTGTCCTCCCACAGTTTGTGGGGTAAGTGCTGTCGCTGGGCAGAGGGCCGATCCTTGGATGAAGCAGGTGTCTCCAGCCAAGGGAAATCTCTAGGGAGGCAGACAGCTGCCAGAATGAGAACCTCAGTGAATGGCGATCTGCTGGTGCAGCACAGCACCTGCTTTCAGTGTTCTATCCAAAGTCGAACTTCAGTGATGCTGTCACAGGACACAGTCTTCAGTGTAACCCTTCAAGCAACCCTCTTACCATGAATGCTCAGTAAAGAACACCTTCAAAAGCTTCTCATACCTCATTAAGCTGTGCTTAAAATGAAGCCCTTTTCCCAAGGGCATATCCAAAGGAAATTATTCATGTCAATTATCCATCTCAATTATTCATCTCAATTCAGATGGGATAAATAGCTTGGGAAATTTGACAAAAGCAAAACTTTAAAGCATAGCAAATCAATATTGCTTGGTTGGAAGGTTGGTTCTGAGAATGGAATCTGATCATGTGTCACAGTCAGTTCAGGTTGCCACAACAAAGTACTATAGACTGACTGGCTTCAGCAACAAACTATTTTTTCTTACAGTTTGGGAGGCTGGAAGTCTGAAATGAAGATGCCAGCATGGTTGGATTTGGTGAGGACCCTCTTCCTGGTGTACGGACAGCTGTCTTGTTATATCCTCACGTGGCAGAGAGGGAGCTCTCCGATCTCTTTATCTCCTTATAGACTCTAATCTCACTCACGAGAGCTCCACCCCCATGACCTAATTACCTCCTAAAGGCCCCCATTTCCAAATACTGTAACACTGGGAATTTAGAGGTCAACATAAGAATTTCAGAGGGATACAAACATTCAGTCCGTAGCACGTTGATTAAAAAATTGCTTAAAGGGCAGCACAAAGAAGACGTACAGTCAGATCAGAAGACTTATTCAAACTCTAAATCCTCCAGCGGCTGTGATTGTGAAAATGTGCTGCTCAGATCTGCTCTGGGGAGCATGGTTGACTGCCAGGCCCTGCCCCTGACCTTCTGGCTCCCCAACTCCATTTGTAACAAGCGCAAGCTCCCCCTATACTGCTCTTAGCCAATGATCACGCACGGTGTGAACACTAGTGGATGCCCATCTCTGTGAAACATGGAACTCCTCTAGCAGGCAATTTTGGCCCAAGGACTCCTCATTTTCAAAACCTTCTTGGAACTGTGCTACAACCTGAGGTGCTTCTTATCCAATCTTTCTTCTTTCCCTTTCTCCTTTAACCAGTGTCATGATCTGAGGGCCCTTCATGTCTATTCCTGCTCCTGCTCCATTATCCTTCCCAGGATTTTCCACCCAGTAAATAAGTCTTGCACATCTGATTCCACCTTGGCATCTGCTTTTTAGAGGGCCCGTTGATACAGGTGAACTAGAAGTGGGGTGATTTGAGAAGATGGTAAGATTGGCTTTGAGAGTGGCTCACTAATTGCCCAACTGGCTACAAGAACTCCATCTTGTGTGGACTGTGGGGTCGTGGATAGTGTCTGGCACAAGATAGTGGCCCACACGTGGATTTCAGTGATGGTGACTTGGGAAACTGACCCAGTGGAGGGCAATGCCATTTACGTGGGATAGTTAAGGCACTTGAAAGATGGAGGCAGCAATGTCTGAAAGAACAGTGCAGTGAGCTTGTTATTGCTACGTTGTGTTGATGGCCTGCATGAGAAAATGAGAAAGAGAGGGTCATTAGTTAACAGTTAAGGCTGAGTGGGAGTCAGAGGTCTCCTTGGTAGGTAACAGACAGGCTCTTATCTCCTGCAGTGGAGGAGTGTGGACAGCAGAGAAACAAAAGAGATTTTCATGATAAGAGTTGCAGAGTCCCAGAGATGTTTAAATGCTTAGCCAAGGCAGGTCTGGGCCCTGGTTGGGAAAATCTGGAACCTTGAAGCACAAAATGGGACATCCTGATAGAATCCCTGAGGATACTGACTCTGCAGACCCTGACAGCTTGCAGAGGTGGCTGATCCTTCCCTAGTCAAAGCTAACACTTCCCCCATGTGGGAAGCCAGTGTTGAAGCCTCTAGCACAAGGAATAAACAGGTGCCCACTCAGGAGCTGCCCCATCTCCCCTTAGATATCTGCCAGGGTGATAACTCAGGTTAAATTCCAGCATCACCCAGCTGGGGATGTGTTGGGCCTGGTAAGGTGGGAGGAGGAAGATTGCATAATGTAGGAGCCAAAAGAACTACTTAGCATGTACCAGCAGGAGCCAGGAGAGGACCCCTGGAATTGGATTTCTGAAGGTGCTTGATCAAAGTGGGCAGGAACTGTGGTGGGATTGATAAGGAATCAGAGAGACCGAGGGGTTGAGGAGGATTTATTATTTAGGTGCACTGGCCCAGTTGGATTAACATCCAAAGGACTGAGCCCTGAACAGAGTCAAGTTACCTTTTAAACATTTCATGGGGCTGGGGGAGATCTGTGTGGGGAGACGCATGTTACAGAAGCGAGAAACAAAGACAGTTATTTAATTAATTGAGACATGCATTACATCATTTCTAACTTTTCAAGTAAAAATATGTTTTATGGCTTGAGTTTGTCTGTCTAGTGACCTTGCAGCTGCACAGCTATAGAAACAGGGTCTTCACAATGCCTGGGAAAGGGAGAGATAAGGCTCACTAGCCACGGAAAAACAGGCAGTTAATTTTTAAAGGACTCCAGCTCTTTCTCTTTCTCAGGGTGAACTGGGTTTTCTTACATAGAACTGAGTTTCTGCTTACACATTCTTTAATTTCTTTTAATTCCTGTTCCACAACAAGCCTGGCTAAATACAAATTCATTGTCTTGGGGGCACTTTCTCGGCACTTGGGACTCTAGAAGATGGGGTAAACTCACTGCTAGGTGACTATTAGAAGCTGAGAGAAAGCCATGGTCCATGCAGAGTAAAGCAGGAATGCCCGAATTGCCCTTGGAAATGGTAGAGGAAGGACAGAGGAGCTGAGGGAAGTGGACTTGCCTGAATGAATTTTTTTGTGTAGAGCCCAAAGGCAGACAGAGGGGAATGCTTCATAGGAGGCCCAGAGGACGCATCATCTATATGGCCATGGGGAATGCACTGGCGTGAGGGGCACTAGAATCACTAAGAAGTTCAGAGAGGGTCTCCTCTGAAGGGAAGGGATGACGGTAGGAGAGGCGATCACAAGGCTGGGCTTGATAATATCCACTGGGATAACAGGATCCTGAAGTAGTAGAAGCCAGGTGGTGGCTTTAACCATGAGGACCCCAGAGGATGAGATTACTGCAACACCTGGCAAGGGCAGAGGCGCAGCCAAGAGGGCTTGATCCACAGGAGGTTGTGGAGGGCTTTAATAGCGTAAGGTCTCCCTAGGGGAAAAATAGATGGGCAGCCAACAATAGTGTTGCTTAACATCTACAACTGGAGGAAGACAAGAAGCTATTTACCCTACGCAGGGAGCAGTTGTTTAATAAAAAGCACTGCTCATTGCTCAAGTCTCAGACCTGAGCCTATCTTCACACTGAGCCCACAGAATCTGTTGACTTAAGAGGTTGTTGGGTCCCTAGAAAGAAGAATCCTGCAATACTGAAACAAATATTTACTGTAATTAATGATTACTCTTTGGTCTGTGTCCCATAGCCATTTTCTTGACTGAATATATGTTGAGGAAAGAGGAATACCCAGACATTTCACAGGTGTTACCCAGGCACCCAAAGTGTGTAACACACATGGGTCCTCTCTAAGTGTGGGGGCTTATGGGGATCAGGTAATAAGCAGAGTCCTGGATAATGTCCAGCTTACAGTGGGTCCAGAAATACATGGACCCATCCAGCAGTCATTTCCTTAGTTCCTGAGTGCATAATTGGGAGTACATGTTGGGCAGCTGGAGCAATCTCCACACTGATAAGAAGTTCAAGGTCCTTGGTCTTGAGTTATCATGGAAAGCCAATGGGAAGCCTCTGAAGCTGTCCTTCTTTCCAAGTCAAGATAACAAATCAAAACCGATATTTCATCGGAGGGGATAGTGAGATGATGGTGGAGATTAATGCCATAATTAAAGACCTGAAGTATACAAGGGTGGTTGGTCATCCCTGTCATATCTCTATTTAACTTGCCAGTCTGGCCCCTTTGGAAATCAGGTGGATCCAGGAGAATGACATAATGGCTCTGCACAGTCCAAAACAAGCTGGATCACCTGGAAATTCCAGGGCACATCACATCCATCTATTTCACCAATGACATTATGCTAATCAGGCAGGATGAGCAAGAGGTGGCTAGCACGTTGGAAACTTTGGTAAGACACATGCACTTCAGAGGTTGGGAGATAAACCATACGAAGACTGAAGAACCTCCTACTTCGGTTTTTAGGGATCCAGTGGTCAGGGGTTTTCCAGGATATCCCTTTCAAAGTAAAAAGCAAATAATAAAGTACACATAAGATAAGAGAAACAGTAACTTACAAAATTTCCAAAAGAGATATCTAGAATTGTTCATAGTGTTTATGTCCTTTGAGATGTTTTCATTGTGCACAAAGTATAAACATAATAAACTAATATGGGATCTCACTACTCATCCATCACAATCCAATATTTTGCTTGTTTATTTGTACACTTTTTTTTTTAAATCGCCTCTTTCCTCACTGTGATATAAACTTCACGAAGGACAGGTCTGTCTTGTTCACTGCTACATCCCTGGCACTTAAAATGTAGTTGATACTCAATAAATATGTCTTGGTGAAATGAATGAAACATACTATACACATAATTTTGGAGCCAGCTACTTTAACTTCCAGACATTTAAGATTATATTTCATCATTCTTAAAATGCGTCCCTCCAAAAATCATATGAAAGCACTGTTCCCACACTCCAAAGACTATTTCTATGAATGCAGCTTCAGAACCAGGAAGCCTTCGTCTTTTGGCAGCCTTCGAGTCTCTTCCCTTCTGGCCGGTACTGCCGTAGAGACTACAACGGACACATTCTTGGGTGGATCATTCTTTAGAGGACCCAACTCACCAAGGACAGGAGAAAGTTGTCCCCAGGCAAGCAGCCCAGCCCAGGGCCATGTCCCTCCTTAAGCCACACGGGGGCGCCAGAGCGCCGCAGTCCGCGCGGGGCCCGGGGCCACTGGGAGAAAGACTCAGGGTGGCTGTATTGACTGCCCGGTGTGGGCGGAGCGAAGGGCGCCCAGGCCGGTGTGGCGGGCAGGAAGTGCGGGTGCGCGCCTGCGCATAGGTCGGGTCGGAGGTGTCACAGCTTTCGCTTCTGCTTGAGTCAGTCCTCACGGTGACGCCTTTCCCCAGCTTTTCCGAGTAGGCTCGTGCCCAGGGCAGGAGGCAGAATGCGGGAGTGGGGAGGGGGCGGAGCGCAGAGCGCCTGCGGGGGCGCCAGGGCAAGGAGTGGGGATCCGTGGGGAAGGGGATATGGGAGGAGGCGTGGGTGGGCGACAAGGCTGCGTGGAGGGGAGGGGCGCGGGGGCGGGAGACGGAGGGCATCTGTCCTGGGAGAGCCTGGTTTTCCCTTCGCCTGTCCCGGGGCACGCCGGCGACCGCGTGTGTCTGCCCCGCGGGAGTACTTTCGGGGGCCGCCTGCCCTCCCCCTCAGCCTGCCCTCATTGGCGGCCCCGCTTTCAGAGCTGCGTTTCTCACCCGCGTGGCCTCGGGCGCCTCACCCGGCACCTCCCGCCGCGTC
>NW_012101365.1:8312218-8342110 GCF_000951045.1 Mandrillus leucophaeus | reverse complement strand
CACCTGGAAATTCCAGGGCACATCACATCCATCTATTTCACCAATGACATTATGCTAATCAGGCAGGATGAGCAAGAGGTGGCTAGCACGTTGGAAACTTTGGTAAGACACATGCACTTCAGAGGTTGGGAGATAAACCATACGAAGACTGAAGAACCTCCTACTTCGGTTTTTAGGGATCCAGTGGTCAGGGGTTTTCCAGGATATCCCTTTCAAAGTAAAAAGCAAATAATAAAGTACACATAAGATAAGAGAAACAGTAACTTACAAAATTTCCAAAAGAGATATCTAGAATTGTTCATAGTGTTTATGTCCTTTGAGATGTTTTCATTGTGCACAAAGTATAAACATAATAAACTAATATGGGATCTCACTACTCATCCATCACAATCCAATATTTTGCTTGTTTATTTGTACACTTTTTTTTTTAAATCGCCTCTTTCCTCACTGTGATATAAACTTCACGAAGGACAGGTCTGTCTTGTTCACTGCTACATCCCTGGCACTTAAAATGTAGTTGATACTCAATAAATATGTCTTGGTGAAATGAATGAAACATACTATACACATAATTTTGGAGCCAGCTACTTTAACTTCCAGACATTTAAGATTATATTTCATCATTCTTAAAATGCGTCCCTCCAAAAATCATATGAAAGCACTGTTCCCACACTCCAAAGACTATTTCTATGAATGCAGCTTCAGAACCAGGAAGCCTTCGTCTTTTGGCAGCCTTCGAGTCTCTTCCCTTCTGGCCGGTACTGCCGTAGAGACTACAACGGACACATTCTTGGGTGGATCATTCTTTAGAGGACCCAACTCACCAAGGACAGGAGAAAGTTGTCCCCAGGCAAGCAGCCCAGCCCAGGGCCATGTCCCTCCTTAAGCCACACGGGGGCGCCAGAGCGCCGCAGTCCGCGCGGGGCCCGGGGCCACTGGGAGAAAGACTCAGGGTGGCTGTATTGACTGCCCGGTGTGGGCGGAGCGAAGGGCGCCCAGGCCGGTGTGGCGGGCAGGAAGTGCGGGTGCGCGCCTGCGCATAGGTCGGGTCGGAGGTGTCACAGCTTTCGCTTCTGCTTGAGTCAGTCCTCACGGTGACGCCTTTCCCCAGCTTTTCCGAGTAGGCTCGTGCCCAGGGCAGGAGGCAGAATGCGGGAGTGGGGAGGGGGCGGAGCGCAGAGCGCCTGCGGGGGCGCCAGGGCAAGGAGTGGGGATCCGTGGGGAAGGGGATATGGGAGGAGGCGTGGGTGGGCGACAAGGCTGCGTGGAGGGGAGGGGCGCGGGGGCGGGAGACGGAGGGCATCTGTCCTGGGAGAGCCTGGTTTTCCCTTCGCCTGTCCCGGGGCACGCCGGCGACCGCGTGTGTCTGCCCCGCGGGAGTACTTTCGGGGGCCGCCTGCCCTCCCCCTCAGCCTGCCCTCATTGGCGGCCCCGCTTTCAGAGCTGCGTTTCTCACCCGCGTGGCCTCGGGCGCCTCACCCGGCACCTCCCGCCGCGTCGGGCATCCGTCTCTTTCACCCCTTCATTCTCCAGGAGAAACTGAACACGTTTTCCAGCCTAACTCGGCAGGGCAAACCAGAACATTCCCCGTCTAAGCAGTTCCGGGGAGTTTTAACAACTTCCTGGTAAACTCCTCTACAGAACTCACTGTATACTGTGTAAATGTCGTCTGTGTGTGGAGCAACAGTTTTATTGTGCCGTGCAATCATCAACAAGAAATTGTAGTCCAGGGAGATGAAAATCCCTTATTTGGCATTCAGGCGTTGATCAAGGCCGTGCAACCCTCGCTAAAAGGATTTAGGTTCATCTCCGTCATTCTCAGCCGGGGTGAAGGGGTGTAGTCTGACATTTGGAAGCTTAAGAACCAAGTCTGCTGCCGTCCAATTCTTTTTTAAAGCCTTCCATCATGTGTGTACTTTGCTTGAATGATTATTTTAAAGTACATGTCCTATTTTTGCCAATCTGACAGCTGTTTCCATAGAAACTAGAGAAGAAATAGTCATTTTCAGCAGGAGTTGTTAAAACTGTCTTCCAGGCTTCAGCAATGAGTGCCAGTGAGTGCTGCACTTGCTCATTCTGAGATGGTACTTAAAGAATTAAGGATCTGAAATGTTCTTAGAGGCTAACAATCCAAATTGTTTAATTTTCTCACATCATTAATTTTGTAATCCTAGAAGTCTGCCAGCTATGTTTGTTGACCCGCCACAGCTCTTTGAAGAGAATGTGTCAGCCCTGATTTTTTTTTTCTTATGTGCTCCGTAGTCTAGTGATTGGCTCGCTGAAAATGCATGAATAGATTTCTTCCCTCATTCTTTACCCTTTCTTCAGGATAACCCACGGATTACAAAATATCAGGCACTGTTTCTATTCAAAATGACACTTGCTTGTCAGTGATAGAAATGATAATGGTTTTAATTATATACATGTAGTGTTGGGGCTTTTGCTTATACCTTCTGTGTCAGTAGGATTCTTTTTTAAATTTTTACACAAGTCATGAGAAATGAGAAGGAGTTTGCTTGTCATGAGCAGAGCTAAGCAGTGTGAGTAGATGTGCATAGACACAGAGATGAGAGCTTTCCTTTTCTAGGGGCTGTAAGTGAATCAGGGAGGTTGGAATTTAGGAATGAGTGAAGGAGGGTTGGGGAAGGTGCCTGGAGAAGTAGTAGGAGGGCCTGGTTCACCATATGAAGGAGTTTATAAAAGCCATGGAAAACCAATGCAAGTCCAGGCTTGGTGGCTCATGACTGTAATCCCAGCACTTCGCAATGCAGTACGATCAGTTGAGCCCAGGAGTTAAAAATCAGCCTGGGCAACATAGTGACACACCGTGTCTACCGAAAAAATTTGGAAAATTAACTGGGTTGGCAGGGTGCGGTGGCTCAGGCCTATAATCCCAACACCTTGAGAGACTGAGGTGAGCAGATCACTTGAGTCCAGGAGTTCGAGACCAGCCTGGGCAACTTGGCAAAACCCCGTCTCTACTAAAAATACAAAAATTAGCCAGGTGTGGTGGCGCATGCTTGTAATCCTAGCTCCTGAGGAGACTGAGGCGCGAGAATTGCCTGAACCCAAGAGGCGAGGTTGCAGTGAGCCAAGGTGGCACCACTGCACTCCAGCCTGGGCGACGACAAAGTGAGACCCTGTCGCAAAAAGGAAAGAAAAGAAAAACAATGGAAATTACAGAAATAGTTGCCTGAGTGGAGCCTTAAAAAAGTAATAATACATTCTGTAGAAATTTGAACTGCACAGAAATATATAAGGTGAAAATACTAATAATGCCTCTTAACCACCATCCTGCCATCAAAATAATTGTGAATAGTTTGGTGTATCTTTTTTTCAGATTTATTTTTGTATATATTACCATATATTCTCATTACTATTTTTGCAAACTGGGGAGGGATTTTTAAATGTATTTTGTTCTCTGCAGTATCCCTAGCATTCATAATGGTGCCTAGCATTTAGTGGGCACTCATTAAACGTTTTCAGAATGAATGAATAATAATACAATTCAGAGGTCAAAAATACAAAATCTGAATGTTTGATTAAGGTCGTTAAAATTTTTTAAGTTCATTGCCAACATTTAAAAATTGATAAATTTCACATAAAATCTGAAATTCTGGCTTAACTTGAAAGTTTTGAATCATTTGGCCACAGCAAGTTCAAATTCCTTCATACTGTTTGCACTTCCTTTAGATGGGCATGAATCTGCATTCACATCAATATCGCTTTACTGATATTCACTTGCCTCGACCCTACAAACTTGTGCTGTGCGATACAGTAGACACTAGCCACATATGGCCATTTAACTTAGTTAAAAATTTCATTCCTCAGGTGCACCAGTCACATTTCAAATGCCCAGTAGCCACCTGTAGGGGCTACCTTATTGGACAGTGCAGACATGAACATTTTTATCATTGCAGAAAGGTCTGTTGTATGGTGCTTCTTTAGACGTTTGAGTTTGCCACCTCTGCTATACAGAAGTTTTTAGGTGGCATTTATTATTATTTTTAAACTTGTGTATCCCTTTGCCAGAGATTGCTATCTTTTAAATCTTATGAAGATTTACAGATCACCATGTTATCTTTTAAATGATTACATGGTATTTACCAGGGTAGGACTGTATGTAAATTGTGGGGGTAGGATTCTGTTGCTGGGGTTTGCATTTTAGAAATAGTGCTTTAGCTGCAGTTTGGGGTCAAACGAGTGGGAGGGGTTGGTGGTGAAATCAGGCAGGGAGATTAGGTGTGTAGTGATCAACACCATAAGACCACAGAGCCCAGGAAAGGCTAGAATGAGATAAGAAGGAGGTGGAATTGACATGACTGATTTAATGTGGGCTGAGATATTTTGGATGCTAAAGTTGCTGTAGAGATAATCCAGTATTTCTGGAACTGATTAAATGTTGAAAATTGGTAAATTTGGCTTTGCAAAGTGTAGGAGGAACCCTCAGCTAGTTCCAGTAAACAACATGTATAATATTAAAATGCTGTAGATTTACAAAAACAAATGTGCAACTGTTTTATACCATGTAAATGTCTTAGAGATCATTTATTTGTAGAATACAGAAACTCATTGAAGAAAGGGAATTATTTTGGGGATAAAGTAAAAGCTCATGAAGCTCAATTAAGTGTAGGAAGTACAATGGTTTCATGGGAAACAGGGAGGTCTTTTTCTCTCGTGTTCACTCTGGCTTCGTGGTCTCTCACTTATCTTCTGCCTGCACTTGTATTCCATTGTCTCTTCTGTGGATCCATTTTTTTTTTTTTTTTAAAAAAGCTTTTTGTTTGTAGTTCTTGCTTACATATTGCTTTGTTTGGCCATAGCACCTGCTGTAGACCCAACTTACACATGCCCTTATATTCCTGTGCGGGATACTGTTTTATGTAAAATCTTTTTAGTGTCAAATGCCTACTCCTAGTTCTGTAGCTAATGGTAGGGGTTGCTAGGGATGAATGTGGCCAACTAGGCTCATCCCCTAAACTGAGGCCGTAAAAGCACATTTGGAAAAGAAGTTGTGCTTGGGCAAGTGTCTAAAGCTTATCTACTACAGTAAATCATCAGATTTGAGGTCAAGGAAAGAAAGTGGGCTTGTGTTGTTTTTGCAGTTTGACTTCTAGAAGACTTCACATTTAAACCTTAATACACTTTCCCATTGAAAACAGTTCTTTCCATTGTTTTTTCTCTTTCTGATCTGTCTAAATGGCATGAAAAATAATTGCTGCCTTCCTGAGCTCTTCAGCTACTCATGGATGTCTTTTTAAAAATGCGTACAGTATGTATTTTTAATAACTGAATTTTATTATCCCCTAATAGTCTTACTTAGGTTCAATATTGTCTCCTCAACTAGATTATAACCTCCATGAAAGCAGGACTATATTCTGTGCTGCATAACTCACATGCCTCCTAGCCACTGAAAACCTTACTAGCTACTCCAATATGAATTTTGAAATGATTTCTAGGCTTAAATTCTTTTACCACTTTTCAGCTTGGTTCAAAAAAGTAAAAACAAAGTATCTTGTTAATAATGTCAAACTATTACATATCAGCCTAGACTTTACTAATTTAAAGTTGGTAGTATTTCAAAAAGGGTTAACTTAACTCAAAGTTAATGTTTTACTTAGCATGCCCTTTATTAACATTATACATTAACAGTGCAAGGGCAGGGTGTATGAATTACATAAAAAATAAATTTGAGTAATTTTCAAATAGTTTGATATATAGATAATACTATTTATTAAAACTGGTAGTCCTGAAGCGTCTTTCTAGATAATATCGTATTAGCTTAGGTTGAGTTTTACATGTTTTTTTCCCCCAACTTTTATATGAAGGTGTCGAAACATGCAGAAAAATTGAGGAAAAATTTAAGGAACACGTATGTAACTATCACTGAGATACAATGATTGCTGATATTTTATTTATTGACTTTATGTCCTTTGTGTGTGTACATTTGCTGTACAATTTGAAAGTGAGTTTTATTTATCATGAACAGATCCTTCAGCAAGTATCTCAGGAATAAAATAGTCACATAACCACAATATTATCACCTAAGAAAATAATAATTACCTAAAACAACTTGAAATTCAGTTCATATTTAGATTCCCTCAATCTGGGTTTTTTGTTTGTTTTTGGTTGTTGATTTTTTTTTTTTTTTTTAAAGACAGGTTCTCATTCTGTTGCCCAGGCTGGAGTGTAGTGGCACAATTTTGGCTCACTGCAGTCTCCACCTCCCAGTTTCAAGTGATTCTCCTTCCTCAGCCTCCCAATTATAGCTGGGTTTACAGGCAAGCACTACTCTTTGTAATCCCTTCCCCTGGCCCTTTTTCCTACCACTCCTCAAGCAGTCACTGATCTCTCTGTCACTATGGATTAGTTTGCATTTTTTGCAGTTTATGTTATAGAGATGGAATCAGAGTATGTACTTTTTTGTGTGTTTTTCTTTTTTCTTTTTTTTTGACAGAGTCTCACTCTGTTGCCCAGGCTGGAGTACAGTGGCGAGATCTCGGCTGTCTGCAACCTCCACCTCCCAGGTTCAAGCAGTTCTCCTGCTTCAGCCTCCCAAGTAGCTGGGATTATAGGCAAGTGCCACCACACCTGGCTAATTTTTGTATTTTTATTAGATAGGGGTTTCACATTGTTGGCCACGCAGGTCTCGAACTCCTGACCTCAAGTGATCCGCCTGCCTCGGCCTCCCTAAGTGCCGGGATTACACGTCGTGAGCCACCATGCCCAGCCTTTTTTGTGTTTTTTAATGAATTTATACAGTTCATCTAAGATGTCCAGTTTAAGATTTTATCTTTCATTGATTTTAGGAAGTTATGTGCCTTGCAGTTTTTTTCCTTTGTGTTTCTTTTGTGTAGGGTTTGTTAAACATTTTGAATTTGTGGTTTTATAGTTTTCATCAAGTTTGGAAAACTTTTGGCCATTATTTCAAGTATTCTTTTTTCTGTCTGCACCTCCCCCGCCACTTTCTGGGGACTTCAGTTAGATGAATATTAGGTCGCTTGAAGTTATTACATACCTCATTGACGCCCTGTGCCTTTTTTTATTATTGTATTTTCTCTCTGCGTTTCATTTTAGATGGTTTCTGTTGATACATCTTCAAAGTCACAAATCTTTATTTCTATAATGTTAATCTGCTATTGTCTCATCTAGTATGTTTTTCATCTTATGTCTTATAGTTTTCCTGTCTAAAAGTTTAGTGTAAGTCTTTTAAAGAAATATATATCTCTATGTAACATGCTCATATTTTCCTTTAGCTTCTTAAACTTGTGCATTATAGTTACAGTAACTAATATCCTTGTTTACTAATGCTGTTATTTGTTTATTCAGGAGTTAGTTTCCACTGATTGATATTTCTTCTAATTACAGATCACATATCTTGCTTCTTGCATGCTTGGTGATTTTTAATTGTAAATTGCACCTTGTTAAGTGCTAAATAGTTTTGTGTCCTAATACCTGTTCTTGAGATTTTTTGTTTTGTTTTGTTTTTTGTTTTTTCTGGGATGCAGTTGTTGCTTGGAAGCATTTAATCTTTTTGGGTGTTGCTTTTAATATTTGTTAGGTGGGGCCACAGCAGCTTTTGGCCTAGGACTAATCTTTCTCTAATGTTGAGGCAAAACCCTTCTGAGTGCTTGATGAATGATAAGGTTTTCCACTTTGGTTGGCGGAGGGGACAGACACTATACCATGCCATATGTGAGCCCTGTATATTCTTCTCTCCAGTCTTTTCAGGTGGTCCTTTCCCAGCTCCAGGGGATTTTCTTACACATATGCCCAGGCAGGACTTAGCTGAATATGGGAGGGGGATTCTCTGCAGAACTCTAGAGTTCTCTGTGCAGCTCTTTTCTTCTCTTGTCCTCTGTCCTGTGAGCTCTAGCAACCTTGGTTTGCTTGACCTCGCAGCCTTATCTCTTTGATTTAGGGGAATCACTGGGCTCCACCTAGGTTTACCCTGTCTGCATTGTGGCCTGGAAGCACTCTCCAGGCAATAAGCTAGGACAATTGCAGGGCTCTGTTTCCCATTTCTCAGGGATCACTGTTCTTCAGTGCCTAATGTCCAGTGCATTTTATATAAGTTAGATTTTACTCTTCCGTATTACATGCTTCCTTCCAGTTATTGCAAACTGATAAAAGTTTTACTATTGTTTTTATCTAATCCACTTTATTGCCCAAATAATTTGCCATTAAAATAAAAATGGCTCTCCCCTAACTACAAATTAAAAATGAAATGAAAAAAATGCAAGCTTCTAAAGTACACATTGCATAGTAAATGTCATGTTATGTATACTCTGGTTTATCTTGCTGAAAGGCATTGCTGTAGGGGTGATGAGTTGAAACCCAAGGTAATTTAGCCTGAGATGTGTTAGAAGAACAGCTGACACACCTATTTAATAAGTGTTATATTCCCAGTTTGGTAAGTAAATATTTTCCACAAATATTTATAGTTTATTTTTTGTGTTTCAGGTAATCAAGTGAAAAAGATGAGCTTCATCTGTGGATTGCAGTCTGCTGCTAGAAACCATGTTTTCTTCAGATTTAATTCACTGTCTAACTGGAGAAAATGTAACACGTTAGCATCAACCTCACAGGGCTGTCATCAAGTACAAGTTAACCATATAGTAAATAAGTATCAGGGACTGGGAGTAAATCAGTGTGATAGGTGGACTTTTCTGCCTGGAAACTTCCATTTTTATAGGACTTTTAACAACAAAAGAACAGGATGCCTCTCAAGTACCAAAAATAAGGAAATTTGGATGATTACCAGCAAACGTACTGTATGGAATGACTCTTTTTCAAGACAGCTACTGATAAAAGAAGTTACAGCAGTTCCTAGTCTGTCAGTATTGCATCCTCTGAGCCCTTCTCCTGTAAGAGCTATTAGGAATTTCCACACTTCTCCACGGTTTCAAGCTGCTCCGGTTCCTCTCTTGTTGATGATTCTTAAACCAGTGCAGAAGTTATTTGCAATCATTGTAGGCAGGTAAAATGCTTTTTTAGAAAACTAAACTTTTGTATTAACTTTTTGCATTAGTATTTTGTGTTAACTTTTAGAAATTAAATTTTTTTATTTATAAAACTGTACTTTTAAAGAAACCTTGTTAGATCCCGTGTCCCCTCATTTAGCTCAAAGTGAAGTTTCTAAACAGTAGCTCCTGCCCAGTTTTGTTATGTATGATTTAATAATCCTGAAACGATTTCCTGCATATTAATTTATGGTATAGAAATATGGTCTCTTTAAAAAGTTATTCTTACGTATTATATAGGCATTTTTTAAAAAGTCTTATATTTATGATTACAAGATCTTAGGATATGTGGATCAGAAGTGTTGGTTGTCGCTCACATATAAGAAGAGTACTTACAAACATTTCTTTTTAATTTGTGGAATTTAAAGGCAGCAAATCATAAAACTGAGGAACTTTACTTATATAAGGGTGGGCCCACTCCTAGTTAACTCTTAAATCATTAATGCTCCTTTTTTTTCTATTCTGTTCCCAACAGATCTTTGTTTTTTTTTCTTGGAGATCCTTTATAATAAACTTTCACAGCTTGATAGTACTTTAACCCTTTTTCTGTTACTTGTTTTATGAAGATTGAAGAAAGCGAATCGCTGTTTCTTCATAAAGCTTTCTTGTGTTTGATGACTGTGAAGTCCCTTCCAGCCTTCTTACTTCCACATGAACCAAACCAGTTTGCTTTTGTTAAAACCAAGAACTTCCATTTGTAATTTATTGTGTTCTTCGTGATTTGGTGTTGGCACCCAGAGGAGATACAGCTGTACTGACTCTTGGTTGAAGTAATATGCTCATCCCAGGTTCTTGGGATGCTCTTTCTGATTTCTGATGCGTTCTCATCCTTTTAAATTGTTGGTTTTTAACTTTCTTGTTTTCGTTACTATTGTTGATCACCTAAAATTTTTCATTTAGAATATGTCTTTCATACATTTTAAATAAATGATAATGTCATGTAAAGTTTTAAATAGGAAATAGGTGTACTTGATAGTTTGGTTTATGTCCCTTTAAATTGAGACTTTGTGTAAAGGCATTGGGGTGTGTCACTTCACAAAGAGAACTTTAAGAAGTTATTTTGTAAAATAAATTTTTGTCAAGAGAATCATGTATATATGGTAAATTTTTGTTGTGGTTTTACAGATCAACTCACAAGGAAAATGTTTGTCCCGGTATTGAAAATATTGCTTGTTGTCAGAAAAGTTTCTGAACACTGCTAAGCAGCAGACAGTATTGTTGCCTGGTAGAAATTGGACCTTCTCAGATGTTATCTACAAAATCTCCCACTTTCTTATGAGTACCTATGATATTATTATCTCTCCTTTCTCATTTTCTAAAGAGGATAGTGGAGTTTCTGCTACTGAGCACTATTTATTTCCAAAATGAATGCTGAGGCAGTTTTCCTTGTACCTTGTTGAATCACTGGCAAATTGTGTTGGAGGTCTGAGGAGCAGTGGGAAGAATAGTAGTTCCAGGTATAGATTTATTGTACTGTAACCTCTTACATAATTAATTAGACAGTTATCCCTATTAAGTGGCTAAGTGGTCAGACTCTGGAATGTCATTGACTTCATTGTTTGGTTTTACTCTTATTACCTGGGTGGCCATGGACAAGTTACCTAACAATTTTCTCTTCTGTGACAGGATTATTATGAAGATTAAATGAGATGGCATATATATATATATAGAAAGAGAGAGAGAGAGAATTTTGCATATACTAGATAGTAATAAATGTTAACCAGTGGTAGTTATAGTAAACTAGCATCTCATTTAGTGTTTATCCTTAAAATAGCTGAGGAGGAAAATTTTGATGAGTATTAGAATTTTTTAGCTGTAACTTTATATCGTTGATGATTTCTTCATCATTTAGCTAAGAATTTTGTTAACTGGAAATGCGATGTATTCAGCAAAATATATAAATTCAGGTGTTTGAGGACATAAAATTCTAGTGTATGCATTTGAGCTTTAGTGATACGTGCTGTAATGATGATCAGAACTTTGAATTTTTCTTTTTGCTTTAGGGGCATAAGGAAATGGTGGCAGGCACTTCCTCCTAACAAGAAGGAACTATTTAAACAAAGTATAAGGAAGAATAAATGGAAGCTATTCCTTGGTTTGAGTAGTTTTGGATTGCTCTTTGTGGTGTTTTATTTTACTCACCTGGAAGTAAGTCCAGTCACAGGAAGGAGCAAGCTACTATTATTGGGGAAAGAGCAGTTCAGACTTTTATCAGAACTGGAATATGAAGCAGTAAGTAGTAAGAATTGTTTTTAATTAGACTGCTTAGTATAACACTCAAAGTAGGAAAGTATCTTAAATATGAAAGATACGTTGTTTTTAAATTTTAGTCTTTGATATGAAATTAGCATTTTTTTTTCCAGAAGGCCTCAGACCTTTCACACTTAGTATTCCTACTGCCTACATTGCTTTTCCTAGCATTCACCCAGCCAACTCCTGCTCAGCACATTTCTCCTTGAATGCCACTTTTCTCCGGAAAGCCTTCCATGATAACCAGACTGGGTTACGCAGGTGACTGGATGAGGCCTGAGGAGGTATCCTTCATACCAACTGAATTATGAACCAGCTCATTTGTAGTTGTGCCCATTGCTTGGCTTTACTGGGGTTAGGTCTCCTAGGCTTTTTTCCTCTGCACACTGTACTTTTCCTTCAAAGCACTCGTGAGAGTAACATAATTATTTGCATAATTATTTATTCGATAGTCCGTGTCCCTTGTTAGACTAAGCTTTATGGGGGCAGGGATCTTGCCTGTTTTTGTTTATGGTTTTATTTTAAATACTAACACAGTGTGTAAGAGTAGTGCTTAGTATATATCTATTGGATAAATAGATTTATTGTCAGAATTTTTATACTTTGAAAATCAAGTAATATAAGATCATTTTTCTCCAAACATCAGTTTTAGCAATTTATTATGTTTTTTGAATCCAAACTGAAGTTGTAATTTAGAAGTCTTACCTCTTTGGAAAGTGTAATCACTTAGGTAGTTAAACATTTTATACCCTAGTGAGTTTCTTCGCGACAGAGGTCATCATTTTCTCTCCAGTTCATAGCACATATACATGTTATGTGCCCTGTGGCTCAATTAATATTTGTTGAATTCATGTCCAGTGGCCTCACTCGACAGCTTTGGCATGGCTAAATCTTTTTTTTTTTTTTTTTTTGAGACAGAGACACTCTGTCGCCCAGATTGGACTGCAGTGGCGCAATCTCGGCTCACTGCAACCTCCGCTTTCCAGGTTCAAGTTATTCTCCGGCCTCAACCTCCGGAGTAGCTGGGACTATAGACGTGCACCACCATGCCTGGCTAATTTTTTTGTATTTTTAGTAGAGACGGAGTTTCACCGTGTTGGCCAGGGTGGTCTCGAACTCCTGACCTCAGGTGATCCACCTGTCTCGGCCTCCCACAATGCTGAGTTTACAGGTGTGAGCCACTGTACCTGGCATGGTTAAATCTTTTTATTCCAAATGAACTTCTGAGTTTGTCAATGGAAAGTTACTATGAAAAAAAGAAATAATATTTTCTTAGTTATAAAAATTTTTCTTAGTCCAGGCAAGACCAGTCTCTTTTAGTAGAGTATATACAGAGATTTGAGATGTTTCTTAGGCTTTAGTCAGAGGCAGGTTTAAGGAAAGTGTTCTGGAAAGATTGAGACAGGCCTAGTATTAGTGCATCTTTTACCATTCACATTGCTAAGAAATTTTTTAAAATTTATGTATATCTATGTACGTGTATATACATATAGACATAGGTACATTTTTCTTTTTTTCTTATTTTAGCTACAAACGTAATATCTGTGTGATACGAAAATTTAAGCACATGTTCTTATAGGGATATTATAAAGTGCTATAATTACATTCTTGTTTTATCTACTTCAGAAGAGTTAATAAATAGTGGGGGTTTTTGTCTGTTTTAGGCAGTTCACATTGGTGAATTATGCTTTTTAGAAGTATTTAAAATAAAAACTACTTGTAAGTTCATATTCTGTAAAATAATGTCTTTTTAATGCATCTCAAGGGGAAAAGTTACTAACTTGTTGATTCTTTTTTTGGTGGTGGTGTTTTGAGAGTCTCGCCTCTGTCACCCAGGCTGGAGTGCATGGAGTACGTGGGGCTATCTCGGCTCACTGCAGCCTCCACCTCACGGGTTCAAGTGATTCTCCTGCCTCAGCCTCCCAAATAGCTGGGACTACAGGGCCTGCCACCACACCCGGCTAATTTTTGTATTTTTAGTAGAGATGGAGTTTCACCATGTTGGCCAGGATGGTCTCGATATCCTGACCTTGTGATCTGCCCACCTCAGCCTCCCAAAGTGCTGAGGTGGCATGGGCCACCACACCCAGCTACTTTATGAAAGTTAAAGTAATATTTCAGAACATTTTTAATTTTCTCAGTACACTTGAAAGAGCTCTCATGAATATAACTTCAGAAAACGTATCTTCTATGATGGCTAGTCTTAATCAGCATCATGTAGAGACAGTGATATGCTCATTGGTTCTGAGATTTCAGTAATTTCCTTTCAATCTGTAAATAAAACACCTTAAAATTAATGAAATATCTATTTTGGTAGTTTAACTTTAGGGTGTTTTTCTGTTCAGTGCTTTATGAATGTAATTTTCTTTTGTATTTTACTTAGATGAAATCTTAAGTTCTCTAGGCTTTCTTTCCTTCTTTTCCTTTCTTTTCTTTTTGAGATGGGGTCTCACTCTTTTACCCAGGTTAGAGTTGGAGTGTAGTGGTGAGATCTCAGCTCACTGCAACATCCGCCTCCCAGGCTCAAGCGATCCTCCCACTTCAGCCTCCCATGTAGCTGGGAACACAGGTGCATGCCACCACCCCTGGCTAATTTTTTGTGTTTTGGTAGAGATGGGGCTTCACCATGTTGCCCAGGCTGGTCTTGAACTTCTGAGCTCAGGTGATCCTACTGCCTTGGCCTCCCCTAGTTCTGGGATTACAGGTGTGAGCCATCTTGCCTGGCCTAGGCAGTGTTTTCTAAAATACTTAGGAAAGTAGAAATAATACCTAAGTATTCGTTTGTAGTTTAATCGAAAAGAGTGAAATTTTGATGTCAATCTGTTCAATCCATAAAAAAATCTTAGTATTAGAATTTATTCCTTTGCGAGAAACCACATTGTCTTTGCATGAATAATTCAGATTTGAGAAATTTGAGTGCTTAATATATGCAGATTTTTATATAGTTAAAACTTAAAATGTTCAACAATAAATAGTCATATAACTTTCCATGAAGCAGAGTAAGCATTTCGTAGTGCTCTTTTAAAATAAGAAGTAATTTTTAATCTTTCAGCACATGGAAGAATTTAAAAATGATATGCTAACTGAGAAAGATGCCCGATACCTGGCTGTTAAAGAAGTGCTTTGTCATCTAATTGAATGCAATAAAGATATTCCAGGGATTTCTCAGATCAATTGGATTCTTCATGTGGTTGATTCCCCAATTAATAATGCCTTTGTGCTTCCAGTAAGTAAATGTTCTCAAATGCATTATAGTTGTTAAATTTATTGTCCTTGTTTTTTATGATGTTCTAATTGCTTATATTATTTTCTTTGTGGTACAGAATGGACAAATGTTTGTTTTCAGTGGATTGTTAAAAAGTGTAACCGATATTGATCAACTTTCTTTCCTTCTCGGCCATGAAATAGCACATGCAGTACTTGGACATGCTGTAAGTACCTAATATGAATGTTCAGGTTTGGAAAAACTGCTTTGAAGTTAACAAGTTAAATCTTTTAAAGAACTGATTTTCTTTAGCTTTTTTTTTAAAATGATAGACTTTTAGTTTTGAGTAATTGCCTTAATCTGCTACCTGAAAAAATGTGATTGGCTAATTTTGAGAATTTTTATGGTCTTTAGTATTTGATACTGAATAAGATTTTGCTTAAATACTATTTTTATCACCTGTCTCTTTTGCTAAAAAGTAATTATTCTTAACCCCTAATTATTTCAAATTAAATTTTAAACTTTCTGTAATTATTAATATACTTGTAATCTAGTCAGAAAATTAATTGTAGGAAAGTGATATTACTATTTAAGTGGGTAAATCATCTTTCTTTTTTATTCATTCTCAGAAGATAGCTTGGAGCATCTTTGAAAATTTCTAGAATGATGTGTCATGTATAATTAATGCAGAGTAATAACGATACCTTGCCATTTTACAGTTTACTGAGCTTTTTAGTTTATGTAGCTTCTCATTCATTATTTTAATACCAAATGAGATATGTATTTATTATTACTATTTTATATAAGAGAAAACTAATGTTTAGAAAAACAGTAACATGACTAACCTGACAAAGTAACCGAATTGGGACTTTAACTTTCTTCTGTATGTTAATCCAGTGTTTCTTCCTTTCACCATAGTTACCTGGTTTTTAGGAGCACTTTTCTTATAGGTCATAGAATTAAAGTTGATGTATGCTCCTGTGAATACCTGTCTGTTCATCTTGATATGAGTCCAGGAAAATAACACATCTATTTCACAGATTTTTTTAATTGTTATTCATTTAAAAATATGAATGGCTCTTTTGTCTACATTAGAGATAAGTATTTTTTTAATTGTAAACACAAAGGTACATAGTGAAGTGACTGAAATGCTAAATCAGAAATATAAGTAACATTAACTTCAAATGGAAATGATAATGATTCTAATCCTTCTAAGAGTCATCTCAAATTCTACCTATTCCTTAGAGTATTAATAAAATAAGATGGGCCAAAGTGTTTTTCTGAAGCACCAAAAGTAATTATCTCCTTGATTTCTTCTGAGTTACAGGAAGATTTTTAAAACATTTTTCTTGACGGGTGCAGTGGCTTACACCTGTAATCCCAGCACTTTGGGAGGCTGAGGCAGGAGGATTGCTTGAGCCCAGGAGTTTGAGACTGGCCTGGGCAACATAGACTGTGTCTGTACAGAAAAATTTAAAAAATTAGCTGAGCATGGTGGCTCACACCTGTAGTTCCAGCTGCTCTGGAGCCTGAGGCAGGAGGATTGCTTGAGCCTGGGAGATCAAGGCTACAGTGAGTCATGATCGCACCACTGCACTCCAGCGTGGGTGGCAGAGTGAGACATTGTCTCAAAGAAAAAATCTTTTTTTCTTAAATATACACAAGAGTACATCTAAGCAGTGTTACTATATGCACTCTAATATCTTTCAAGTAATGGCTTCATAACTTGAAATCATAAAATCATAAAATCAGTTTTGGCCATTTTCGCATTTGAAAGGTGTTACTATTCAGTACATTTGTTTTTCAGGCATCTAGTTCAGTGCCTCATATTCAGTGTATTGTCATCTCTATCAGTGCAAGAACAGTAGTAGGTGAGATGTAAAAAGCAGACAGCAGCCTTAAAAATAGAGCATAGTTATTAGTATGTTTTTGCAGATATCTTAAATATTGTCAGCACAATATTTTCTCTTTGGGGAGTCTCAATTTTGATTTTACCTAGGTTTTTATGTTTTCTTTATTCTACAAATACAGGCGTTTGTGTGTGTATTTCCAGTTTTCTAAGACTGTATAATAGCAATTATATTCTTTAATAACAAGAATATAACAATTTCCTTATTTTGAGTTTCACGTTTTCATATTAAAATAATTCCATAATTGGGCTGGATGTGGTGGCTCATGCCTGTAATCCCAGCGCTTTGGGAGGCCGAGGTGGGCTGATTACGAGGTCAGGAGTTCAAGACCAGCCTGGTCAACATGGTGAAACTCCGTCTCTACTAAAAATACAAAAAATAGCTGAGTGTGGTGGCGGGCCCCTGTAATCCCAGCTACTCGGGAGACTGAGGCAGGAGAATCATTTGAACCCAGAGGCGGAGGTTGCAGTGAGCCGAGACCTCGTCACTGCACTCCAGCTTGGGCGACAGGGCAAGACTCTGTCTCAAAAAAAAAAAAAATCCGTAATTGTTTTTCAAAATACACAGTTGTATTTTGAGGCAAAGTAATGAGGCAAATATAAGGAGGTAAAGTATGTTTTGTGAGGGTACAATATTTGTTAAGGGACAGTATTCTAAGTCATTGTTTTTAGTTTTCAGTCATTTTTCATACATTCAAGTAATGACTGCTATTTTTTCAGTTTCAGCATTACAACATTAACATTTACTAATCAATTTTACTGGCAAACCATGAACAATCTAGTTCATTAAACTTGTATTTATATATTACTACTCAAAACAACTATTTTATGAAAAATCTTTTTTGGTAACTGATATAAATAAATACAAAAATTCATAGAACCCGATTCTCTCATGATAAATACTAGACTTACAAATTTACAAACTTGTATAAAGGAGTAATGTTTCATATATTAGGTCTTGAAGACCAGAATACATTTATTTAAAATAAACTTCCAGTCTTTTTCTGAGTTTTTTCTTGTTTTAAGTGCTTCATATGTTAGTGTTTAGTCCTCATCCAAAAATATTAGTAAAATGAAACATTTATTTGATATTTTAAAATGATGCAATTGTATTAAAAACTAGAACTGACCGGGTTTGATTTCTGGTCCTTTTAGTAATAGCTGTGCAAATTTGGGCAACTCTTTTAACCTCTATCTCAGTTTCATTATCTATAAATGTAGGGATAATTGTACCTATTTCACAAGATTATTATGTGTGTTAATGCAAGAAACTGTAGATTAATATCCTGTAATAATAAGTGGCTCAGTAGATACTAGTTAAACGAATGAATAGGTATATAAGTAGATAAACAAAGGCAGGGAAAAGCAGACCAGGAAAGAAAAAGCAAAAGAAGAAAAAGAGAACTCTCAGTCTTAGGTGGAGAAGGTCGGGTAATTGTAACACCTGATGAACTAGAAAATGTAAGCATATACTGTCTCGATGTATGAAATGTAATTTTTATTATTTTGATTATTCTCAGGCAGAAAAGGCTGGCATGGTTCATTTTTTGGATTTCCTAGGTATGATTTTCCTCACAATGATTTGGGCCATTTGTCCTCGAGATAGTTTGGCACTTTTGGGCCAGTGGATACAGTCTAAATTGCAGGAGGTAAGTCTGAGACAATAACTTGAATTGATCATAGCCTGTGGTGAGGATATTTTAATACTACTGTAAAGCAGCAAATCCAGAGATGTTTTTACATTTCACTATGAAATATGGGTACAAATTTTTAGTGTCTTATGTTTTCTCATTTTTAGGGGATATTCTTATATATGAATATTTAAGTTAAGGAATACTACATCTCTCAAATGATGGGTATGGATAGGTTAGAAGGGCTTGGCAACTTTTGGCTACTATGATTTTCAAAAATATATTTATTGGTTTTACAAAGAGAAAACCCAGCCACTGACCCTTCCTTTCATAGTAACTGAATGACTCCCCCATTCCCCAATTTCAGCCGTCCCTTGGTATACAGGACTTCTCGTGGATACCAAAATCTGAGTATGCTCCAGTCCTTGATAAAAAATGGCATGGTATTTGCATGTCACTATGCACATCGTCTCATATACTTTAAATCATCTCTAGATTATGTGTAATTCAATGTAAATGCTATGTAAATTGTTATTTTACTATATATTTTTAATTTTGTTGTAGTTTTTTTTTAATTGTTTTTCATAAATATTTTCTATCCAAATTGGTTGAATCCATCAGATGCATAATCCACAGATATAGAGAGCCAACTGTATTTGCTTTTTAATGGGGCAGTATTAAAACCTGTGAACTTTAATGGGCACAGAATTGGCTAAAGCTGCTTTACCGCCCTTCCTTCCTTCTCTCTCTGTTGAACTATCATTGCTTTGAAATTATTGAAAGGAAAGTCTTACTAGGTGTTTGTTAACTTTTGATTTTAGTGCTTATGTATAATAATCATCTCAAAAATGTATTGAGTGCCTCGTTTTGTTCAAAACACTGTACTACTGAAAGTAGGTCTTGCAATCTTTATAACTACTTTGTTGACTATGATTATTTTATTTGACATCTTTCTTTGAATATTTCCTCTTGTCCCAGGAGGTTTGGTTATTTAGAAACAATCTGTTATTTGTTTATTTAATGATTTGTGGAGTACCCATCAGAGTGCCATCTGGGTGCTGTTTAAATCTAATGTGCAAAATTCTATGAGACAAATTGTTTTTGAGATTGGATAACTAAGTCTGTTATTCAGTATTACCATATCATTTGGCTTCGTTTATATTGAAGTAAAGGTTCTTAAAGAGAGAACAAAAGAATAGTTATTCCTTAGGTTATAGGATCTCATATTTTGAATTTTGTTTCTGTCACTGACCTGCCAGGACATTAAAAGAATTAATTTAGTTATTTTCTCTATCTATCTGTAGATTGCTTTTTTTGTAATGGAATCAGCAGAGTGGGTCATAAGAAAGATAACATGTAGCTATTTCTTTCTTTAAATATTTGATAAATTCTGCCACTTCACTGTAATTCTTCCGTAAAAATAAAATAGGAATGATTCTGTTTGAATTCTTTTTCCCTAAATCAAGGCCCCTCAATAATTCTGGTGACAAGGAGATGTTTTTCTCTAGAAAGTTGCTCACTGTGATTGGAGAACAGAGAGGAATGTTGATAGTGAAGTCATAAGGGTGTGGGAATTGCTGAGGTTCATTTGTTGTGAGGACGGAATGATACATTTAAAGCAAGATTTCTCAATCACAGTACTGCTGATGCTTTGGACTGGATAATTCTTTGTTGTGGGGAAGTTGTCCTGGGCACTGTAGGATGTTTAGTAGCATTTCTCACCCCCATTCCCTAGATGTCAGTAGCTCTCCCTTCTCTCAGTTATGACAGTCATAAATATTTCCAAACATTTGCAAATGTCCCTGGAGGACAAAATCACACTAGGTTTAGAATCATTAATTTAAAACACTTAGCACAATACCTGGCACAAATAAGGACTCAATAAATATGAGCTATTATTTTTGTTCATTTAATCCCCTCTGCAGCTGTGTGAGCTTGGCACTGTTACTCATTTCATTTTACATATGATACTCCTGGGTTTAGTGGGGTTAAACAATTAGCTCAGGGTTAACAATAAGTTAACAGCATTTGGACTTGAACTTAAGTTTCTGTCTTTTTAAAGCCAACGTCTTAAATCCTTATGCTATCAGTAGACTTGATGGAGGCACATGCAGCCTGCTCGTGGAGAGTGAAGGCACTATATGATATACATCATCGACCTAAAACTGACTGATTGAAAAGGAAGGAAGTCATTTCTAATGGTCACATACTGTATATCAGATTTATTGTATTATTTCAGGCCATCACAGACATGTGGCTACCTTTGAAAGATTGCTTCCCCAATTAATAGCTCTTTTCTCAAAAGTCCTGCCTATTGATTCATCTCCTACAAAGTTTTAGTACTTACTGAAAATTAGAATTTAACTGGAAAGCGTTCACATAAATACAAGTAATTAGGAAAATTAAAGTTACTATATCTACGTGTGTTTTTTATTGAAGTCAGAAGAAAATTTCATTTTCCCAACTAATCAATACTTAGAAAAGAAAAAGGAAATTAAGATAATTTATCAAAGAAAGAACATTCTGCTATATGGTTAATTTTCTTACTGAAATAAATTGTCTAGTAGTGTCATTGGATATTATATACCTACGTTTTCTTGATTTTCTTTTAAAACTCAAGGTCATAATGTTCCTTGGCCATATTAAAAGCCTTCATCAATAAGCTTTCTTAGTGAATCCTGTACTCAGTAGGTGGAGACTATAATTGGAAAAATAGAAGTAAATTCCTCATACTACAGACTGTCAAGAAATTGACTTCTATTCTTACCATGTTTTTAAAGTATTAATTTCTAATCAGGGAAATAAAGGCTGTGTTTATATTTTATATTATGGAGTTATTTTAATGTTAGTAGACAGTATAGGAATTTTATCCTAGATACTCCATGAAACTTTAAAATAAAAAAAAACCCTCTCTTTGTTACTCCTTTTGTCATGAAAAAATTGTCTTAATGGGGCTTTTCTGTCCTGTTTCTTCTTAGTATATGTTTAATAGACCATACAGCAGAAAATTGGAGGCTGAAGCTGACGAAATTGGACTACTGCTTGCTGCAAAGGTAAAGTGTTTAGTAGTTGAGAATACATAATGCCCTTCCCAAACTGAAAGATAAATGTGTGTTATTTTAACGAGGCTTGGCATAAGCAGAGAATGAGAGTTGGACTGTATTAGCCCTTTACGCAATTTCTGTTAATCTAGAAATTTGAAGATTATGGACCTTGAAAGAACGTATAACTGAAGATACTCAATTCCCTTCTATATTTAAAGCTGTATTTTGCCTTAGACAGAATCCATAAGATTATAGTAATTATCAGGTTCTATTAAAAGAAAGTCAGTTCTTGATTAGAAATAATTTTTTGCATGTGTAAATTTTTTTATTATAGACATGAAACATATAAATTGAAATTTTAAAACATTTGAGTATGTAATGTGTCATCCTCTCTGGCCTTTTAACATTTGTTGCCTCTGGAAAGCTAATGCTATCTTTATTTTACTCCAGTACTCCAATATTTTACCCCTTGCTTCTCTGATCTAAGGAGGCTTTTTGAGTAAACAGGATGATAGGTAGTTGTTTCCCCCACTTGAAGACAGGTTAATCCTGTTGTAGCTATGATCTTGGCTAAGCAAACTGATTTTCCACCATTTAAATAAACAGTAGACAAACAGACATTTAGATTATTTTTGTTGTAGCAGATGGCTTTTTTTTTTTTTTTTTTTTTTCTAGCCATGGAGAGCAGCTCTGGGCCTTTACTTTTATTTAAGTTGACCTTGTTCCTGTCTACTTAACAGGGCACCTGGCAGCTATTTTCAATCACCTGTGATAACTGAGTGTTATTAGTAGCATTTAGGATTAGAAGTAAAACTGCGTTTTAAAAAATGAGTGAAAACAATGCCACTTCACATATTAAATTCAAATTGTATTTGATCCTTTGTTATGTTTCTAGTAGTTGTTAAAACTATAATCATTTGAACCTCATAAGTTTTATGGATTTAATTTTGTAAATCAAGGTATTACTCCTTCACAAAAGCAAAATCAGTTCTTTGAATGTTAAATAAATATGGTTAAGTGAATTATCAGACTGCACACACTAATAAGTTCCCAAATAAGGGGGCTACAGATTGGCTGTATCAAGAATTTCCTAATTTTAATGTACTACAGTCTGTCAAATTTTCCCTGTGTGTTAAGTGTGTTCTGTGTTCTGGTTAGGAAATCTTTGTTTATCTCAGTAAGTTATTCCTGCTTTATTTCTAAGGAACTTTACTATTTTTTAAATATATATTATGCGGAGGAGGGCAACATCTTTTTTTTTTCCCATATGGATAACTAATAGACTTGGCACTGTTTATTGAAAAAAGTCATCTTTTTTTCACCAGACTTCTGTGTCTTTGTCATAAAGGTGGGTGTATATATGAGGTCTCTTTCTAGACACACTATTCTGTTCCATTGGCCTGTTTATGTTTCAGCCAATATCATATTATCACTGTAACTTTGTAGTAAGTGTTGATACCTGAAACTTCCGTCCTCCACTGTTTTTCTGCAGAATTGATTTGACTATCCTTGGACCTTTGCATTTCTATATACATTTTAGAAACAGCTTATTAAACTATACATACATAGAAAAACACATGGGGTTTTGACTGGAATTACATTGCATTTCTACATTAATTTGGGGACACTTGACTAGTGTCTATAGTATTGATTCTTCACGTCTATGAATATATTTTCCCATTTGTTTCGATGTTTAATTTTTCTTGGTGTTTTGAAATTTTTTTGTATGTATGAATTACACGTCTTTTGTTAGATTTATTGCTAAGTGTTTGATGTCATGATAAATAGTGTCACTTTTAAAGTAAATTGCTTGTATATAAAAATACAATTGATTTTTATAATTGGCCTTGTACCCAACAACCTTTATTTCTTCCCTTCCAATCTGTATACAGTTGACTCTTGAACAGCATGTTTTTGAGCTGTGTAGATCCACTTATACGCAGGATTTTTTTCAATAGATGTATTGGAAAGTTTTTTGGAAATGTGCAACAGTTTGAAAAAACTCAGATGAACCACGTAGCCTAGAAATACTGAAAAAAATTAAGAAAAAGATATGTCACAAATGCATAAAATACATGTAGATATTAGTCTGTGTTATAATTTGCTACCATAAAATACAAATCTTTTATGAAAATTTATCAAAATGTGTGCCTACACAGACCATACATGGTGCCATTTGCAGTTGAAAGAAATGTAAACAAACGTAAAGATGCAGTATTAAATCATAACTGCATAGAATTAACTGTGATACCTGTTGTACTACTCTTATAGTTTTGTATTCACTTCCTGTTGCTATTGCAGTGATCTCAAATGTTGTGAATATCTGCTTAAAACACCATTAGACACTAATCATCATGTGAGCAGCTTTCTTTCCAGTAAATTGAGTATCTTAATAAATGGTCTCTTGCAGTTCTTTCATATTTTTCATTGTGTTTCGTACAATACTATAAACACCTTGAATAATACCATGAAACCCGTATGAATTGCTGCTAGTGATACTGGAAATGTTCCCAAGAAGTAAGCTCATGATATTACAAGAAAAAGTTGAGTTGCTTGATATATACTGTAGATTGCGGTCTGTAGCTGTGGTTGCCTGCCGTTTCAAAATAAATGAATCCAGAATAAGGACCATTGAAAAAGGAAAAGAAAATTTGTGAAGCCATAGATGCAACTATACCAGCAAGCATGAAAACCTTGCACTTTTTGCAAAAGACTTTCATCTTGTATAGAAGATGCACCCTTTATGTGGGTGCAGGATTGCCATAAGAAAGGCATATCTATAGACTGTAATATGATTCAAGAAAAAGCACAAAGTCATTATATTACAACTTAAAAGGAAGATGAAAGATCTAAAGCTGGAGAATTTAATGCCAGCAAAGGATGGTTTGATAGTTTTAGAGATTTGGCTTAAAAATGTCAAGATAACAGGAGAAGCAGCTTCTGCTGACCAAGAGGCAGCAGATGCGTTCCCAGATGCTTTAAGAAAATCATTGAGGAGAAAGAACAACTGCCGGGACAGGTTTTTAATGCAGGTAAAACTGTGCTATTTTGGAAAAAAGATAATGCCATAAAGGACATTTATTAGTAAGGAAGAGAAGTGAGCATCAAGATTTAAGGCAGAAGGAATATGCTAACTCTACTATTCTGCGGAAATGGAGTTGGATTTCTAAGTACTTTCCTTATCTGTAAAGCTGGTAACCCCTGAGCCTCTAAGGAAAAAGATAATACCAACTGCCAGTCTTTTGGTTGTATAGCAAAATGGCCTGCTACACAATGAGAATGCTTTTTCTGGATTGGTTCCATCCATGCTTTGTTCCTAAAGTTAAGAAGTATCTTGCCAGTAAGGACTGCCAGTTCTTTTTACATTCTCAATTCCTCTGGCCACCTAGAACCCCATGAGTTCAACACTGAAGGCATCCAAGTGGTCTACTTGCCCCGAAACACAGCATTTCTAGTTGAGTCTCAGATCAGAGGGCCATAAGGACCTTTAAGCCTCATTACAGCAGGGTACTTTAGGGAAAGGTTGTTACTGCTATGGAAGAGAACCCCCACAGAACATCATGAAAGTCTGTAAGGATTACACCACTGAAGATTCCATCATTGTTATAGAAAAAGCCATCAAGCCTGAAATAGTAAATTGTTGATGAAGCAGACTGTCCAGATGTTGTGCGTGACCACACAGTCAGTCAAGGAAATGATGAAAAGATTGTGGATATGGCAAAAAAGGTGGGGAGTGAAGGGTTTCAAGATACGGATCTTAGAGAAATTCAAGAGCTAAAAGAAACACCTTGTCAGAGGAATTAACAGAGGATGACTTGATGGAAATGAGTGCTTCCAAAATGGTGCCAGGTAGAAAAGACATAGTAGTGCCAGAAAACAAATTGACATTAGACAATCTAGCAGAAGGATTCTGATTATTCAAGACTACTTTTGACTTATTTTATGATGGAAATTACAAAGTATTTCCATTAAGTTACACTGATTGTGCCTGCCTCTCCTGTCTCCCGTTCTGCCGCTGCCACCCCTGGAACTGCAAGACCAACTCTCCTCTTCCTTCTCCGTCTATTCAGTGTGAAGACAAGGATGGAGACATTTATGATGATCCACTTCCACTTAATGAATAGTAAACATATTTTCTCTTCTTTATGGTTTTCTTAATAACATTTTCCTTTCTGTAGCTTACTTATTGTAAGAATACAGTGTATAATACAACATACAAAACATGTTAATTTACTGTGTTACTGGCAAAGTCAACAGTAGGCTATTAGTAGTTAGGTTTTGGGGGAGTCAAATGTTATATGTGGATTTTTGACTGCACAGAGGGGTCAGTGCCCTTAACCTCCGTGGTGTTCAAGGGTCAAATGTACTTTTTAATTTTTGCTTTATTGCAATAGCCAAAAACTTTAGTACAAAGTTGGTGATGGGCAACTTTGTATCTTCCTGATCTTAGGGGCAAGAAAGCATTCAGTATTTCACCATTATGATATTTGTAGTAAGCTTTTTATCAAATGAAAGAGTTTCTCTTCCATTTCTAATATCCTAAGATTTAAAAAAATTATGCATGTATATTAAATTTTATCAAATGCATTTTCTGCATTTTTTCTTCAGCTTTTAAGTTCCAGGGTACCTGTGCAGGTGTGCAGGTTTGTAGCATTGATAAACATGTATCACAGTGGTTTGCTGCACAGGTCAACTCATCACATAGGTGTTAAGCCCAGGATCCATTAGCTATTCTTCCTGATACTCTTCCTCCCCTTGCATTTTCTGCCTGTATTGAGATGATTATATGATTTTTCTCCTTTAATCTGTTAATGTGGCAAATTACATTAATTTTTTAAAAAGTTAAGCTGCTGTTTTGGGGAAATCCATTTTGTCAATTATCCCATAATATATTGCTAGAATTAGTTTAATGCTTAGTTTAGAATGTTTATCTCTATGTTCAAAGGAGATAGTCGCCTAGAATTTTCTTTTCTTGTAATGTCCTATCAGGTTTTAGAATCAAAGTTATGCTGGCCTCATAAAATTGGTCAGGGAAGTGTTCTTCATTTTCTCTTCTCCAGAAGAGTTTTTGTAAGATTAGCTATATTTAGTTTTTAAATGTTTGGAGAATTCCTGGGTAAGGTCATATAGGCCTAAAGATTTATTTGTGAGTTTGTCTTTAATTATGGATTCGGTCTCTTTAATAGATATAGAACTACTCAGATTTTTCTATTGTTTCAGTTTTTGTAGTTTTTCTAGGAATTTTTGTTTAAATTTTCAAAATGATTGGCATAAAGTTGTTTTAATATACTCTTATTATATTTTAATGTCTGAAAGATACTTGTATTTCACAGGCATCTTTTAAATGTCCCCTTTGTTAATATTGGTAATCTGTGTCTTGTCTTTTTTTGCCAGATTTTATCACTTTCATCAATCTTTTCAAAACCATCTTTTGGGTTTGCTTATTTTCTCTATTATATTTGTTTTCTGTTATGTTGGTTACCATGTTGGGTTTTTTTTCATTATTTTATTCTGCATTCATTTTTTGGGTTTCATATGCGGTTCTTTCCCTAACTTAAGATGAATACTACCATTATTTATTTTAAACTCTTTTTTTTTTTTCCTATTATGTACATTTAAGGCCATACATTTTCCTCTGAGAGCGTCTTTACTTGTTATGTTCAAGGGTTGATATGTTATTTTTTCTTCAGTTTAAAATGTATTCTTGTTTTCACTGTGGTTTCTTCTTTGACTCATGGGTTAATTAGAAGTATATTGCTTAGTTTTTGAACATTTGATGATTTTAACGTTACCTTTTGTGTTCAACTTCTAGCTTAGTTACACTCTGATTGAATAATACACTGAATGATTGGAATCCTTTGAAAATTGTTGGGTCTTGCTTTGTGGCTCAGGGTGTGATCAATTTTGTTAAAATGATGTGCACTTAAAAGTGGATCCTGCCGTTGTGGGTGCAGTGTTCTGTGAATGTCAGTTTTGCCAAGTTTGTTCATTTTGTTGTTTCAGATCTTCTATATTCTTGCTGATTTTTTTTCCTTTTTTTTTTGTAGTTATCAAGAGACGTTTGGTAATATTTCATTATGATTGTATATTTTTCTTTTTTTCCTTTTAGTGCTATTAATTTTTGCCTTGTACATCTTAAAAGTATCTTTGGTATACATACTTGTTAGATTGTTAGATTTTGCTAGTGGATTGATCCTTTTCTCACAATAAAATCACTCTGTCTTTAGTAATACTTCTTGCCTGATGTTCACTTTTTCCTTTTAGTATTGTTATTTCAGCTTGCTTTCAGTTAGTGCTTGCATGGTAAATCTTTAATATTCTCTTATTTTCAAACTTCCTGTGTTCTTATGTGTGTAGCTCTTGTAAACAGAACATTGCTGTTGGTTTTATCTTTGCCCTTTTTGGGGAAAAGTTAGTCTATTTGTTTAATTTGCATTTCTTATTTATAATTATTTATATAATGTGGAACATTTTTATATGCCTATTGGCGCTTCATTTATATTCCTTTGTGAATTATCTTCTCAGATATTTTTTCCCATTTTCAAATTGGACAAAGAAGTTTATGTTCTTACTCTTGAGTTGTAGGAGTTTTTCATATACATGCTAAGTCCAAGTTCTTTGTCAGATATGTGTCTTGCAAATATTTTCTTTCATTCTGTGACTTGCTCTTTTTTTATTTTTTTCAACTTTTAGGTTCCAGGGTACATGTGCAGGTCTGTTACATGGGTAAATTGCACGTTGCTAAGGTTTGGTGTACAAATGATCCTGTCCCTGAGGTAGTGAGCATAGTACCCAAAAGGTGCTTTTTCAACCCTTGCTCTCCTCCTACCCTCCTCCTTCTAGTAGTCCCCAGTATCTGTTGTTCCCATCTTGTGTCCATGTGTAGTCAATGTTTAGCTCCCACTTATGAGTGAGAACATGCAATAGGCTAATCACTTAACCTCTGACTGTCCATGTATCAGAATGTATGTTTTCTACTACCTATCTTGAAGTTCATTAATCTTGTTTTTAGCTGTATTTGTTCTACATTAAACTCGTATTGAGTTTTAAATTTCAGTTACTTTGTCTTTTCATTCTAGAATATCCCTTTAATTCTCTTTTATACATTTCAATTCTCTGGTGAAATTCTCCATTTTGTCATGTGTTTCTTTGTTTATATTTTCTTGAATATGTTAATCATATTTTTTTAAAAAATTCATGTTAACTCTAATATCTGTATTATCTTTGGGTCCATTTCTGTTGTCTGTTTTTGCCTTTGGTCTTGTTTCTTGGCATGGTTGCTTATTTTTGATTGAATGCTGGATATTTCATATAAACAGTTCTGTTGGCTTTGAATGATATGTTTTTTTTCCATCAGAGGGATTCTCTGTGCTAAGTGGTCACTTAGAGCATAGCAGATCTCTTCACTCATTCAGAGCCTGAGCTGAGTTTGCATAGGCTGGGATGATGAGCTCTACTGTAAGATGATAGGATAGCGATCTAGCTCTTTCTTTGGGGAACCTTCCCATAGAATATATATCAGCCTTTTCTCTGTGGTCATTCAAGTGTCTGCAGATGAATCCTGTAAAAACTGGCTGTTGGATATACCCCATTTACCCTGATGTGATTACTATACATTTCATGCCTGTATCAGAATATCTCATGTAACCCATAAATATATAACCTAGCAAGTGCCCACAAAAATAAAAAATAAAAAACAAGCAAAAAAAACTAGCTTGTCATTGTTTGAGGATTGGCAGTGGAAAAGGGAGTAGGGTTTTCCCATTAATTGTGGAGACTTTTAAAAATTCTCTGTTATGACCCTTGTACCTCAACCTTTCTGTCTTGGATGTCAAATACTAAATCTGGGATCTCTGTAGTGTGGGGTAATCAACCAGTTGCCAAAGAAGTGAGCGATAAGTGTAGAGATAATGCATGAACTCTGGAACTATACTGCCTAGGTTTGAGAATCTGCTTTGCCAGAGAGAGTACTAGCTGTGTGATTATGATCAAGTTATTTATTCTTTTTGTGCCTCAACTTTTGTCATCTGTAGGATAGGAACAGTACTTGGACCTATCTCATGCACTTAATACAATTAAAATTCTTAGAGCTTCTGTCTTTTAATCATTCGTCTTTTTAAAAAAATTTTTCTTATTTTTAAAATTATTATACTTTAAGTTCTAGGGTACATGTACACAATGCATGTTTGTTACATATGTGTACATGTGCCATGTTGGTGCACTGCACCCATTAACTCATCATTTACATTAGGTATATCTCCTAATGCTATCCCTCCCCCCCGGCACCCCACAACAGGCCCCGGTGTGTGACGTTCCCCTTCCTGTGTCCATGTGTTCTCATTGTTCATTTCCCACCTATGAGTGAGAACATGTGGTGTTTGGTTTTCTGTCCTTGTGATAGTTTGCTGAGAATGATAGTTTCCAGCTTCATCCATGTCCCTACAAAGGACATTAACTCATCCTTTTTTATGGCTACATAGTATTCCATGTGTATATGTGCCACATTTTCTTAATCCAGTCTATCATTGATGGACATTTGGGTTGGTTCCAAGTCTTTGCTATTGTGAATAGTGCCACTATAAACTTAAGTGTGCATGTGTTTATAATCCTGTTTATAGCAGCAAGATAGATAATCCTTTGGGTATATACCCAGTAATGGGATGGCTGGGTCAAATGGTATTTCTAGTTCTAGATCCTTGAGGAATTGCCACACTGTCTTCCACATGGTTGAACTAGTTTACAGTCCCACCAAAAGTGTAAAAGCGTTCCTATACACCAATAACAGACAAATAGGGCCAAATCATGAGTGAACTCCCATTCACAATTGCTA
>NW_012101365.1:8309525-8311523 GCF_000951045.1 Mandrillus leucophaeus | reverse complement strand
AAAAAAAAAAAAAAAAAAAAGGTCAGGAAACAACAGGTGCTAGAGAGGATGTGGATAAATCATTTATCTTAAAATGACTGTCTGCTATCTCCTCTTTATTTCACAAATACATTGTCTCAAACCCAGTATGTTCAATATTAAATTCTTAATTTCTCCCTACACGTGTTTTTCTTCTGGTCTCCTTTTCCCAATAAATATATATATTTGCATTTCTTATTTATAATTATTTATATAATGTGGAACATTTTTATGTGTCTGTTGGCGCTTCATTTATATTCCTTTGTGAATTATCTTCTCAGATATATTTCCCATTTTCAAATTGGGCAAAGAAGTTTGTGTTCTTATTCTTGAGTTGTAAGAGTTTTTCATATACGTGCTAGGTGCAAGTTCTTTGTCAGACAGGGGTGTTGCAAATATTTTCTTTCATTCTGTGGCTGTGTCAGCCTCCTGAGTAGCTGGAATTACAGGCATACGCCTGGCTAATTTTGTACTTTTAGTTGAGATGGGGTTTCTCCATGTTGGTCTGGCTGGTCTCGAACTCCTGACCTCAGATTATCCACCCTCCTTGGCCTCCCGAAGTGCTGGGATTACAGGCATGAGCCACTGCGCCTGTCCTGATACTCGCTTTCTTCAGATAAGACTTTAAGAAGACATTGACCAGAATTTTCCTCCAGACTTCCCTTTCTCACCTGACCAATCCCCCACTTCGGATTGACATTTAACGTTAATACAATCAAAAGACAGTTTGATCTTACAGACCTAGGTGCTAGCTCTTCTCTGATCCATTATGATGATTTTCATTTATTAATTGAATGTAATTAATTTCCAGATTATGGGGACATACAATATCTTCATGGACATTAGAATTCAAGAGACAGTAATTTAATAATTTTAACAAAGTTTGAAGTATTATGAATTGGAGATACAGGAAACATTCATTCTGTGGGAGAATATAGCAGAGATGTAACTTGAGGGATCAGGAAAACTTAGTCTTGGGATTAGACTGAGAAAGAAATAGTTAAAATGGAGATCCAAAAGATAAATAGTAATTATCCTGATGATATTGATAGGTGTAATGTTTGGCATGGTGTGTTCAAAGGCAAGAGAAACAATGGCTTATTCCAGGAATTGAAAATTTATTATCGTTAACATGTCAGCAGAGTTCAGGAGCACTCATGGCAACAGATAAAACTGAAGGGTAGGCAGAAACTTCTTTATTAGTAATTTTAAGGATTTTACACCTTGTGTAGCATAGGGGTCAGGATTTTGGGTTCAGTAGTCCACATGTGTGTTTGAGCTCTTGTCTCCTCCACATGACTGTAGCAAATCACTTAACCTATTCAAATCTGTTTTATAGTCTGAATAGTGAGAATAATAATAGTACTCCCATCAAAGGGTTATTTTGGGTATCCTGGACTTGATTCTTTTTTTTTTTTTAATACTGGTATACTTTAAGTTCTAGGGTACATGTGCACAACGTGCAGGTTTGTTACATATGTATACATGTGCCATGTTGGTGTGCTGCCCCCAAAACTCATCATTTACATTAGGTATATCTCCTAATGCTATCCCTCCCCCCTCCCCCAGCCCCACGACAGGCCCCATTTTGTGATGTTCCCCTTCCTGTGTCCAAGTGTTCTCACTATTTAATTCCCATCTATGAGTGAGAACATGCGGTATTTGGTTTTTTGTCCTTGCGATAGTTTGCTGACAATGATGGTTTCCAGCTTTATCCATGTCCCTACAAAGTACGTTAACTCATCCTTCTTTATGGCTGTGTAGTATTCCATGGTGTATATGTGCCACATTTTCTTAATCTAGTCTACCATTGATGGACATTTGGGTTGCTTCCAAGTCTTTACTGTTGCGAATAGTGCCACTGTAAACATAAGTGTGCTTGTGTTTATAATCCTGTTTATAGCAGCATGATTTATAATCCTTTGGGTATATACCCAGTAATGGGATGGCTGGGTCAAATGGTATTTCTAGTTCTAGATC
>NW_012101365.1:8308423-8308765 GCF_000951045.1 Mandrillus leucophaeus | reverse complement strand
TTGTCAGGTTTGTCAAAGATCAGATGGTTGTAGATGTGTGGTATTATTTCTGAGGGCTCTGTTCTGTTCCATTGGTCTATATCTGTGTTTTGGTACCACTACCATGCTGTTTTGGTTACTGGAGCCTTGTAGTACAGTTTGAAGTTAGGTAGCGTGATGCCTCCAGTTTTGTTCTTTTGGCTTGGGATTAACTTGGCAATGCGGGCTCTTTTTTGGTTCCATGTGAACTGTAAAATACTTTTTTCCAATTCTGTGAAGAAAGTCATTGGTAGCTTAATGGGGATGGCATTGAATCTATAAATTACCTTGGGGAGTATGGCCATTTTCACAATATTGATTCTT
>NW_012101365.1:8305635-8307153 GCF_000951045.1 Mandrillus leucophaeus | reverse complement strand
GTCAGTTTTAGATCTTTCCTCCTTTCTCTTGTGGGTATTTAATGCTATAAATTTCCCTCTACATGCTGCCTTAAATGTGTCCCAGAGGTTCTGGTATGTTGTGTCTTTGTTCTCATTGGTTTCAAAGAGCATCTTTATTTCTGCCTTCATTTCGTTATGTACCCATTAGTCATTCAGGAGCAGGTTGTTCAGTTTCCAAGTAGTTGAGCGGTTTTGATTGAGTTTCTTAATCCTGAGTTCTAGTTTGATTGCACTGTGGTCTGAGAGACAGTTTATTATAATTTCTGTTCTTTTCCATTTTCTGAGGAGTGCTTTACTTCTAACTATGTGGTCAATTTTGGAATAAGTGTGATGTGGTGCTGAGAAGAATGTATATTCTGTTGATTTGGGGTAGAGAGTTCCGTAGATGTCTGTTAGGTCTGCTTGGTGCAGAGCTGAGTTCAATTCCTGGATATTCTTATTAACTTTCTGTCTTACTGATCTCTCTAATGTTGACAGTGGGGTGTTAAAGTCTCCCATTATTATTGTGTGGGAGTCTAAGTCTCTTTGTAGGTCTCTAAGGATTTGCTTCAGGAATCTGGGTGTTCCTGTATTGGGTGCATATATATTTAGGATAGTTAGCTCTTCTTGTTGAAATGATCCCTTTACCATTATGTAATGGCCCTCTTTGTCTCTTTTGATCTTTGTTGGTTTAAAGTCTATTTTATCAGAGACTAGGATTGCAACCCCTGCCTTTTTTTTGTTTTCCATTTGCTTGGTAGATCTTCCTCCATCCCTTTATTTTGAGCCTATGTGTGTCTCTCCACATGAGATGGGTCTCCTGAATACAGCACACTGATGGGTCTTGACTCTTTATCCAATTTTCCAGTCTGTGTCTTTTAATTGGAGCATTTAGCTCATTTATATTTAAGGTTAATATTGTTACGTGTGAATTTGATCCTGTCATTATGATATTTGCTGGTTATTTTGCCCGTTAGTTGATGCAGTTTCTTCCTAGCATCAATGGTCTTTACAGTTTGGCATGTTTTTGCAGTGACTGGTACCAGTTGTTCCTTTCCATGTTTAGTGCTTCCTTCAGGAGCTCTTACAGGGCAGGCCTTATGGTGACAAAAATCTCTCAGCATTTGCTTGTCTGTATTTCTCTTGCTTGTTTATTTCTCCTTCACTTATGAAACTTAGTGTGGCTGGACATGAAATTCTGCGTTGAAATTCTTTTCTTTAAGAATGTTGAATATTGGCCCCTACTCTTTTCTGGCTGGTAGAGTTTCTGCTGAGAGATCTGCTGTTAGTCTGATGGGCTTCCCTTTGTGGGTAATCTAACCTTTCTCTCTGGCTGCCCTTAACATTTTTTCCTTCATTTCAACTTTGGTGAATCTGACAATTACGTGTCTTGGAATTGCTCTTCTCGAGGAGTATCTTTGTGGTGTTCTCTGTATTTCCTGAATTTGAATGTTGGCCTGCCTTGCTAGGTTGGGGAAGTTCTCCAGGATAATATCCTGCAGAGTGTTTTCCAACTTG
>NW_012101365.1:8273823-8305240 GCF_000951045.1 Mandrillus leucophaeus | reverse complement strand
GATGGTGACATACAGATGGGGTTTTGGTGTGGATGTCCTTTCTGTTTGTTAGATTTCCTTCTAACATTCAGGACCCTCAGCTGCAGGTCTGTTGGAGTTTGCTGGAGGTCCACTCCAGACCCTGTTTGCCTGGGTATCAGCAGCAGAGGCTGCAGAACAGCGAACATTGCTGAACAGCAAATGTCGCTGCCTGATTATTCCTCTGAAAGTTTCGTCTCAGAGGGGTACCTGCCCGTGTGAGGTGTCAGTCTGCCCCTACTGGTGGGTACCTCCCAGTTAGGCTACTCGGGGGTCAGGGACCCACTTTAGGAGGCAGTCTGTCCGTTCTCAGATCTCAAACTCTGTTCTGGGAGAACCACTACTCTCTTAAAAGCTGTCAGACAGAGACATTTAAGTCTGCAGAGGTTTCTGCTGTCTTTTGTTTGGCTATGCCCTGCCCCCAGAGGTGGAGTCTACAGAGGCAGGCAGGCCTCCTTGAGCTGTGGTGGGCTCCACCCAGTTGGAGCTTCCCAGCTGCTTTGTTTACCTACTCAAGCCTCAGCAATGGCAGGCGCCCCTCCCCTAGCCTGGCTGCTGCCTTGCAGTTTGATGTCAGACTGCTGTGCTAGCAATGAGCCAGGCTCTGTGGGTGTGGGACCCTCTGAGCCAGACGCAGGATATAATCTCCTGGTATGCCCTTTGCTAAGACCCTTGCAAAAACGCAGTATTAGGGTGGGAATGATCCGAGTTTCCAGGTGCAGTCTGTCACAGTTTCGCTTGGCTAGGAAAGGGAATTCCCTGACCCCTTGCGCTTCCTGGGTGAGGCGATGCCTTGCCTGCTTCGGCTTATGCTCAGTGCGCTGCACCCACTGTCCTGCACCCACTGTCCAACAAGCCCCAGTGAAATGAACCCGGTACCTCAGTTGGAAATGCAGAAATCACCCATCTTCTGCGTAGCTTGCCCTGGGAGCTGTAGACTGGAGCTGTTCCTATTCGGCCATCTTGGAACCGCCTCCTAGACTTGATTCTTATTTGTGGCTTGTATCTTTTTTTTGGACCCTGATGCATCAGGCTCCCTTGACTTCTTGCCATTGTAACATTGAAATCATGTCAACATAATCCTCCTTTTCCTCATTCTCTCCTTCCTAGGCAACCTTATGATTATAGCCTGGCTTCCTGTGTAACATGCCTAAAAGAGAGAGAAAATGCTAACCCAAGGACATAGATGCTTGTGCTCTTGCTGGTTTGGGCAGCTGTAGTTATCTCTGTAAATTAAGAAGTTTGCATTCTGATTTTATGTCAATCTTGTGAGCTTGGTTAATGGGAACTATTTCTGAGAGATGGTTCTATTGGTCATGTGCAGTCCCATTGGATTTATGAGATTTCAATATGCAAAATTCACAAAAATGATGTTACTCATGAAGCCTCTTTCAAAGTAGGCAGCCTACTTTCCCTGGGGTTCTCTGCTGCTCCTCTGCTCTTGGCTATGAGTGATTTTATTGTGCATATTTACGTTTTTATAGGCGTTCTTTTAATTTTTCATTTGGAAGGCATTTAATTTATCATTATATAAATTATCAGAATGATTAATATAGAATTAGTAATGACTGGTAGGACCAACATGTGAATTAAGCATAGAATAGCAAGCCGTTCAGTCATCAGCTGACAAAAGATATCCTGTTAAGTATTTGATTTTTTGGAATATGAATATTCATTTGTCACTGTAAAGAACTTTTGACACTTTACAGTCATTATGGAAATGACTTTTTAAAAATTTCGCAAGCAACAAAACTGTCAGTTTTAATTTTTTCATAACAATTTCCTAAGTTTGGAAAACTGAGCTTCTTTTGGTGGTTCTGAACTGGGATGGGGTAGCTTTCTTGGATGACATTGTGTATGATTGTCTTTGATTGTCACAGTTATTGGGGAAGTGGGGGGAATTATTGATGTTTAATGGGAGGGGAGTGGGGATAATAAATATCCTATGGTGGCTTGGAAAGCAGTCACTGGGAGTAATCCCCAAAGCCTGTTAAGTGGCCCATTTGGGAAACACGGCCTGCTAGTTTCCTCAAGTAACCTGAGATAACTGTGCCAATAGCACCATCTAGTGAGGGCATTAGGTAATAAGCAAAATCTACTTTTCATCACAGAAATGAGAAAATTTCAAATTCTAAACTTTATTTAAAATAGTACCTTGTAGAATCGTAGACTTTTAGAGCAGGAAGGAAAATTGGAGCTAATTTAATCTACCTTCTCATTTTACAGATAAGAAAACCAGAATCCAAAGATGTGAAGTGATTTATCTAATAACCTATACCTAGTTAGTAGGAAGACCCTTAGTTCTTGTTTTTCAGGTTAGTATTCTGAGCTTTCATCACAGCAGACTATCTTTGTGTTTTATTTGGGTTACTGTTTTAGGTTCTTTGCTTAATGATTCTTTTAAGAAAGAAAAGAATCAGTAAGTAAGGAGACCATCTTATTTAATAGGTATGTTGTAAAGTAACTTTCATAATGCATACATTATTTTGAACTGAATTTTATCACCCAGATAAATGAGATAGGCTGTGTGTATTCATCTGATTTTTCATTGCTATGATTTGAGCCATTAAGTCTTATGATAAAACTTTACCTAAGATAGAGGGAAAAAAGTAACATGAAAATTTATTAAAATTTAATTTATTGATTGGTGAACTGACATGCTGGCAATCAAAAGATGCAGAAAATTGGGCAAAAAATCAAGATTAAATGACCAACATATGTCTTTCATTTCTATGTTGGAGCACGTGAAGTATTTTTGATAAATTTTCTCTTAGTGTGAGGGATTGGCAAATACTGCGAATGGCTTAGCTGAAATTACCTCAAGATTATGTTGCATTTAGTTGGAAAAGAGCAATTTTAAATTATTGACTAGAAAAATGTTGTTTAGAGAATAAGTGGGTTACAGAATAAAATGAGCTTTAAGAAGTGCTGCCATCAGCAATATTGGAAAATGATGAACCTATGGAAGTATGTGAGACTGAAATGAACTAGTTTCTGGTAGATGATGACAATAATGATGGTAGTGTATAATAATCAGTAACATTTTATTTTATTTTATTTTATTTATTTTTTTGAGATGGAGTCTTGCTGTGTAGCCCAGGCTGGAGTGCAGTGGCTCGATCTGGGCTCACTGCAAGCTCCGCCTCCCGGGTTTATGCCATTCTCCTGCCTCAGCCTCCTGAGTAGCTGGGACTACAGGCGCCTGCCACCAAGCGCAGCTAATTTTTTGTATTTTTAGTAGAGACAGGGTTTCACCGTGTTAGCCAGGATGGTCTTGATTTTCTGACCTCGTGATCCGGCCGCCTCGGCCTCCCAGAGTGCTGGGATTACAGGCGTGAGGCACCACACCCGGCTTCAGTAACATTCTTAATGTGCTGGGCACTGTCCTGAGTGTATTACATGTGTTCATTCTTTTGATCTTCGTAACAACCCTATGAGGTATGGGTAAACCTGAGGGATGGAGGAGTTAAGTAACTTGCCAAAGCTCTCACAGACAGTAAGGTTTCTGCCTCCCAAAGTGGAGATAGATTAGTTTCTGAAAGGGAGCTTTCCATCTTATATTTGCCTGCTGGAAACAGTTTTGGTTTTCTGCAGTATTGCCTCTAAAATAATGATCATTTTTATATCTGTTTTGGTCCCTTTAAATCTTATAACAGCCTCAGTGTATTTTGCTAGCTGTAGGAGCCCAACTCCCCCGGCCACAATCCTTTGTAGTATTGTCTCAGATGATTATTTTACCTATCACATGTCTATGTGGAATACAGGAGAGGATGCTACAATGACTGGGACAAGTGTAGGGTGTTAATGGTTTCCTAAAAGAAGATTCAGATTCATTCAGTGTCAGGATTTACTTTTGGAAGGGGGTGATGGCTAAGAGGAGCTTTATTGGAGCGTCTAGTGAATACAGACAGCAAAATTCAGAGATACTTTTCATCTTTGCATTTCTAGTGAAAACGTTGGCTACAGGTAACGGTACAGTTAGGCTTTTACTTGGTCTAGATCTATTTATACATATTTCTCTAGTATTGTTTTGGCATTGGGAAATGGTGAAATTATAAGAACAATTTTTATACTACTGTATTCTTTATGAATATGTCCCACTGAGTTTATAATTTAATAGTAGCAAATTCTTTCTCAATATGTTCATTAATGCATATTCATATACATTTATATTCTCTGGATTGTACTAGAACCTTCTTGTAAATTCATGACATCATCACTTCGGACCAAACATAGCATCTCGCAATTACCATAGGCCTCTGGTTGCTCACCAGGGGAAAGGAAGGATAGAAATAGTGTCCACTATGTTCTGAGTCCTAGACTGGGGCTGCTTTGCAAGAATTATCACATTTTAACTTGATAATTCACTGCTTTAATTTAGTTCTACAGATGAATCTGAGACTCCTAGAGACTAAATTATTGACCTAGGGGCAAAAACTCTGTCACCAGACTACTTGGTTTCAAATTATGGCTCTGTCACTTAACTAGCTGTTTGAGCTTTGTCAAGTTATGTAGTCACTGTGGATCTTGGTTTCTTCATCTAATGTGTAAAGTGAGAGTCCTACCAATATTTACCTCATGAGGTTATTATGAGGATTAAATGAGTTAATATAATGTGTTAGTATTTGTAATACACTTAAAACAGTGCCTAGTATGTGGTGTCCTATAAATGACTGTTAATAAATAAAATAATTAGTATTTTGAACCCAGATATTTCTGGTTCTAAAACCTGTAGTCTTTCCATTATCATAGTTTACTGTCTCAAAAAATGTTCTAGGACCAAAGTATTTCACTAAGACATATTTTCTTATGTTTTTCTGGCCAGTGGTAGCCATTATTAGTTGTGTTTTAGGAAGGAAAGGTTACCTAGAGTCTAATTCTTTCTTTGTGTACCTCCAGTTGCTTAATAAGTTATTTAGTTCAGTTCAATAATTTTATTGAAGCAGTGAGTTAGACCGAATTAGTTGCTGTATTAGTCCATTTTCACAGTGCTGTAAAGAAATACCCAAGACTGGGTAATTTATAAAGGAAAGAGGTTTAATTGACTCACAGTTCTGCATGGCTGGGGAGGCCTCAGGAAACTTACAATCGTGGTGGAAGGGGAAGCAGGTACGTCTTACATGGTGGCAGGAGAGAGAGAGAGTATGTAAGAGCAGGGAAAACTGCCTTATAAAATCATCAGATCCCATGAGAACTCACTCAGTATCACGAGAACAGCATGGGGGAACTGCTCTCATGATCCAGTCACCTCCTACCAGGTCCCTCCCTCGACACATGGGAATTAAAATTTGGATTACAGTTGTTGATGAGATTTGGATGGGGACACAGCCAAACCATATCAGTTGCTTAATAAGTTGTTAGTTTTCTTCAATAATTTTCTTGAAGCAGATGAGTTAGACTTGTGATAAACTGAGTATTTATTTTTAAAATGTCTTTATTTTGGTCTATCCTTGTTAATATTTTTTCTCTTTTTTAGTAAGTACATTTAACATGAGATCTACCCTCTTAACTTTTTAATTGTACAATACATACTTAACTATAGGCACATGTTATATATTAGATCTCTAGATCTTACTCATTTTGCATAACTGAGACTTTATATCCATTGAATAGCAACTTCTCATTTCCTCCTACTTCCAGTCCCTGAGAAACACTATTCTTTTCTCTATTTCTACAAGCTTGCTACTTTAGATACATACCACATCTAAGTGGAATCATGTAGTATTTGTCCATTTGTGACTGGCTTATTTCACTTAGCTTAATGTCCTCAAAGTTTATCCGTATTGTTGCATATGACAGGATTTCCTTTTTTAAGGCCACATAATATTTCGATGTATGTTTATACCACATTTTCTTAATCTGTTCATTCGTTGAGGAACATTCAGGTTGTTTCCGCTTCTTGGCTATTGTGAATAATGCTGCAATGAATGTGGAGTGCAAATCCCTTTGAGATCCTGATTTCGACTCTTGGATAAATATCCAGAAGTGAGATTGTTAAATCATAATGTTAGTTCTTTTTAAACGTTTTTTGAGTAATCTTCATACTGTTATTCATAAAGGCCACACCATTTTATATTCTCACTGACAATGTACAAGAGTTCCAGTTTCTTCACATCCTTGCCAACACTTATCTCTCTTGTTTTTTTAATAATAGATATCCTAACAGGTGTAAGGTGATATTTCATTGTGATTTTGGTTTGCATTTCCCTGGTGATTAGTGATATTGAACATTTTTTCTAATACCTGTTACCTACTTTTGAATGTCTTTTTTGAAGAAATGTCTATTGAGGTCCTTTGCCCATTTTTTGAATTGGGTTTTTTGTTTTTTCGCTATTGAATTGTAGAAATTCTTTATATATTTTAGAAATTAACTGTTTATCAGATATTTGGTATACAAATGGTTTTTCCCATTCCATAGATTGCCTTTCACTCTGTTTCCTTTGCTGTGCAGAGCTTTTTGGTAGTTCCACTTGTCTATTTTTGCCTTTCGTTTCCTGTGCTTTTGGTATCGTATTCACAAAGTCATTGCCAAGACCAAAGTCATGAAACTTTTCCCTTATATTTTCTTCTAGGAGTTGTATAGTTTTAGGTCTTACATTTAAATCTTTAATCCAGTTTTAGTTGGATTTTGTGTGTAGTGTAAGATAAGGATCGTTTCATTCTTTTGCATGTGAATATTCAGTTTTTCTAGCACCATTTGTTGAAGAGATTGCTCTTTCCTCATTGTGGGGTGTGTGTGTGTGTGTGTGTGTGTGTGTGTGTTTGAGACAGGGTCTTGCTCTGTCACCCAGGCTGGAGTGCAGTGATGTGATCACAGCTTACTCTAGCCTCGACTCCCCAGGCTCAGGTGATCCTCCCACCTAAGCTTCTTGGTCCACAGGCGTGTACCATCACACCTGCCTAATTTTTTGTAGAGATGGTTTCACCATGTTGCCCAGGTTGGTCTTGGACTCCTGGTCTCAAGCAATCCATGTGCCTCAGCCTCCCAAACTGCTGGGATCACAGATATGAGCCACCATGCCTGGCCTCCCATTGTATATTTTTGGTACCCTCATCAAAGATCTGTATTTGTGTGGGCTTAATTTTGGGCTCTCTATTCTGTTCCATTCATTGAATGATTATCTTTATGCTAATACTATACTGTTTTAATTACTGTAGCTTTGTAATATATTTTGAAATCAGGAAGCATGATACCTCTAGTCTTACTCTTTTTCAAGATTGCTTTGGCGATTTGGGGTTAGTTGTGGTTCCATATGAATTTTAGGATATTTTTTTCTGTTTCTATAAGAAAGTGCCAATGGGATTTTCATAGAGATCTCATTGAATCTGTAGACCACTTTGGGTGGTATGGATATTTTAACAATATTAAGTCTTACAATCCATGAACATGGGATGTCTTTCCATTTATTTGAGTTGTCTTTAATTTCTTTCATTGGTTTTTTTAAAAATACTTTTTAGCGTACAAGGCTTTCACCTCCTTAGTTTGGTTTAATAAGTATTTTATTCTTTTTAATGTTCCTGTAAGTGGAATTGTTTCTTAATTTCCTGTTGGGATAGTTTGTTGTTAGTGTGTAGAACATAACTGATTTTTGTATGCTGATTTTTGTATCCTAATTTTACTGAATTTATTTATTAGTTCTAACAAGTTTTTGTATGTGTGTGTGTGTGTGGCGTCTTTAGTTTTCTACTTTTAAGATCATATTATCCAGAAATCATTTTACTTCTTTCTTTCTGATTTAAATGCCTTTTATTTCTTTCTCTTGCCTAATTGCCCTGGCTAGGACTTCCAGTGCTATATTGAACAGAAATGGCAAGATTGGGCATTCTTGCCTTGTTCCTGGACTTAGAGGAAAAAATTTTTGTTTTTCACTATGAAGTGTGATGCTAGCTGTGGACTTTTCATATATAGCTATAATTATGTTGAGATAATTTTTTTCTATCTCTAGTGTTTGAGAGTTTTTGTCATGAAAGGATGTCTAATTTTGTCAAGTGCTTTTTCTGCATCTGTTGAGATGATCATGTTTTTTTTATTCTGTTAATGTGGTATATCACATTAATTGATTTTTGTGTGTTGAACCATTCTTGATTACCAGGGAATAAATCCTCCTTGGTCATGAGGTGTGATCCTTTTAATATGCTTTTGAATTTGGTTTGCTAGTATTTTGTTCAGAATTTTTGCATTTATGTTCATCAGGGATATTGGCCTCTAATTTTTTTTTTTTTTTTTTTGTAGTGTCTTTGGCATAGGTATCAGGGTAATGCTGGCCTCATAAAATGAGTTTGGAAGTGTTCCCTCCTCAATTTTTTGGAAGACTTTGAGAGCTATTGATATTAATTCTTTAAATGTTTTTGGTGCATTCACCAGTGAGGTCATCTGGTTCTGGTTCTGGGCTTTTCTTTGTTGGGAAGTTTTTTTTATTATTGATTCAATCTCATTAGTTATAGATTTGTTCATATTTCCTATTTCTTTATTCAATCTTAGTGGGTTATATATTTCTTGGAGTTTATCCATTTCTTCTAGCTTATCCAATTTGTGGGCATATAATTATTCAAAGTAGTCTCTTATGATCCTTTGTATGGTATAAGTTATAATGGTATGTTGTAATGTGTCCTCTTTCATTTCTGATTTTGTTCATTTAAGGCTTTTTTTTCTTAATTACTCTAAAGACTTGTCAATTTTGTAAATCTTTCCCCCAAAAGCTCTTAGTTTTAGTTTTTTTTCTATTTTTTAATTCTCTGTTTCCTTTATTTATGCTCTAATCTTTATTATTTCCTTCCTTCTGCAAACTTTGGGCTTAGTTCTTTTTTTTTTTTTTTTTTTTTTAGATCTACAGGTATAAAGTTAGTTTGTTTATTTGCTTGCTTTCTTCTTTTTTTAAATGTAGGTGTTTATCAACTATACTCTTAGAACTGCTTTTGCTATATCCCATCAGGTTTGTTATATTGTGTTTTCATTTTCATTTGTCTCAAAATCATTTTCTTTTTGTTTTTTTCCTTGACCCATAGGCTGTACAGGAGTGTGTAGTTTGGGAGTATGCTTCAGAATTTCTGTTTAGTACTTTTTTACATTTTCTGAGTCTTTGTTGAAATTCTCACTTTGTTCATGCATTGTTCTGACCTCATTGAGTGTCTTTATGATGGTTATTTTGAATTCTCTTGTTAGATAAATAATATATTTCCCTTTCATTAGGGTCGGTTTCTGAAGATTTATCTTGATCCTTTGGTGCATATTTCTCTGTTTATATTGTTCACTCTTATTGTTGATATCTACACATTAGGAAAAAACAGCAACCTCTTAGCCTTTACCGACTGTCGTTGTACAGGAGAAGATCTTCATCAGTCAGCACAGCAGAGATTCCGAGAACCTCTCAAACCTTCGTGCTAGTCCAAACTGCTGTCTTTATTCTTAGTGGTGCCTAGGCGTCTAGGGTCCTATCTGGTTCATATGCTGGGTTCTAGCAGTGCTACAAGACAGATGAGACAGAAGCCAGTCCCTTGGACAGCCCTCAGAAATGTTAGAATGTTGGACACGTGATCTACCTCTTCCCCCAAGCCCTGCCCCAGGAGAAACTAGGCTCTGGAGTTTTTCTTCAACTCATTTAATGCTGAGCTTCAGGGAGTGGTCATGGCAACTGCCTGTATGCTTGTTCAAACTTCTGTTGCGTTATCACTGGCCCCTAGACATCTAGTGTGTTCTAGATTCCATCAGTGCTACAAGGCTGGCAAGACAGAAGCCAGTCCCTAGGGCAGCTCTTAAAAAAGTTGGAATGTTAGATACACAAGCCAACTTTTTCCTTCCCCAAGGAGTGGTGGGGAGCTGCAGGTGTTCTTATGATCATATGGTGCACTGTATTGGGGGTACGTAATTGCTCTTGCAGATTATGGCAAGAAGGTGTCTCCAATTTTCTACCAGGTTTGATGTGGTTCATTTCGTATTTGTGCAGGTGCAGAAGCATTGCACCTTTAGTTTCAGGATTTCTCACACAGGGAATTTGTATGTTATTGTTGAATCAGTGTGTTCATGTGGGGAAGGAGGGTTCAGGGCGTCCTATTCTTCCGTCTTGCTGATGTCACTCTGTTACTTATTTTTCCTAAATTGGAAAAATATGAATAAAATACTCATTTTGGAAACAAAATTATCTGACTTTAGTGGGTCTTTGAACTGGGTTTGAGAAGTACAGACAAACTCAACACTCTTATCTTAACATTAAAGTAGATATCTCAAGTCCCTTTTTAATACTTTTAGTTTGGAATACTTTCTAGTCCGTTGGGATAATTAATTTCTTTTTCTATTTCTGCATATCAAATATTGCTTTAAAGATTCCCTTCAGCTGTGTTACTTAGAGATTGAATAGGGAAATATTTTGTCTTCTGATTAACAGTTTTAGGCTAAAAATATTAGATAAGTATGCTTTTGGTTTGTATACCAGACAAACTTCATGTTAGATAATTCACGAATTTGTAGTCCATTCAAATGTTTATCTTCCAGTTTTCAGAGGGGTTTCTTGTTTGTTAGAATTCTTTCGAGTCATTTTATATTTTTATGAATTATTTTAGAAGAATACTTGTTAATCTCAGCTTTTTTTTGTGAATGTGATTACCTATTATTGAGGGACGTATTCCTGTGAGTGTTTCTAATTCAGCATCAAATAATTATTTCTGCATAGATATATATGTTACATATGTACTTTACACATAAGCACACACACATCTTGCATATATAGATAAGTATATGTGTACAAACATGAATCATGTTTATGTTTGTTATATACATTTATCTTGTATATTCCTGTTTATATACATATAAACATGTATATCCATATCTGTGCAATAGTGTGTAAAGTACCTTGAATTCTTTTCGACTTAAAATACTCGGAGGTCTTAAGGAATTATATTTCTTTAAATATTAAGATTTACTTGAATTTAAAATTTTTTATTTTGCTAACATTTGGAAATGTTTTAATGGCATTTGTTAAGAAACGATGTAGCATGGATATTGACTAGCATGCCGTGTTCTATTAATATATTTGCCTTTTGGGGTTTCACAATTACACTATTATAAACCTTTTTGAAAGTACATTTTAGTCAGTATAGTATATATCTTTTTTCTTAGTTTTAATGAAAAGTAAAATGGTTGGGAAATATAATCACTTTTTTTCCAGTTACTTATTATAGAAAGAATAAGTTAAGAAATGTGAATAAATTGAACAAATTAATAAAATATTTATTAATAATCCACCTTATGGAGGATTTAAAAATAATTTTAATTATAAAATAATGTATTTTAATATAGTTCGGAAATAAAAGTCCTGCTCCCTCTCCACTATCAGATACCTTAGATACATTCTTAGGGTAGCTACTGTTAACAATTTCTTAAATAGCTTTTCAGATATGTTCTGTGCATATACAAGTATATATGTATGAGTATGTATATGAGTGTATGATGGAATTGTGCATACACATACACAATATCTACATACATTCTTTTAAAAAGCACTAATGTACTTTTATATTATACTTTTATAAGGTACTGTGTTTTATAAGGTATAATATGAATTAAATATATCCTTCGTATACATTGAGAAAAGTGGGTAAATTGATGTGCACAATAAAAATGTCTTCTCTTTATGTTTGTTTGAAGTTTTTTTCTGATTGGTCTAGTGGCATAGAAGTAAAGTTCCTTTAATGCAATTTAATAACAGATTATATTTTAAAACTTTATTTTTATGAAAACAAAATTTTTAATTTGTGTAAAAGATTTTACCCTTAATACATGTTCTTAATATTCATCATACTGAAAACAGTGAGCTATCTTTGGTTAGCAGGGTTATTGTGAATGTTGTATATGGGAAGGGCAGGCATTCTGTTACTTCAGTACTGTGATACCATGTTGTTTGAGGTGGGTCTTTTTCTAAGCAATGGGCATGTTCTACTTTTATTAAAATGATGATAGAAAATGACTTTAAAGCATGTAGTGACATAAAGTTGTATTTAAAAAACAATCCTCAAAACTGAACTCATTGTGTGGTTTTACTAATTTTGGTTTTAGGCTTGTGCAGACATAAGAGCCAGTTCAGTGTTTTGGCAGCAAATGGAGTTTGTCGATAGCCTGCATGGCCTACCCAAGATGCCAGAATGGTTATCTACACACCCTTCTCATGGCAATCGAGTTGAACATCTGGACAGACTTATACCTCAGGTGAGCTGACACTGTAGAAGGTGGGACATTGTTTTTACTGTATCATTTATTTTTAATGCTGTCACTTCTGCCTGGTAAAAGAGAGTTCTAGCCTATTAACTATTCTGATTACTATAATTATGGATTATCAGTTGTCAAAGAATTTGACTGAAAAGCAAAATTCTGCTTGTCCACAAGTCTTGGAGAATAAATTGCTGTGTACGGTTGACTTTTCTTAATAATGAAGGTTTCACTCGTTTAGTGTGAGACTTGAATTTTAACTGAGTTGATGAAAGTTTAAAACTCAAGGCATATTAAGTTTTTTAAACGTGTTGATGATAATTTAATCTTTCCTTGGTGATTTAAGCTTTTTATTAAAAATACCCAGTTAGTGAGCTGTACAAAAGTTTTGGGTCAAATGGATATTAATTGTAGTAGTGATGCTGGAATTTGTTTTTTTAGGAAAAAAAAATCTTCATGTTAGTTTGTTTCTGGTTATTTATTTCTTTATGAAGATAAGAGTGAAGCATTTGCTCTCTAGCTTTTCTTTTTGTAGAATTCATAAGTGGGTCAAGCTGAGGTGGCTTTTTGCCAAGCAGTTTTCAGTATCCTCTGAAAATCTTATGATTTGTTGACATCATTCAAAATGTTCTTATGGTTTCCATATCAGGACAAAATGGATGTTAGGCATCTCTGAGGCAGGTTACACGCTCTCTTCTATCTCACTTGTGTTAAATTTGGTGGCTTGTTATGAAAGCAGAACATTTTTTAGCAATTTAAGAATTGGTACTGGGCCACGCGCTAAAGCATAGCACAACAGATCCAGGTGTATTATAGAAGTATCTTTCTCATGCCTGTAATCCCAGCACTTTGGGAGGCTGAGGTGGGTGGATCACCTGAGGTCAGGAGTTCGAGACCAGCCTGGCCAACAGGGTGAAACCCCCTCTCTACTAAAAATACAAAAATTAGCCCGGTGTGGTGGCATGTGCTTGTAATCCCAGCTACTTGGGAGACTGAGGCAGGAGAATCGCTTGAACCCCGGAGGCGGAGGTTGCAGTGAGCCGAGATTGCTCCACTGTGCTCCATTCTGGGCGATAGAGTGAGACTCTGTCTCAAAAAAAAAAAGTATCTTTCAGTATAACTTCAAATTCAGCCCAACAAATACTGAGTACCTCTTAAAAGAAAGAAATGATGCTAGATGTGGGGGATACAAAGAGGAATAAGACATGGTTCTTGATATTTACAGGACGCTAAGATACATAAAGAATGATTATTAATACAAGGATATGATTTGTCATAAGAAAAATAAAAATACAGTGGTATACAGTTTGAAGGAAGATGAATCTGCATCTGGTTTGGGATAAGAAACTAGTGCAAGATTTATTCATTCATTCATTTGATCAATATTTATTGATACTTACTGATAATCTATTCTGTATTCTATTGCTGGGGAATGAGCAAGGAACAAAACAGTCTGTTCTCTTGGCGTTAACATTCTAGTTAGGTAATGCAAATAAGAAACAAACATGTAGTATGCCTAGCAATAATAAGCACTTTGGGAAAAAATAAAGCAGGTTAAAGGTATTAGAGAGGGGTGGGCGGCAGAGAAGGGGTGTTAGTCTATGTTCTGTTGTCAAGGAAGGCCTCACTAATCAGAATCTGGAATGAAGCACGGGAGCAAGTCCTCTAGCTGTCTGGAGGGAGAGAGAGCCTTTCAGGCTGAGGAAGCAGCTGATGCAGAGAACCTAAAGTGAAAGTATGTTTGATGTGTTCAGGGAATAGCAAGGAAGACATTGGGGCTGAATGGAGTAAGGGAGGGGAAGAACAGTTCAAGATGAGGTGAAGGGGGACCAGACCATGAAGGATCTTCTAAGTCATTTTAAGGACTTGACTTTCACTTTAAGTGATAGGGGAAGCTAGTTGAGGATATTGAGCAGAGGAATGACTTGATTTGACTCATGTTTTATTGTGATCACTGGCATTATTATGTGGAGAGTAGACTAGTAGGCAGGGAGATTATTTAGGAGACTTGTAGTCCTGGTAGGAGATGATGGTGGCTTGGACCAAGGTATCTGGTAGCAGAAAATGGGGGAGAGAATCAGTCAGATTCTAGATATATTTTGAAAGGAGTAATGACAGGATTTGTTGGTAGTTTAGGCATACTTTGTGCCTTTTGTGAGCACTGAGGACAGCCAAGCTTGACTTCTTAACACCTATTTTAGTTTGTTCAGGTTGCTATAACAAAATATCATAGACTGGGTGGCTTATAAACAACAGAAACTTACTTCTCACAGTTTGGAAGGCTGTGAAGTCTTAGATCCAATTTCCAACAGATTTGGTGTCTGGTGAGGGCCCACTTCCCAGTTCATAAACAGCCATCTTCTCCTTGTAACCTCACATGGTAGAAGGTGCAAGGGAGTTCTCAATAGCTTCTTTTATAAGGGCGCTAACCCATTCATGAGGGCTCCACCCTTATGACAATCACCTGCCAAAGGCCCTTACCTCCTGATACCATTACACTGGGAGTTGGAATTTCAACATACAAATTTTGGCAGGACACAAACATTCAGTCTATATCAGCACCTATCTTAACTAGATGTCATTTATATTCTTAATTTGAATAAAAAATATTTGAGAAAGAAGTAGCAGTGAAATTTACCTGATATAATATGTAGTAATTATTCCTCTTAAAAAGGGACTATAGGCATGGGACATTATGTATTTCATCAGTAACTGACTTGTACTGAGGATCACTGACTATAAGGTCCTTCATGCTATCCAAGGCCCCCGGGACTTTATTGCACCTGGGAGGCCTGGGCCTGTCTCTAAAGCAATAATAACAGTATGATTTTCTCTTGGATTTTTTCTTTGTATTTTTGCTCAATGAAATTCTAAAAATATGTGGTTTGTTTAATTAGATAATAAATTCTGTTAGCCAACTTTTCATGTGAAGACTTTCCTAAATTTTGAGTTGTCATTTCATCATCAAATTACTGAGCATCTTCAGAGAGGTAAAAACTGTGCTTTCGAGAAGTCTTTAAAATAATAATGAATTGATTAATGAGTAGGAAGAAAAATGGCTAGAGAAACAAATGTTATTTGTGAGCCAATGATGAAGACAAAGACATGACACATTTTTCTTCTAAAAATAAACTATCCTAGTTCAGAAACTTAATTTGGAAACCTCATATAATTTCTTATATTCCCCACCCCAAGTGATTAAATTCAATTTGAAAGTAATAAAACTCTATTGCAATATTGGGAATAACTCAGTGGTTGAAGTGAAACTGATAGTACAAGGGTATATTGTTAATTAGAATACACAGTCATAACTCAAAAGATTGGAATTCCCTATTATCGTAGTCTAATTTCTGTAATGAAAGAAGGCAGTTTCTCAGGCAGTGTATAGAATTATGGGAGTCTATATACTACTACTACATTTTAAAATGATATTTTATGTAGCATGCTCTAGTGCGTATGTTATGTTCTACCTAAGGCTCCTGTCCTTTGACATCTCCAGCACTATGGTGAAGTGACGATCCCCTCAAAGGCAGTTGAGAATACAGCACTCGAGAGCACAGACAAGTCCAGGCCAGAGATTTCAGAGTTTCAGAGTCATCTAAACAGAAGCGATAGTTGAAGCAATGAGAATGGATGAGTTCATGTAGGAAGTGATTAGAGAAAAAAGATCAAAGTAACAGTATTACATATTTTCCACATTTAATGGATGGGAGGAAGACAGAGCCTGTGTTGGTTCAGATTCATAGGAGGAGAACCAAGAAAGCAGGATTCTGTGGTTCTGTGATTAGAACACAAATTTTGACCATTGTGATTTTTAAACATTAGCTTATTTAAGATTGCATATTTTTATTTCTTATTGGATTCCTTGCATATCGTCACAAAAAATGTATTGTTTCTTACTATAAATGTATTGTTTCTTCTTATAAAACTACTAATCCTATTGGATCAGGGCCCCACCCTTCAGACCTCATTAAACCTTAGTTACCTCCTTTTAGGCCTTATTTCCAAATATACTTACACTGGAGGTTGGGACTTCAAAATATGAATTTTGGAGGAACACATGAGTCCTTAGCAGACAGTTATGTTTGAGCAGAGATGGGAGGGGTGCAGGAATAGCAGTGTAAAATGGGGTCATTCAGCAATCAAAGAAGGTTCCATTGAGAAGCTGATACTTGAACACAGACTTGAAATAAGTGAAGGAGCCAGGCTTGTGGCTGTCTTGGGGAAGAGTACAAGGCTGTGGGGCAGGAGCAACAGCAAGAAAACCAGTGTGGGTGGAATGGCGTGAGCAAGGGAAGGAGGAGGGCGTGGGCCTTTGGCTTTTGTTCACAGAGATGGGACACTAGTGGAGGGATTTGAGCAGAGGACTGGAGGAGTGACAAGGTCACTTATGTTTGAAAACAATGTGATCTACAACTCCTGCAAAGCAGTACCGTAATATAATTTTGGATCATTTTACCATAGTATATTGTTCAGAAAATAGATTAGTTCCTTTCTTGCTTTGTTTTTAAGTCAAGATAACACATCACATTGGAAAAAAAAGCAAATCTTTGCTTTTTAAAATGTAAATTTCAAGATTAAACATGTATAAATTGTCTAGTTAAATATGATCTTGTGATCCATTAGCATTTAAAAAAGATAAATACAGGTTTGTAGCAATTATTACTTGTAGTTAATAAGCTGATGTTATAATTTTATTTAGTTGAAATAATCAGTTAAACACATATTACACATATTTTGGTTATCATAACAACTTGGGTGAAGAAATGAAGAGAGATGTATCAATTTGTTGATGTTTAATAGTATGACAGTTTTAAAACTATAGTTAGACTGTTCAGACTTTATGTATATTATAATTTGCCCTTGAGACACCTTATTTAACTTTTTTCTATAAAGATTGTTATAAAATATGAATAGATGTGAATAAGAGAAATCTGCTTCAAAGATTTATTTTAAAACTGAGAATATTTAGACTGAATTTCTTATTCTCCACTTCACTTATGAACCCCGTTTCTCTCTGCCATCCCCTCTTTGTTGGGTGAAGGGTATGGAGAATGATAGAACGTATAGGAAAAATATTTAATTTGAACTTACTCATTGTTTATGGTTATGTTTATAATCATAATTTGAATAGGATATATATTTGAACGTTTTTAGAGCTTTCAATTCTGGCTTTATTCAGAAACTGTAAAAAATCTTTTTCAAATTCACTTCATTCAATTTTTAGATATCAGAATCACTTGATGGCTGCATTCATATTAATCTCATTTTATTCTGAATCCTTTACACTTTCAGGAAGCCAGGGGTTTGAACTCATGTAAATCATTCTTATGCATTTATAATTGGACAAAGTAAATGAATAAATCATTAATATTATACATCTCTTGAGCAGAAAATATGAGAGTGTTTAACATTGAAGTGAAATGTCGTTGTTGGCCAGTGTACACAAACATACACTGTTCACCTTACAGAATTTCATTTTGTCTGACATAAAGAGTGTTAAGGAAAAGGCAAATATCATAGCAGCTACTGTAATTGAATTGGCCTGTGAATCATATAAAGCCAGGAAGCCTGACAGTAACATTGTCTAAACCCTTAAAAAAAACATTATGGTGCATGCAATGTGTATCTACTTGAGGCTGAAATGAATGGGCTATTAGAAAAAATTGCTTTTGAGGGGAAAGGGGAAAGGATTGATATTTTTAGAAAAACATGCTAAAAAGTAAGATGATTTTTTTCCCGCTTGAAATGTCTTGCTTTCTGTTTTCAAAGGAAGCTTTTAATCCAGTCATGAAGACTCTCTGGTATTAATTTTTTTCCATTTTTTTCTTTTTTTTTAAACTTACTTTTATTTTTTGTGAGTAAGTATTTGATGTTTTACTTGATATGTAATACCTGTCAGAATACTGATGTGTATTAGTAGTTGTTTCGTAAATACTTAGTTGTTACTGGGAATAAGTGTAGCTAGTGTTTTTTTTTTTTTTTTAATACGAGTGTTTATTTTTTATTTACTTTAATTTTTTAAATTTTATATATTTATGGAGTCCAGCGTGATGTTTCAATATCTGTATACATTGTATAATGGTTAAATTAAACCAACTAACATATTCATCACCTCACATATTTATTTTTTGTGGCAAGAATGTTTAAAATCTATTCTCTTAGCAATTTTCAAATATACAGTACAGTTTTGTTAACTGTAGTAACAGTGCTGTATAGCAGATCTCCAGAAGCTACTTTTCCTAACTGAAACTGTGCTTTTTAGTATGTATGTATGTATGTATGTATGTATGTATGTATGTATCTATCTATCTATCTATCTATCTACCTACCTACCTACCTACCTACCTACCTACCTACCTATCTGGCTAGCTAGCTAGCTAGCTAGCTATCTGGAGTCTGGCTTTGTTCCCTAGGCTGGAGTGCAGTAGTGCGATCGTAGCTCACTGCAGCTTTGAACTCCTGGGCTAAAGCAGTTCTCCCACTTCAACTCTCCAGAGTAGCTAGGACTATAGTAATGTGCCACAATGCCTGGCCTTTTTTTTTTTTTGTAGAGATGTGGCCTTGCTGTGTTGCCCAGGCTGGCAAAGCTTCATACTTTTTGACCAACACCTCCCCATTCCTACTCTCCAATCCCCAGCCTGTGGTAATCATTATTCTACTCACAATTTCTCTGAGTTGGACTTTTTTAGATTCTACATGTAAGTGAGACCATATAGTATTTTTCTTTCTGTACCTGGCTCATTTCACTTAGCATAATGTCCTCCAGATTTATCTATACTGTTGCAAATGATAGGATTTTATCATGTTCATATTTAGGAGTAGTTGATTATCAAATGCTTTTATAGGTTTGTTTGAAAACCTTTCCTAATTATTTTATCATTCCAGAGGATAATTGCCCTATGTCAAGGTGGCCTTAATTTTTAATTTTTTATGTTTATTTACTTTAAAGTATTTACTTCAGTTATTTATACCTATTTACTTTAGAACACTTCAAAAACTAGTCAGACTCCAATTTCCATTGCAGTGTTTGTGAAAGGAAATTAAATGAATTAAACAATAATTTTTTAAAAGGTGAAATCATGAATCATTCAAATATAAAATGAACACATTTCTGAGATTTTATTTAACTCATTAATGAGAGAAACTGTAATATGTTACAACTAGTTCAAAAGAGAATTCAAGAAACATAGATATATAGACAATAAGGAATGCCGAAATGACTTAGAGATTTCCTTTGTAGAGTTTTTGTTCTGTTAATAAGTAGCCATGTAGACATTATCCTTGTTGTATTTCTTTTCTGTCTTTTAAAGTAGTTACCCAGTATTCTGACTAATTTCTGTTAAATCTATTGCATAGTGAGTCTTTGGATTAGAGTCATTGATACCTAACTCCTTAGGCCTTCTGAAAAGTATATGCTTGCTTTTAGAAATTAAGGGAGAGAGTTGGAAATAGAGGTGGTAATAAAGTGACTAGTTTTATTTTCCAGGAGAAATATTTAAGATTTAAACCTCTCATGAGCCATTTAGAACTAAAACATAGTTATAAAATCAAGAGTGAAGTTATAGGAATGCAAAAATGGTAGAGGAGAATGGAAGACAATGGAAAAAGTTTTTGTTTTTTTTCTTTAACTTTTAGTTTTACTATTACTATCAATGTTTAAAACACATGTCAAGATAGAGAATAATTTGAATAGCTTAATGAGCCCCTATTTTTCACTCACTGATATTGAACAGTATAATCCTTTTGTACACTTGCTTCATCTGTCCCATCTCTCTGTTTTTCCCAGAAGTATTTTGAGATAAAGCCCAGATATCAGGGCTTTATAGGGGAGGAAAAATTATTTTCTGTCTATGCTTCATAGTTCTTAGTTGAGATGAATCCCTGTATTGAAAGACAGATTAACAAGAGGTAAATGGAAGTTTATTAACAGGTATACTTCCTGTATACCTGGTAGATACCCACGGAATGAATAATTCTCCAAGAGGTGGCTTTGAGTTCAGGCATAAATACCATCTTCAACTGAAACAAAGACAGAAGGGTGTAGGGAAAGCCAGGTTGTAGAGGAGGTGGTCAGGAAAAGCACAGTGAGCAAGGGTAAGGTTTGTTAGGTAGATTGTACCTTCTTTGTTGATAAGAGTTTCCAGTGATTTAGAGTCATCCTTCTCTTCCTGGTACAGAGAGGGAGACACACTTAGAGATTTCCTGTATAAATACATATTTTTCTGAGAAAAGGGTAACTTCTTCCTGTTTTCAGAATTTCCCCTATGTCTGCTAGTTCCCAAAATAATTAGTAGAAAATAACTCTTACGCTCAAGAGGTATGTTTGGGGTGGCATAGTCTGGTCTCCTGGAGTCATATTTTGGAATGATATGTCCTGTGCTCCATCAACTTTAGTATGCATTTCAGAAAGTAGTATCATTTTCTTCCACAATCATAATATTATCATGCCTGAGGAAACTCATAGTGATTTTTTTAAAATTAAATATTCTGTCTACATCAGATTTCTCTATCTCAACGGTTTTACAATTGGCCTGTTTAAATGAGGATACTTCATGATCCACACACTGCATTTGGTCCTTACGTCCCTAAAGTCCTTTTGACTTTAGAACAGTGCCCCCCTCCCTTTTGTTTTGTTTGTTTTAAAACTTGTCATTGAATTGTTGAGTACATATAATCCCACATTGTAGATTCCGGGTTTACTTGATTGCTTCTTCATGGTATTTCTAACTTGTTTCTATGTATACCTGTAAATAGAAGTTAAATTTTGGAAACGGTATTTTATAGGTGATGCAACTATGCTTCAAAGTGCTTTGCATTGGAAGTCTCTTAATACCTGGCTGTCCCACATTTGGTGATGCTGAAGGCCATCAGGGAGTTGGATGGTGATGGCCTGGTTCTTTGTTTGTAAAGGTGGTTTTCTTCCTTGTGGCCAGCAAGTAATTGTGGGGTGATAATTTAGCACCCCTCTGCAAATAATCAGTTTTCAAACAACCTGAGAAGTGTGCCTTCAGGAGAAATCTATGTAGAATCTATTTAGAACTCAGACCAGACAAATTACGAATAAAAGATGTTGCAGACACTTTTCTCTTATTTAAGAATAGATTTAAGAGGTAGGTAAGAGAGACTTAAAAAATCAGAACGGTAAGTGTACAAAAGTTGGAAAAACAGAGTTGAAAGGAAAAATGAGGGTAATCTTAGTTAAAAGAGTATTGAATATCTAAGTGTCTTTAATAACTCCACAAGGACCCTCATGTAAACTAAATTCAGCAATAGCAACACAAAACAAAGCCTCTGAAATATTCATTGTTCCCCAGTGAGATAAGTTATAAAGAGCAGAAATATGAAAAACAAAACCAAATCTCAGGTCAAACTTAAAAATGTTACTTTATGGGAGAGGATGGGCAAGGTGGCAAGAACATAGAAGCAATGCCACTTGAAGCTGGCATGATAAGGTTGATTTAGCTGCACTGAAAGTGACAGAAGCTGAAAGAACATCTTTACAAATGTAAGATAAATCCATTTCAGAAAATTGTTAAACTTGTGAATTCAGCAGAGAAGCCGTAAAACTTTCGGTGGAGGCTGTAAAGAGCAGAATTGATACCCCAGAGAGCACAGTCTCATTGATGCGGAAGATAGAGGAACATAGCACAACCAAATTAAAAAGCCCAAAGCAAAAAAAAAAAATGTCTAAGAAAATGAAAGAATATTGAAAAGGCACCAGGAAATCCAGGCTGCATATAACAATGGGAAAGATACATTCGTTCATTTGTACATGTCTTCATTTCTTTGATTGTGGTTTCTATATCACATTTTTTTATTTAGGTAACATTTCTTAAGATGGATTTTTAGGAGATTCCCAGAGTATCATCCATGAGAAGCCCTGAAATGACAATGCTTAGATATTTAAACTTATGAAGTGTTTAATCTTCATTGCAAAGACAGGCTCTTACAAGCTACCTAGGTAAAAAGACAAAACTTAAAGACATACAAGAGTAAGAATGACTTTGGACCTTGCTTTTCGTAAGTATAAGGAAGATGTTTCTTTCCCTCTAAGTTCTTATACTTCTTGCTCTTGGAGGAAGTGTAAGAGTTTAGGAGAAAAGAAGCGAAACAGACAAAAAACAGTGGAACTAATACACTTTGGTATGATATCTAGAAAAACTAACTTTTTTTTTTATGATGGAAGATCCTTAGTAAATGAAACACATACAATATGTCAGTGAAGTGCTTGGTTGCAACAGTGCTGTTTCCAGAATCTACTAACCATCAGGATTTAGATAAAATATACAGTTTTGTTTTTTGTTTGTTTATAATTGTAACTAGCTTGCACCCTGCCATTCTTAGAAAACCACGGATCAAGTAAGGAACTACCAAATGATTCAGCTGAATAGTATGAAAAGTAAATTTTAAGTGGCATAAGAATTTTAAATCCTAAAAAAAAGAAAGTATTTTCAAATACACATCTTTCATGAAAATATTGATTATAAAACTTGGACAAAAATATCTGTACATGATATAAAAATGTTATGTTCTCACTCATAAGTGGGAGCTAAGCTATGAGGATGCAAAGGCATAAGAATTATACAGTGGACTTTGGGGACTCAGGGGAAACAGTGAGAAGGAGGTGAGGGATAAAAGACTACACACTGGGGCTGGGCAGGTGGCTCATGCCTGTAATCCCAGCACTTTGGGAGGCCGAGGCAGGAGATCACCTGAGGTCTGGAGTTCAAGACCAGCCTGACCAACATGGAGAAACCCTGTCTCTACTAAAAATACAAAAATTAGCCAGGCGTGGTGGCGCATGACTGTAATCTCAGCTACTCGGGAGGCTGACGCGGGAGAATTGCTTGAACCCGGGAGGCAGAGGTTGCAGTGAGCTGATGTCGTGCCATTGCACTCTAGCGTGGGCTACAAGAGCGAAACTCCGTCTCAAAAGAAAAAGACTACACATTGGGTACAGTGTACACTGCTTGAGTGATGGGTGCACCAGAATCTCAAAAGTCACTATTTAAGAACTTACTCATGTAACCAAACACCACCTGTTCCCCGAAAACCTATTGAAATAATAAATAAGTAAATAAATAAATAAAAAGTTATGGTTCCAATCATCAGAACATAGTATAGTAAAATTAATATAACAAAAATTAAAAGATGGATAACCGCATGAAAATTAAAATTCTGCACATGTAAAGCAAGAGAGAAATCTATAGACAATAAGAGGATGCCTTAAAACCAATGAACTTTATAATGATGTAGTTATATTTTCATGAGTGTTTAAATCTGTATTTAAAGAAAATTTTATCAGTTTAAATGTCTATATTAGAAAAAGAGAAAAGAAATATAGAACTATAAGTGTCTCAAATAGGGTAAATATAATTAATAAAATTAAGCAGAAATAAGCAAAATGACGGTTCTTTGGGAAATTTAGTCAAAGTCATAATCATTAGATTAGACAAAGAGTAAAATGTAAATAGGATCAGGAGAAGAGGTATGGTAACATGCAAGAAAACCAAAATATTTGAGAGAATGTTGTTTTTAGTTAGATGATGTTAATTATTAGCTCGGGTCAAAATCAGAAGTAATTGAAGTGTATGTGTGTTGAGGGGAGGGGAATTGCCAGAGTGGTTGCAGCTAGGAGTAGAAATTATAGCTAGAATGAAGCTTCTCAAATTAATTTTAGAAAGAAGTAAGGTATAAATAAATCAAATTTTAAAAACTATATTAGAGCCCATAGAGTCATAATAAATTAGCAAAGAAAAGGACGCCTAGCCCTGATGGGATTTAATTTGGAGAATTTTTTCAAAAATTCAAAGAACAATTGCCTAGTTACTAATTAGTTTTACCTTCAAAGTATAGAAAGGTATGTTATTAAGTTTCTGATTAATTTTACGAGCATAAATGATTTGTTTTGACAATTTGATAAAACAATAACTTTAAAAGAATTTATGGACTGGGGTCATTAATTGACAATATGATATTACATTATAGTAATTATTTACTGTGAGCAAGTTAATTATACTCAGATGCATGAGCAGTATCATAAAAGAAAAGCTATTAAAACAGAAGAGGAAATTTAAGACTCATCTTCAATTCCTCTTTCCTTCACTTCCGTATCCTATTCATGAAAAAATCTTCTTGACTGCCTCAACAAGTACATTAAGAATCCATGCCCTTCTCAACTTCACCACTGCTCCTTTCCCAGTAAAAGTCACCATCATCTCCTCCCACGTTACCCAGTCATTTCCTGTTGCCACTTTTCACCTCATGATGTCACGTTTCACCTCAACTCCTGACAACCTATTTTCAGTATGTAGCCAGAGTGATCACTGTAATGTCCTTTCCTTGGTTAAAACCCTCTAGTGACCTCTCATCTTATTCCATAACTTAGAATAAAAATCCAGACTCTTCCTAGGTCTTCCAGTCATGTAATTTGGCCACTGCCTACCTCACCAACTTCACCACATGCCCCTTTCCGTAGGCTTTCCTTGGTCTGGGAAACATACAAGACCAATGTATGTTCCCCGTCAAGCTAGTGTCCTCCTTACAGCTCCTCTACTTGCTGATTTCTCTGTCTGAAACATTCTTCCCTCAGTTCTTTAGGCAAATGTCACTGTCCTGGGGAGGCTTTCTCTGATCTCTCAATCTCAAATTGCCTCCCTTCCATGTACTCATTGTCCGTCCAACACACCTCACTCTTTAGTTTCTTCATGTACTTAACTAAAATTACCTTATTTGTTTATTGCCTTTTACCCTAGAGTGTAAGGCCTTTGTACACTGCTGTATCCATAGTACCTATGACAAGTTGAGATGCTTAGTGATTTTTTTTTTTTTTTGAGACGGAGTCTTGCTCTGTCACCCAGGCTGGAGTACAGTGGCGCGATCTCCACTCACTGCAAGCTCCACCTCCCGGGTTCATGCCATTCTCCCCCCTCAGCCTCCCAAGTAGCTGGGACTACAGGCGCCCACCACCGCACTCAGCTAATTTTTTGTATTTTTAGTAGAGACGGGGTTTCACTGTGTTAGCCAGGATGGTCTCGATCTCCTGACCTCGTGATCCACCCGCCTTGGCCTCCCAAAGTGCTGGGATTACAGGCGTGAGCCACCGCACCCGGCCGTGAATATTTGTTAAATTATTGCATGATGTGTGATAATAGGCAAGATAAGCAATATAATAGTGGGTGAAAAATAGAAAAATTGGCAGTAGAATTGAACAGTACTTCCACTCCCTTATAGAAATTTAGCATGTAGGAAATTAATAGTTGGTAACGGGAGAAAGATGGTCACAGGAAATAGTAACATAAAGATAACAGTGGTCTTAGGGGTCTTGGGTTTTAATTCTGACTCAGCCATCTAACTTGAAGAAAGTTAACCTAATCCAACCTTTAGTTTTCTTCATATGTGAAATCAGGAAAGCGATATCTCCTGGATGTTGGATGTACATACTTGTGCATTTCTGTAGGTAAGGTCCTGCTGCCTTCTCTCCCTTTGGCATAGACACTTTAATGATAAGTGTTTTATGCCAGGCCCAAGATTTCAAAAGCGGTTCAAATTCCAATGTCAATTTAGATGTGTAAAATACCTCACACAGTGAAAGGTACATAGAAAGTGAACAGTAGATGTTAGTTTCTTTCACTTGTGGTCTTTAGGCTGGCTAATTCTATATTTAACTTCAAATCTTCCTCAGGATTCTCAGAACCATACTTTCTTGCTATTAGAATACATTCCTGCTTTTTCTTAAACCATAAACTCCTAAGAGTATTTTCTCTATGACATTTATCATAATGATTTATTCATAGCTGGTGTTCTATAAATGTTTGTTTAAAATTTAGCATGCGTTTGTTAAGTGCCTATTATGTGCAGTGCATGGAGTTAAACACAGAAAACAAAGTAAAGGAAGTGGAAAGACATAGTCTAGCTATATGGTAGGAAAATTTTGCTCACTTTTGAAGAGATGAAGGTATATTTAATAAGATAGAATTTATAAAAATAAAAAGACATTGGCACCCTGAAATGTATAAAATGAATGTGGAAAGGAAAGGAAAAAAGAAAAAATAAGTTACCAAGACATCCGATAAAATCTTACTATGCAAAATAGATGAAGATTTGATAGAAATATGTATGGTCATAACATGATTCTGCTTGATAGATAGTTGGAGAGGAGAAGCAGTTCACACATGAAGGAGTGGTGATAGAAAACCTGTATGAAGAATATATAGTATTTCTAGCAATTAAAGAAACCTAGCTCAGACATCTCCAAAGTACGTTTATTCAGTAAAAAATTCACTCAAGAAACATCATGTGGTGCAAAAAAGCATGAGCACAAAAAGCATGTAGGGCAAAAGCAATAAAAACAAATCAGGTTCTAAACCCAGCTTTTTTACTTCCAGGCCAACTTTTTTTTTTTTTTTTTTTTTTAAATAATAGACTCTTTTATTTTTAGACTCTAAAGCCTCAACTTTTAGGTTGAGTAGAAGGTATAGAGATTTCCCTTATGTATCTGCCCCCGCATACTCACAGCCTCCTATACCATCAAAATCCCATGCCAGATTGATAATATTAGTTACAATTGATAAACCTATGTTGACCCATCATTATCACCCAAAGTCCATTAGGATTCACTCTTGGTGCTGTACATTCAGTGCATTTTGATAAATGTATAATGACATGTATCCACCATTATAGCATCATGCAGAGTAGTTTCACTCTCATAAAAATACACTCTGTGCCTACTCATTCCTCCCTCCCCCTAGCCCCTGGCAACCACTAATCTTTTTACTGTCTCCATAGTTGTGCCTTTTCCAGAATATCATATAGTTGGAATTATGTAGCCTTTTCAGATTAGCTTTTTCTCTCTCAGCAATATGCATTTAAGGTTCCTCATATCTTTTCATGGCTTGATAGCTCATTTCTTCTTAGATCTGAATAATATTCTTTTGTCTGGATATCCCACAGTTTATCTATTCACCTGTCGAAGGACATCTTGGTTATTTCAAAGTTTTAGCAAATAAAGCTCTTAAAAACATTGATCAAGCCAGCTTTTTGTTCCTTGCCTGGCATTTAACTTCTCTGAGACTCAGTTTCCTCATCTGTAAAATTGAACTGATATTTTCTAAAGATTCTGAGGTTTGAAATTCTGTCATTATCTACATAAAAGTCATGAAATCTTATGTGAATAACTGTGAACAACTCAAGTATGCCTGTATTGCTGGTGACATTAAAGGTTGATAAAGCCTTTCTGGTAGAACAGAGTTTGGTCCTATATAACATAAATTATAATCTACCTGCACTTACTCTTTGATCAGATCATTCTGTTTTGGGTGTTAGACTTCACATAACTCCAAATGGAGGTGAGAAAATAAGATTTTTTTAAACAAAGATTTTTATAGCAGGGTAATTTATAAAAGCCAAATAGACACAACTATGGGGACAATTCTAATGCCCAGTAATGGAGAAATACAAAGTAAATTATATCAGGGCAGGGACCATGACTATTCTGACCAATGTGTACCTAGCACTTTACTCACTGTAGTGTTCTAAATATTTGTTGTATTAAAAAGACTGAATAAGAGAATTTAAGAAAAATAGAAGAGTTTTTACTGAATACACAGAGATCATAGGGGATAGCATCCTATTCCTCTCTTTGTTGCTTTGCATCTCTCATTGCCACACTCAGCTGTGCCAGCTGTTACCTGCTGGAGTCTGTACTCTCCCCCTTTACTGATCCCAGTGCAGTGCTTAGACGTAGGCACTACACTGATATAGCAGCCATGACAGGTAAACTTCTCACTTGGGAAAGAAAATTAACATGGTTGTAAAGGAGCTAATGCAAGAGTGACCGTACGTTCCAGTTTTGCGGAGACAGTCTTGGCTCATGCCTGATGTCTCAGTGCAAATCTCACTAGCATCTCCTTTCATTCTCAAAGGTATCCCAGTTTGGACAGTAGGTCACCATTTAGCTGAGGGTCTGATTTTCTGTTTACTTAAGTGCTGTATGTGCTATAGTTGGGAAACATTTTCTTTTTATGTCAATTCAGTTTACTTAAACATTTCCTTAACACTCAGTAGATATAAGGAACATCTTAAATCTGCTGTGAAATACAAAGAAAAATAAGACAAGGCCACTGCCACTGAAGAATTTCATATTAAGTAATGCTTTTTCAAACTCTCTAGCTTACCTTAATGGTAACTCATAGCCTCATGGGAGCTAGAAGTGCTCCTAGACCCAAGCTTCTGCCCTGACCCCATTCACTTAGAGGACGTCTATCTGGCTCGTCTCTGACTACAAGTCCCCCTCTCCTGTGGTACTCAATGAAATGTTTGCCTACAAGAACCTGTGCCCCTACCACACCCAACTCAGGGTATCTGGGATAATGGAATTCCTTGCCCAAACATGTTTGAGCTTGCTTTCAGGGCCCATGTGGACCTCTTCCTTGGACACATGCACACAAGGCCCTTTACAGTGCCAGATAAGCTAGGACTGGGAGAGGGGCAGGCTAGTGTCAACAGCTACACAGTAAGCTCCCTGCAGTCTTACGTGTTCTGAAATTCAAGAATTCTAATTTTGTACCTGGACTTCCAGGTAATTTTGAATGTGTATTTCTCAAAGTAGAAGAATAGAACAGATTTTATGTAGTAATGTATTAGCTTGACTTACTGCTTTTAGGTGTTTAGAGACATGGTATCTGGGCCTTCATTTTCATTCTTGCCATGGACCCCACAAATATTAGAGGCAGGCTGTTTAGAGTAAAACTTAAAATCCTTAGCATGACCTTAGCGTGAGGTCCTACATAATCTGCTGCTGCCCTCCACCCTGCTCCACTTAGCTGTACCTGTTTCTTCACTGTTCCAAAACACCCCAGGCACACTCCCATCTCCATTGCACTTGCAGCTCTCTCTTGGAATGGTTTTTCCCTAGGTTGCCACATGGTCTCTTTCCTCGTGACCTTCAGGTCTGTCCCCCTCTTAACCCCCCAAATCATTATCTTATCAGTGAGGCCTTGCCTGGATAGTCTTTCTAAGATTTTACCTGTCCCCCAAACATTGTCTCCTTTACTGCCTTATTAAGTTCCCTTAAGACACATCAGTATCAGAAAGCCAGAAGTAGTAAAAAACTAAATTAGCTTTTTCTCCTAAATGTCTTTCTTTTAAAACTCCTTAAATACTGAGGCCATATTTCCTTAAAAATTATTTTAGTTCTTATATCTTAAAATTATCCATATACCCACTTTGAAGAGTTAAATAGTTCTAAGGCTAGTTACTTAAATCAGCAGCCAGTCCTCCGACCCTGCCATTCGTTTCAGGGATAACTATTTCCAGTTCTATTGGATGATTTGTTTAGTATTTCCCATTGTGTCTAAATAACATGCTTATGTTGCTACGTTCTAACTTCAATTTTGGGCCTTACTTATTTTCCACTGTACAGGATGAGACGTAAGCCCTCTCTTTCCAGTGTCACACCCTGTGCATGCACACACCCATGCAGCTCTCCCCTTCTCGGTATGATGAAATCGTACTTTTTGGTTTCATCAAGATTTGGTATTTTCAACTGTAAGCACTAGTCCTAGCTGAGCCCCATAGTACACCGTGATTACTTTTCCTTCCTTTGCAATGTTTTATTCTCATGCTGCTACTAAAACATACCTGAGACTGGAGAATTTATAAAGGAAAGAGGTTTAATTGATTCACAGTTCCACATGGCCGGGGGTTGGCGGGGGTGCTCACAATCACGGTGGAAGGCAAATGAGGAGAAGAGTCATGTCTTACATGGCAGCAGGCAAGAAGGCATGTGCAGGAGAACTGCCCTTTATAAAACCATCAGATCTTGTGAGACTTAATCACTATCATGAAAACAGCATGGGAAAGACCTGCCCCCATGATTCAGTTATCTCCCATGACGTGGGAATTATGGGAACTGCAAGTCAAGATGAGATTTGGGTGGAGACGTATCCAAACTGTATCACTAGGTTTTTATCATCAATTTTACCCAAGACTATATCAGTTATATATATCTTTTTTCAGTATATTCAGTCATCTATATTCTGCAGTTTTCTTTTTCTTGGAAAAAACCTCTCATAGAGTCTTTTAAAATCTGAATGATTGTTCTCAGGTCAGCTAGAGTTTAACTGAAACCACAGAGATATCTCTAAGGTTTGTTTACTCTCAAAACAGCATTTGGGCAGTGGTTACAGATTATTAATACTATTGTTGTTGTTGTTTTTAAAATAATACTATTTGACCAAATCATGAAAACAACTGTTCACTGTGGATTTATCAGTGGTTCCCTTTTATGTGTCATAATCAAGATACCTTTTATTTAAAAAATACACAATGCATTCTTTATTTGTTTTACATGGAACATATTACAGATTACTGAAACAATCTGAATATATTGATGTATATATAGTTTTTTTTTATCTTATTATGTCTTTATAGGCTCTCAAAATTAGAGAGATGTGTAATTGCCCACCACTGTCTAAACCAGACCCTCGATTACTATTCAAACTCAGCATGGAGCATTTTCTTGAAGAATCAGAGAAAGAAGACCTAAATATCACAAAGAAACAGAAAATGGATACTCGTCCCGTTCAAAAACAAGAGCAAATACCATTAACATACGTAGTTGAGAAAAGAACTGGCAGTTGAATTAAAATTTATGAGACACAAGATATATGAAGAATGTTGCAATCCTTATCATTTTATGTTACTTTTTAAAAAATGATGTTTGAAGTGAAGAAAAAAAAAGGATATTCAGGGTCAAATCATGTATATTACAGATATTATCTAAATTCTTCTAGAATTTATTTTTCATGAAATATTGATATATTTTAATCTATGTTAAAATATCTTGAATGAGGAAAATGTCACAGAATAAATTTATATTATACATTTTACTCTGTCTTCTACTTGCTTTTGATTTAGAAGGCAGACCCCTAGTGGATGAGAAATGAGCACATACTGTAGTTTTTATTGTAGAGAAGATTTCAGCTGAGCCTAAACTGGATTTTTAAGTCTGGGTGGTTTTGATGAAGTAGGAAACAGTCTGAAGCTATCTTTTTGCAGGAAATAGTTTGCACTGGGGTGGGATTATGTGGAAAAGGGCGCCTCAGGATAGAGAATGTCCTTGTCTTCACCTGTGGATGACTGGAGAAAATGCTACTGGCAGAAGCCATTTTCTTTTTTTTCTTTTTTTTTTTTTTT
>NW_012101365.1:8234730-8273578 GCF_000951045.1 Mandrillus leucophaeus | reverse complement strand
TTTCCAGCTGCATCCATGTCCCTACAAAGGACACAAACTCATCCTTTTTTATGGCTGCATAGTATTCCATGGTGTATATGTGCCACATTTTCATAGGGAGGCAAAAGAAGTACAGTTAGCGGTTCAGATGACAAAGCAAGAAACAGAACTGGGAAGAGGGCATTTCCACAGAGACACAGCATGTTCCTGGTACACTGAAGTCTTAACAAGGTTGTGTCATTTGATTGCTCCATGAGATTACCATTTGGGAATCTCGGGTTCCCAGAGAAGAAAAAGAGGCAAAGGCAAGGCACTGTCCCATCAAAAGAGGCTGAGGCAAGGCGCTGTCCCCAAGTTGACCTTCCTGAGCAGCGGATATCAACAAGGGGACTGGAGGAAAACGACAAGAGAAGCAGCACAAGATACACCCCCAGTGGCGCCCAGAAATTGCTGCATTATATAAATGTGGAAATACGAGTTATTTAATATTTGTATTCCCAAACTAGTGAAGTCTAGTTATGCTTAGGTTATATTTCTAAGAAGGACATTTTTCTTGAAATACATTATATTAAATAAATATTTTCTTAGAGAATTAAAGAGGAAAGGGTCTACTTTGTATTGTGTAACTACTATGAACAGGGCCCTGTATTTATCTTTATTCCATAACCCTACTAGTTTTTATTATTCTCGCTTTACAATGACAAATAGGCTTGGAGAAGTTACATAATATACCCAATGTCTCTCACCTAGATAGAACAAAGCTGAATCTGTCTGACTACAAATCTGTCCATTTTTTCACAACTCTCAGATATCTAAGACTAAGCTATCAAGACAAGGAACAAGCTATTCTCAGTTGTTCATTAGCTTCCCCACATATGGCTTCAATATAAGTAAAAATCTCATAATTATGAAATCAGGGACCACTTGTGTTTTCTGCAGGTTGATTTTATAGGTTCTCCTCTCAGACCCTTCTATCAAAATTGACATGAAAAGCTGAAGATGAGGCAGTGTAGGAGAGTAGAACCTCTCCCCCTGCCTGTAAAAGCCTGTGAAATCTCATTTGGGATGTGTCCTGACACTATTAAATCTTCTTAGACAAAATATCTAGATGTTAAGAAGACAAGTTCGGAGGCTGTTTATGTTTCTCAGGGCTTATTATACATTACTTGTAAGGAATTTCCTGATCTGCACATAAGACAACATTGGTCATAAAGAGGTTTACATTAACTATTCTCCATATAATCATTTTTTACACGCCTTGTGATTGGAGTATTGTAAAAGGCACTCCATAACACATAAAGACACTTGGAGAATGTCACCTAAAGGTAAACAGTAAAACACAGCATTAGATTTTCCTGCAGATTTCCTAAGAAAACAATGTAGCAAAGACCTATTCTTCTTCCATCCCATTGTCACTTCTAATAGTGTTGTTCAGACTTGCTAGAAACATATATAAGTTGACACCATGTCAGAAAGAGCAGAGATAATATCTTTATAGTATATGAAAAAGACTTTTTTTAACCAGTGGAATCAAATGTAAAAGGAATGTTACAGTTCAGTTCAATGTTTTAGAAGAAATTAAATAGCAGTTGAAATACAAGATGTGTGTGTATGTGTGTATGGGTGTGTGTGTGTGTGTGTGTATATATATATATATATTTAATTTTATATGGAAATAAGCTCTATGTTCTACACTTAGTTGCAGAACTACTTTGTTCATGTCAATACTTTTCATGTGCCTATAGGATTTAGATGATAGGCTGGTTAACTTAGTTGTTAGGAGCATGATGCTAATAAATCCAAGACACAAACTCAACGTGATCTTCTCTATAATTCAGATAGTGTGAGACTATCCTCTAAAACTGAAGGACAGCATATATATTTACTGCTATATACTTATAATGCTTTGCACATTATAGGCATTCAACTAACATTTTATTGACACTGTACAATAATCATCTGTTCAAAGGATTGAAAAAAAGGAGAAACAATCATACTCTGTAAAATCTCTGCTTCTGTAGTTATGAAACCCTGGACAAGTCACATAAACTCTCCAACCTTCATTTCTTAATTGTAAAATGGGGACCAAAAAAGTCCTCCTAGCTTGACCAATGACCAAGTGAAATGATATACTTAAAGCATTTAACACAAAGTTTAGAGCTGCAAATGTAATAAAAATTGTTACCATATACTGAATGCATACTTTGTACTGTGAGTCCATTTTCACACTGCTATAAAGACACACCCGAGACTGGGTAATTTATAAAGAAAAGGGATTAATTGACTCACAGTTCCACATGGCTGGGGAGGCCTCAGGAATCTCACAATCATGGCGGAAGGGGAAGAGGCATGTCTCACGTGGTGGCAGGCAAGAAAGAGCGAGCAAGAGCAGGGAAAACTCCCCCTTAAAACCATCAGATATGGTGAGAACTCACTGATTATCAGGAGAACCGCATGGAGGAAACCGCCCCCATGATTCAATCACTTACCTTTCTTGACACATGGGGATTACAATTTGAAATGACATTTGGGTGGGGACACAGAGTCAAACCATATCAACTATGCATGGTGCTAAGCATTTTTCAAGCACTGTCGAACCCCACAGTGACCCTATTTATTGTAGGCATTCTATTCTACTATGCCCTGTTATAATGAAACTGAAGTTTAGAGGGTAAGGGAAGTTGCTCAAGGTTACATGGTGTATTTCTTAAGGTTTTTTACTTGCAAGAACAGAGAAACCAACAGAAACCCAACCAAGAAAATTTGTTGCCTCAACCTAACAGAAAAGCCCAGAAGTATGCTGCTTCAGGCACAGTTTAATCCAGGGGCTCATGATAATTGTCAGAGCAAGGGCTCTTTTCTTTGCAATCTTTCTCAGCTGTTCCCTGGTGATATCAAGATGGCTGCCAGCAGCTCCCAGGGTTGCATGCTTTCACATCCAGCTGGATGTGTGACTGACTCACACCCCAACTATTGAAGCAAAGCCTTTAACACTCTAACTGCACCCCTGAAGCAATCGCCTGGCAGGGGATGGCATTATCTCGATTGGCTTGGACTTATCAGGATCCACCATTGGAGCTGAGGATGGGTAAGAGTCAACACCACTCAAAGAGAATGACTACTGCATGGTGGGAGATATGCAACCACGGGGCTTACGAAGTAAGTGCCAGAACTAGAATTAAAACCTAATGTTTATCCTTTCAGTAGGCAAAGAAACAAGATAGATCCCTTGAGAATTTTATCTGAAATGACATTTAATCTGATAAAAAAAAGTAGCTTAAATTTTATATTGATATGATAGCAGATTTTCATTAGCATATTTGCTTTACTATTTACAAGGTTTTTTTGTTTGTTTTGTCTTGTTTTGTACTGAATTATATCCTCAAAACCAGCCTATGAAATTGAAAGGACAAATGGCATTATTTACTCATAGGGGAGAAAACTAAAGCTTGGAGGAATTAGGCAAGTGATCCAAGTATGCATTCAAGTAAATGGCTGAAATGGGATTGGAACTAAGGAATTCACTGATTTGTAATCCAGTGTTCTTTCTGCAATACTGCATTCTTTGGAAAGGGAGCTGTTACCTCCACTTACCTGGAAACTGAAGCTCAAAAATATTAGTCAATGTGTGTCCAGCACTACTCACCTCTCAATGGCAGAACTGGTTCAAACCCTCTCATCTTCTGACTCCAAAGTCCGTCCTCTTCCTCCATGTACTGCCACTTCCTTGAACAAATCTCATATAGGAAGTGAGGATGAAAAATGTGCACTTCCCTCCACCCTTCACTTGTGAATAGCAGGGCGAATACCTCTTTTCCCTTATTTAAAAGCACCCATTTTAATAGTCTATGACAGATGGTAAAAATATCCATTTTAAGCATAGGTATACATGTGAAGGATGAAATTCCTGTTAATCACCTCGTAACATGGCATGTTTTGTTTTAGTTCGTGTGTGTGTGTGTGTGATTAACCTAACTCAACCAGGCACAGTGGCTCACGCCTGTTATCCCAACACTTTGGGAGGCCGATCACTTGAGGTCAGGAGTGTCAGACCAGCCTGGCCAACATGGTGAAACCTTGTCTCTATTAAAAGTACAAAAATTAGCCAGGTGTGGTTGTGATGGCAGGTGCCTGTAATCCCAGTTACTCGGGAGACTGAGACAGGAAAATCACTTGAGCCCAGGAGAGGCAGAGGTTACAGTGAGCTGAGATCATGCCACTATACTCTAGCCTGAGCGACAGAGCAAGACTCAGTCTCAATACTACTACTACTAATAATAATTAACCTAACTCTATTAATCCATTACGGCTCCTGTCTGGAGATTGTTCCTGATTTCCTTCAATTTCTACATTCTAATGTTTAAATCTGGCGAAATAAGGCCAGTCTTTTCCTGGAATCACCAATCCATTCGCCAGATGATGGACTGGGAAAATGGGAATTAGTATTTGTTGAGCCCTACTGAGGCAAGATTCTACAACTTTTCCCTCCTTTTAATCTTCACAGCAACCCTGTGAGGCATGTTTTATTCTCCTAATTTACAGATAAGAGAATGGGGGTTCACAGGACTGTGTAACTTTACCGAGGTCACACAGTAGTCCAGGACTTTAGCTAGGTCTGTGAGACTCAAAGGCTTTCACTGTCTTTAATATGCCTCCCTTCACACACAAGAAATGAGAGCAATTGGCAGGGCAATGTGGGAAACATTTATTTAGGATCTTTGCTTTGTTCGCATGCCTAGAGCATTTATCCTGCTCCATAGTCCCTGAAACTTTCCATGATCTCATCTCTCAACACCAGCTCCCTTTGCAATGAGCCAATCAACTAACTAAAAGGTATTCATGAAACAGGCCCAGCAGCCTCAGGAACATACAGTTGACCCTTGGCGACACAGAGGTTAGGACACTTTTTGGACCCTAATAGCTACCTAAAGTCACATGGGCCACCAGCTTTGACTTGAGCTCATCACAATGAACCAACTCCTTCTCCCAGGGGGAACTATTAGGTTGGTGCGAAAGTAATTGCTTTTTTTTTTTTTTTTTTGTCATTACCTTTAAATGGCACTTTTTAAAAGGCAATTACTTTTGCATAAACCTATAGTTTAGGAAACCACTGAGGATTCAAGGTCAGAAGATCTGAGTTCACATCCTGCCTTCCTTACCTGCTGTGAGATCCACCAAGTCACTAAGCCTCTCGAAAGCTCAGTTTATCGTCACCTGTATGTTGTGGCAATGGAAAGAGCTGTATTACTGCAGCTACCCCATTGTGCTGCAAACTGGCTATTCTCCTGAAAGCTCCTTGAGGACAGGAGCTCTTTCATCCTCATATTTTTCATCCACACTCCACAGGAAAGCTTGATACTTTATTGGTGATTCCTAGGCTCTGGATTGGGAATGACCCTAAAAGCCACCATGAAGTAGAAGTTTGACTCAGAAATCAAAGTCCAGGCATAAAGTGATATTTACATGCGTGTGTCAGCTTGTCCGGGAAGAGAAGTTTATTGAACAGCCAGAACAGATTGCAGAGTTAGCGCTCAACAGCTTCATCCAGAACACAGAAATCTGTCGGAGCTGAAATGTGAAGGAAACGCAGGCTGGGAAGACACACCAGTCTTGGGAAGCATGCTTGGTGGTGCTCAGACTTTCTCTGCAGAGTGTCCTTGGGTCAGACTATTCTGGAGATGGGGTCATTAGAGCTTGGTAAGATCAAGTTCGTAACAATAAGAGCAGTAACAAAAGCAATAATAATGGCCACCGTTCATTACTGAGACCTCTTACAAACCAAGCTCTGAAAGCACTTGACATGCAGTAGCTCGCTTGACTCCCGCAACAATTCTATGAGGCAGATAAAATTGTCCCATGTTATTTATGAATGAGGAAATCGAGCCCAGAGGGTCTGAGTGACTTGACTCAGACTTCCCAGGTAAGACTTACCTGGGCCTCGCAAGCTCTTGGGTCCCAGATGAAATGCCATTTGGAAGCATTAAGCATTGGGAGGTTGGCTCTGGCTGGCTGGATGGTTTGTAAAGCATGGCAATACAGCGCGGTGTGGGGAAATGTCATTTAAATTACTTTGTTTTCCTAGGACTACTTCCTCTCTTAACAAATCTTCGATAGCACCTGCCCATAGAGCACCCTGAGAAGGCAATGGGTTTATGCCTGTAGGGGCCTGGCACATGGTGAGTGGCCACTGCTAGCTGCTGCTCTTTGCTTCTTGCTTTGTGGTATATGCTCCACCTACTTCCACACGTGATTTACAAAGGAAAATTTGGGGGCCAAAGCCTGAGAGCATATTCACTTCTTGCCAGGACTGCATTTATTTAAGAGATTCTTTTGTAAGGCAGAGAACTTCAAGAGACAAGTATAAAAAAGGATTTTCATCAGTCTTTTGTTTTTTACTCAAGATAGCTTTAAGTAATAACCAGCCATTACCCACCTTGGATTTTCTGTCCTCTACTGGTGAGGTCTCTTTCTTTGAACTATTTCAAATGTCCCAGCAGAGCTGGGGAGGCCCCCTCCCCACATCACCACTGACCTAAGAAGGACAGATAGCGCACCCATGGTCAAGCTCAGGGGCCACAATTGGTCACTGACTCACTTGAAGGGAACGGCCTCTCCCTCTTTTACCCATGATGTTGAAAAGTTGATTCAGGCTAAGTTTCTAAGCAAGACTTATGAAAAGTGCCAATGACAAAAATACAACAAAATAAAAACTATAAAGTTATATCAGGACCAAATATACCAAGGACGAGGGGAGGCCACATCTCAGATAAGATGAAGTAGTGAAGACAGATGAGGAAGAACTATTTTACTCCTATTCAGGATTGAGGCTGGCAGTCACACCTCCAGAGGGTACATTCTCCTGGAGTAACACGTGAGTAACACTCCATGGGATTAGGCAATAAGATAGCCCTACCCAGGGTGTCTTTTTCTTCCAAGGAGCGTGACTATCAAGGTAGGGCATAATTGAAGGTGAACAGAAGTCCTAGGTGGAGAAGAGATGATCAAAGGGACCCCGGTTACTTCTTATGAAAGTTTATGATAATACTAGGCAATAGTAATAGTCAACATTTATGAAGCAGAAGGTGTTGGGAACTCTACTAAACACTTTGCATATGTTATCCAATAATGCTGTTGTTGCCCAGCTGTATTAGTCTGTTCTTGAATTGCTAAAAGAAATACCTGGACTAATTTCTGAAGAAACTACATTTAATTGGCTCATGATTCTCCAGGCTGTATGGGAAGCATGGTGGCATCAGCTTCTGGGAAGGCCTCAGGGAACTTAAAATCATGGCACAAGTGCAAAGGGGAGCAAGGCCGGGGGGAGGTGCTACACACTTTTAAAACAACCAGATCTTGTGATAACTCACTCACTTACTATCACGTGAACAGCACAGAAGGAATAGTGCTAAACCACTCATCAGAACCTGCCCCATGATCAGTCACCTCCCACTGGGCCCCACCTCCAAAAAGGGGATTGGGGATTACATACAATTCAACATGAGATTTGGATGCGGACACAGATCCAAACCGTATCACCAACCAACAGCCACTCTTCCTCTTCTTTTTCTGCAAACCGTCATTTTGTTTAGGTGGCAGTATGCCCTGCCCGAGACATCATGAATGTCTAAGTCAATTATGTAATGCTATTCACCTAAGCCAGGACCAGGTCTAGGAACGGGTGTGTAGCTGTATCTGATGAATAAGAAAGAAAGCAAAGTCAAGTACTTTCCAAGAATAGTGAATATTTTCCTCCCTGAGAAGAGAGAGGTAACAGAAAAGTCTGTTTTGCTTGTTTGTTTTTACCTATGTCTTTTATCCTTGCCTTCCAAGTGTTGTGTGAAGATATGATGGCCTAGGAAATCCCCGGGATACCAACCTAGAACCCCAGAACCCCAGTGGCACTGGGTTGCTGGGGTGGTGCTGGCACTGCCTGCCTCAAAACTTCTTGTGAAGTGAGATATTAAATGTCTTTATTATTTATGCCACTATTAATTTGGTATTCTCTTACTTGCACCTACAAGTTTTCCTACTGATAAAATAGTATTGGTTCTGTTTTATAATTGAGAAAACCAGGACTTAAAAAAATGAAATCCCTTCCCCTCTGTCACACAGCTCATAAGTGGGAAGGCCTAATAAGCTTTTGCTGCTACGATTCTGCCTGGATCCAAGTCTATACAGTCCAGGGGAATTACATTCCAGGGGCAATAGGTTGGTTCAATCAAGTAAGAAGAGCTCTTGACATTGGGCAGCCGAGTAGGGAGTTCTCAGTCATAGGAGAAGCTCAAGCAAAGATAAGACAGCCATTCATGAAGGTCACTGGAAGGAGAGCCAGGCTCTAAGTAGACAGCAGTCAGGAAGACGGGCCGCGTGCGAGACACAAATGTATCATAAATGTGCTCTGGAATAGAACTGCATGGGCACAAAGAATAGGCAAAAAAGAAACTGCAGTCTTGGCTAACCAGACTTCCAATTTGGTGATGAGACAGTGCTTCAGACATCTGTGCTCCAGGAATGGGTTTGACAGTGCTGCTCCTGGACCACTGAGGGTGATGGCATGGTGAAGGGTAAGGATCAGGCCTGGATCTGCATGAAAGTCCCAGCTCTGGCCAGGTGTGGTGGCTCATGCCTATAATTTCAGCACTTTGGGAGACCGAGGCAGGTGGATCACTTGAGATCAGGAGTTCAAGACCAGCTTGGGCAACATGGCAAAACCCTATCTCTACTAAAACTGCAAAAAGTAGCTGGGTGTGGTGCTGCACACCTGTAATCCCACCTGCTTGGGAGGCTGAGGCACAAGAATCGCTTGAACCTGGGAGGCAGAGGTTGCAGTGAGCCAAGATTGCACCACTGCACTCCAACCTGGGTGACAGAGTGAGACTCCATCTCAAAAATAAATAAATACATAAAATTAAAAATAAAAATAAATAAATAAAGTGAAAGTCCCAGCTTTGCTATTTCGTACCTGCCAACCTCAAATTCCCTCTTTCTCAAATGGAAATAATGGCCTCAGTGTACTTCCTGGGGCTGCTGTGAAGAGTAAATGAGATGATCGTACACTTCTACAAACGTTTATGGAAGGCCTACTACATGCCTAGCCTTCTGTCAAGTCCTGATGTCTGTGTAAGCCGAAAGAATTTCACAAATTTAAAATATTAAGTATTATAATTTATTTTTAAAAATTGTCTAAGTCCTCTCTTCCTCCTACCTCACCGAGGAACTCCATCCATCTATTTTGAAATAAATTGAGCTCTCACCCAGGAAAATAGAAGAAATGGCTCCAACAGAGAGAGTTTCCAGCAAGACAAATCCCCAATGGCTTCTCCCTGCCACCGCTCAATAATGGTGTTTGCTATAAATCACAGAGCTTCTTTATCAAGTGCCTTGGAAGCGCTTGGGACTGATTTAGCCCTCGAGTGAGATTAATCACAAATTGCTGCTTTAGAAAGAGTGATGGGTGTGAATTAGAAGGTTCAGTGGAGATCATTCTGATTCACCCCGATTGCTATAGATAACTGGAGTTTACAGAACTAAGACCCTAAGTTTTTTAACATTTATCAGTTTGAGAAAAATTACTACATTTAAGAATAGATCTCTTTTCCCCAATAATGTCATAGTGGGATGGGGAAGGAACTAACATTTTTTTTTTAAAGTACCTACTGTGGGTGCCAGACTCTATGCTTACACCATGTTTTTAATCCCCATAACAACTGCATGAGATAGGTCTGGCCATCCTCATTTTTCAGATAACAAAAGTGAGACCTGCATCAGTGAAAAGACTTATGCAATGTTATGCAATGCCCAAATGGCTGAGATGAGAATAAAATTCAGGTCTGTGTGATTCCAAAGCCTTACCATGGAGCCTCTTGGATCATTGATGGCAGATTCCTGGCAGCACAGATCAACATAGATACAAAAAATAAATGAAAGTGACTTGCTGTGACTGCTGGCCAGCAATGATGCCTGCGACAGTCCCTTAAGACCCAGCTTTAATGACACTGTCCTGTGATAATCTTCTCTAACATCTCACTTTTCTTTTCATAAGATAGAGGATAAATATAGAGTGTAGCGGCCATGGAGGGGTACCACTCAGATCACTCTTCAAGTGAGTCCTCTGTGGAGTGCATGACTGACAAATGCTCTAGCTGCCACACCTTCAGACCCATAGTAACTGAATATAGCAGGGGCACTAGAGCTGGGCCATTCCTGCTGCACATGAGATGGTGTCATGGATGACTATTGCATGAGGACTCCCTGTTGACCTGGCCAAAACTTTCTTACAACTGCACTGTAGTCACAGCTCTTCCTACTTCCTTCTCCTTCTTTCCCACTCTCCTTTCTCGCATGTCAGACCCACATCATAGTCTGAAGGCTCTCCCTGCCTGCTCCTGATCCTCTCCTTTGTCATGCACAAGAGCTTCTCCAATACATCTCATGCACAGCTAATCCCATCTTGGTGTCTACTTCCTGAAGAATGCTAATGGAAAGACACGGTGACTCTGTTTCTCCAACCCACATGTCTGTCACCTGGGAAACAGATCAATTCTATGATACCATCTTGCAATGGAATACTATATGGCAGTCAAAAATGAATGAATTAGAGATATAGGTATCAACATGCATACATCTTAAAAACATGTTGAGCAAAAACAAAAATGTTGCAGAGTGATACCTACAGTATGTAACATTTATACAAAGTTTTAAAACTTGTGAAACAATGTCATATATAATTTGTAGATGAGTACATATGTGACAAAAGCATAAAAACACACTAAGGGCCGGGTGCGGTGGCTCACGCCTGTAATCCCAGAACTTTGGGAGGCTGAGGAGGGCAGATCACGAGGTCAGGAGATTGAAACCATCCTGGCCAACATGGTGAAACCTTGTCTCTACTAAAAATACAAAAATCAGCTGGATGTGGTGGCGCACGCCTGCAGTACCAGCTACTAGGAAGGCTGAGGCAGGAGAACCACTTGAACCCGGGAGGTGGAGGTTGCAGTGAGCTGAGATTACACCACTGTACTCCATCCTGGGCACAGAGAGAGACTCCGTCTGAAAACAGACAAACAAACAAACAAACAAACAAAAACCAACCAACAAAAAACCAAAAACACACTAATGAAAGATAAACCCAAATTCAGGAGAGAGGTTACCACTGAGGAGAAAAAGAAAAATGCAAACAGGTTTTGTATTTTAAACTGCGTGGTTGGTACACAGTTGTTCATAATACCTCTGCTTTTTATATGCCTGAAGTATTTCATAATAAAAATTTAAAACATATTAAATCATACCCAACAAATTGCCTCGAGTGAAAAATAATAAAATAATTTGAAATTGGCTATGTTCTGGGAAATTTCGGATATATGTTGTCACATGCCAGCAGTTGAGTCTTACTCTATTGTGGCTTTTACTGCACCAAATAGCAATTATTTATTTTTATGTTTGTTTCTATCCTCTTTCTCTCCCCAACCCTCACTGGACCACAAGCTCTAAGAAAAAAGACTCTCATCTCCTTATTTCTTAATCCCCAGTGGCTATGACAGTAGCCAGGGAGCAATATGTGTTTATTATGTTTTTAATAATCAGGAGAAGAGAAAACGGGGACTGGGGAGAGAGATGGCAGGTAGTGCAGACGGCAAAGCCTAAGTAATTATTTTTTCAATATAATCAAAAAAGCAGACGTTGTGCTTTCGTTTGAGCGCTGCTGCGTATGGGCAATGGGTCTGCAGTGGGGCAGCTGGGGGCCAGGCCAGAGGGCCTGACATGTTTGAGTTCCTGTTACAGTGGCAGTCACTTACATGTTTCAGGCAAAAAGTTTGGCATTATCCTCACAACTTGGAGAGTTCAGCATTATCACTGCTTTTCACAGATAAGGAAACTAATGCTCAGCGAATTTGAGAATGGCCAGAGCCACCCACCTGCTCATTAGCAGGGTCAGGTTCATATCAGACTCTCTGGTCCCACTTGTCCCCTGGGAGGCACTGCGTCCAGGCACTGTATCTGCGTCACACAAGGCAAGCTGCGGATCTGCTGTGGGGCCACTCACTCACGTATTCATGTATTCATTCATTGAACAACACCTGCATTCCAGGCACTACTGCGCCAGGCACTAGGATACAGTGATGAATGGCTCAGACTGACACCCACCACAAGGAACCCCCCAGCTACTGGGGGCTTAGATGCACAAACACGGCACTCCCTGCAGTCACAGACCAGTTATGGGACAGGCGCTGGTCAACTGGGCTGTGGTGGTAAAAGGAGGCGAAACATCACCCATGTAGAATGTCAAGGCTTCCTGGAAGAATGACCTCCAGATGAGACCCAGGTGAGGGTAGGTGGAGGGAAGACAGGAGGGTGTTCGGCAGGGGAGGAGGATTGTCCCTTTCAAGAAACAGCAGCCTCTCTGAGGCCTGAAGATGAAAGAGTAGAGTGTCAGGGCTTCCCGTGACAGCCGCTTGTGCATTCTACCCAAGAATCCCATTCATCTGCCTTCCAGGCTCTGAGTCCTTGGCTTCAGGGACCTCCCCTGGGCCCCCACATTGCTTCCACACAGACCTACCCACCCACATCTGTGTTAATCCAGGCCTTCCGAGAAGGCAGAAACCGAGACAGCATTAAACATGCAAGAAATCTGTTAGAGGAAATGCGTGTGGGGAAAAATGTGGAGACCGGGGGAGGCTGGAAAAGCCACAAGTCCAGGATGGAGCCCTGACTCCCGGCGAAGGAGCAAGGGAGGGGAGGGGGGATGGGGGAAGTGTTTTAGACAATCCTACGGAAACTTTGGCAGGGCTGTCTGGGAGTCCTGGAGCCAAGGTTGCCCACGAGAGGAGTCCCAAGTCTCTAGGAAGGGCCCTTCCTTATTATCCCTGCCCTGCTCCTCCATCGACTGGGGGTGGCCAGGGGCAGTCAGGACAGTGTTTGTGCTGGATTTTGGAAAGCAGTGGTGGGAACCGCTGGGCAGTCATGCTCCCTGAAGCTAGGTATCTGAGAAGAGTATTCTCCATGGCCACCATATTCCCCTAGGTTTGGTATCCCTCCACATCTGGCTTCTGCTTCAGCCCCTGTTCCTGGGCTCTGCCAAGGGAAACAGTCCTGGAAAAAGGTGGCATCGCGTAGTGGTGAGGGGCACAGCTTTGCAGCAGCCCCCATTTCTGCCACTGACCATGGGTATCACGGGCAAGGCACTGAACCCCCCAGTTTCCTCGTGGGAAAGTGTGGATAATAATGGTTCCTGTCTCCTAAGGTTGTGACAGAAGTACATGAATTAAAACATATGGTAAGTGCCCAATAGATGGTACCTATTATTATTTTAATAGATCCATTTTTGATTTAGGGGGCATTGCAATGCATTGGTTTGATGAGGCTGCATCAAAATGTAAAAGCCCTGTACTCCCACCGCTGCTGCGTGCCAAATATACCTACACCTCGCTCTGTCCTGAATCCTTCACCATCTTTCCACGAAGCTGCTCCTGATCCTGAGGCTTGGTTTGGGGTCCTCCTCTGAGCCTGTAGCCTCCCTTTCCCACGGAACTTTTTACAATGATTGGTTGCATGTTTTGTTGTTGTTGTTTTCATTTCTTGCAATAAACTGAGAGTTCCTGTGGGGGTGAGGACGATGTCTTGTTTCCTGCCACATCATCAGTGCCTACATGTTGGCTGACCCCTGCCCTAGCCAGGCTCAAACCCAGGGCCACTCTCTAGGGTCATGCAGGGCACTTGCCTGAGAGGAGAGGGGGACTGCAGTCCACCTTGTGACTGGGTGACCAGTGGTGGGCTCAGGGGCTGTGCTTGCCTGAAGGAGGCACAGTGTTCTAGTTCGCATTCACACAACATTGCTTACAGCTTGTCATGCGAGTTTCTGATGGACTGCACCTGTCCAGAGGCGGGTACTTTTCCTATTTGATAAAGATATCGTATTGGTTAACAAGAGCTCAGCCAATAACTCAGGCCGAGAATGTGAGGCACCGGCACAGTGCCTCACACTGTGTCAGCTACTGCTGCAAACTTCTGGAAAGGCTTCGATGAGCTCTTCTGAGTCTGTTCCTGCCTTAGCAACATGATGGGTTAGATTCAAGTTTCTAAGGTCCTCTCCTGCCCCGATATGCAGTGATTAGAGGAAGCATGGTGTTTGGATACTGCTGAGGTGTGAGGGCAAGGGCTGCCAGATATGGAGTTTAGGATGGTCGCATCCTCTCCTGGGCTCGGGTTAGCCTTGCCCATCACCCTGGTCAGTTCTCACCTTCTCCTCCAAGGAGCCTGCCTGAGCAAGCCCACATCCATCGTATTTGCTGTGTACTTTATATTTTATTAGGTCCTTTGATATATTACTTCCTTTAATTCTCACAGCAACCTAGTGCTATATCTTGGTGTTATATTGATGCTATGTCTGATAGATGAGGGAAAAGGAACTCAGAGAAGTTAAATAACATTCACAAGGCCACACAGCTAGTACAAGGCCAAGTTCAGGCTCAAACACAAGTCTAGGCAGAATTCCTACCCTTTTATGCTGCTTATAGTTTTTCTCTGCATTGCATATTTCTCTGTTTCTGGCCCCATTTTGAATATAAAAACCTCAAGAACAGGGAACATGATCCCACTTCATTCCATTCTCTCCCAAACACATCATGCACACAGTAAGTGCTGTCTAAATGCTGTCCGAGTAATAGTGGAAATCCTTGACATGCAATCACATCATATGTCAAGCCCCAGGAAGGACCTGTACAAACACAGACCTCAGTGTATACACGGCAATACACACACTGATGTCTTCCATGCATACACACGATACAGCTGGTATGATACCTTTAAGGAAGCATCTCTAATTAAACGACGAAAATCCTGTTCTGCCTGTGCCTGCTTGGCAGTTGTGGATGGGTGGCCAGAGCACTTTGCTTCCACATTTCTGCAGTGTGTTCCTCCCTGCTCTTCAACTCTCCTCTTGACAGCCCAGGCTCTGCACCTCCTGTCCTTTAGTATCTGGTCTTCCTTGACCCCTATGGCTGGATACAGGATCCATTTGCTTGGAGCTGTGAGCTCAGCTTCTCTCATGCAAACCTTCCTATCTCTTCCTAGCTTTGGGGCATTCACCCACAATCTTGGAGACCCAGCTCCACAAATTGTGCCGGTGGACAACCCCACAGCCTGTCTCAGATTCTCAAACTCTACTGAAACACATGGCAAGGACATGTACAGAATTCATACATCTGTGATGCCATGGACTCACACAGGTGGGTCCACATGGCCATCCACATCTGTACGTGTCCACCAGGCCAAGTGCAGAGACACAGATGCACATTTTTGCCCATGGAGATAGAAGCAGCATTCACATGCAAACCCATTTATGCATGCAGATTGTGCCCAGGCCATAGATACATGTACACACAGACTCTCAAGTATGCATATGACCTTATGCATGTGAGACTCAGTATGTGGGTGCGCATACCCCTTAGAATGTGGATACCAGTGTATGCAAACACCATATGCCTTGAACATGAAGATTTACACACAGCCATGCAAGGGCCAGGAAGGCAGCCTTAGCCTTATTCTCCCCAGGTGCCACACTCGAACAGATTTCATCACAGATCATGGCCTTTCAAAGACACAGGTTCACACCTTCTCCTTGGAGCCAGCTCTTCCCTTGTCAAGTTGTCTGGCCCTAGGAAGGTGACGGAGCTTATGTCTAGGAGTCCCCAGGCACTCATACAACGACCTGTCAGCTCCGCACTCAGCTACTTCTCTCACCAGGAACTCTCTGCTCTCGGTGGGGAAGGCACTAAGGCTCAAGGTAATTAAATCTCTCTCTTTTCACTTCAGCAACATTGATCTGTGCAGGGACACACTCTGACTCCAAAGGAACAAAGCTTTTAATTTCTTGGCTGGAATACACTGTTCTTAGACTTGTTTCATATGTGAGACATAGGAGTGAAAATTACAGCATACTTTCTCATCTGCAGAGCATGATATTGCTTATGAAGGACTTTTTCACCATTTCATTTGAGTCTTAAAATCATCCTATGAGGTAGATAGTATATAAACCACCCCCATTTTACAGACAAGGAAGCTGAGGTTACAGCAATAAGAACAACAGTTGTCCCTGACTTCCTACTATGTGTCAGGCACGGTTTTAAGTTCTGTACATGTTTCAGTTCTTTCAGTCCTTACAATAACACTCGGGTATGTCTGTCTTCATCCCTGTTTTACAGAGGAGGAAACTGAAGCACATAGGTCAAATGAACAGCCTAAGGTTACCTACTTAGTAAACAGTCTGGCCAAGTTGTATGCTGTTAAAGTTAAAGAGATTTAATGTGGGCTCTTTGTCTTCTGGGTGAAAATCTAAACAATGGCTCCCCATATTCTGACCGCTGCTGACCACATATCTGATTTTCTTGCATCATTAACTCCACCTTTGAAAGACTTCATCCAATACAAACACTATTCATTAAAAAAAAAAAAAACAAAACCCTGTATCGTGCCATTTTAATGAGACTTTTGAAGTTTTGAGAACAACTTGGGGATACCCTGAACCTCTAAAAATTGCTACCGGTTGAGATGCCTTGGGATTGAGGGTATCCAGACTAACACCTAGAATACAGAAAAGAATTTAGTTAAGGTACCTTCTCAGATCGACGTGGATCCCAATCCTGTCTCTGCCAATTACCCCCAGGGTCCTTGGGTAAGTAACATCACTCCTCTCAGCCTCAGTTGTTTGCCTGCAGCGTCAGATGGAAGTAATAGCACCCAGACTGCAGCATGCAAGGGATAGCGGCATGATTGTGGATGCCTCACAATTCCTTGGAGTGAGGAGAGAAACATTTGTAATTGTCAGAAACATGATACAACTGGCAGAAGGATATGAAATCAGTTACATAAATTGTGAACTACATGTCAAAGTTCTATTTGTCCTGAGACAGGGTGAAAATCTGCACATTTCTCATCAGGATAGAAAATAAAAACAGAAAAAAATCAGGAGCGGTTGGGAATAATTTAGCCACAGAGAGAGTTCAGCGCCTTCATCGGTACTCTTTGGGGTGCTCACAGAACCACCGTTGTTCATATCCACACTTGCTGGCTCCGCATCCTTTGACGTGTACCTTTCTGACCCTTTTTTAGCTGCTTAGTAGGCTAGCTGGGGTTGACTGTGGTTTTGTCCTTGGCTACTGTGATTATGTGAAAACAACTTCAGACAGATTTTTCTCTTGCTTTCTCCTGGGCCATCCCTGAGTAGTGCTGGCCCTCCAAAGCCTTCATCTCTTCTGTGTCTCCATTTTTGCTTTCTCCCTTCTAACTACCCCTGCCTTTTCCTTACTTTTAATTGCTTCAAAAGAATGAGAGCAAGTTTCAATCACCGTAAAAGAAAGGACTAGACTCTAAGGCAGTGGTTTTCACTCTTTTTTGATCATATTCCTCTACTGGCAATAAAAATTTTGAGCTTCTAGTACCGATGTATATATATTTCTATATTAACACAGTACAGAGTTAACTTCTGTACTAGTATTTTCTTTCTAAAACATACAGAAGTGGACATTTTTAAGATGAAGTTTTAAAAAGCGTGAGATAAAAATAAATAGTAATTTAAAATAATTTATGAATGGAAGAAAAATGCTTGCTTACACGGAAGACTCTTTTAAGTACCCAGCCCACTGGGATAACCAGTGAACCTCTAGCTGATACAGAAGGTTTTCATAATCTTTTCTCAGCTGTAGTATTTTAAATAATATAATCTGTAACTCCACTTGACTGGGCACAAGTCATCCCTAATCAACCATAAAATGTTGAAAGCCAGACATGAAGTGAGAGTGTTATGGGTGGCTCTTCTGCACCATGGGGCACTTACACTTTCTCCAGGCTCTCTGACAAACAGTAGGTGACAAATACTGAACATCAGTTTTCATCTGTAAATTGCATCTTAGTAAACCTTCATAGTCTTTACATTTAAATATCTAAATTGAAAGGCCAGTATGTTTTTTCCCCGTAGCTCCCATGAATCATTACACACACGGTCTGGGTGGAGCCCACTCAGAGAACAATGAGATTCAGGACTACGGACAGCTACACACATGCGTGGGAAGGGACCCTCTTTCTAATAATGTGCTTGTGACACCTAACTGATAAGATAGTTATGAGAAATAAATAAAATGGCATAGTAAGTGTTCAGTAACTATTCATTTCTTCCTTCTCCTTCTCACTATTCAACCTGATGCCAAGTGAAGGAAGGGAGACAGGAATTCAGTTCTGGCCAGAAATAAAAAACAATGCAATTTTGGAAATGTTTCTCAGTAGAAGTATTTCTGGTCCTACCTCTCCAAACACAACACCCCAATTAGAAGAAAGGTTATATGGGTACTGAGTGTCATATCCTATTAAAATACAGATAATGCACCCTCCTTCCCTGCCCAGTCCCACGTATGTGCATCTCTACCACAGATATGTCCCACTGGAGCCAATTTCCTCCTCTGACAGGATCAGGCATCTTAATACCCTCTAGGTCTGACCCAGAGCTCCTGGATAGTAAAATGGTATATACATACCTAGCCTTTGTGCTTCAACTCTGGTGGACTCATCCATGCTCTCTGCTCAAAGGGAGCTCTGGGCACTCAGCCCAGTTCATGTTTGTGGTAGTTTCAACATATGTCCACAAATTCTTCCATACTCTTCCTTTCAAGATGTGGAGTATAAATCCTCTCTTAGTCCAGGTTGGACTGGACTTTGTGATTTTCTTCTTTTCCTTTTTTTTTTTTTTTTTTTTTTTGAGACAGAGTCACACTCTACCACCCAGGCTGGAATGCAGGGCATGATCTCAGCTCATTGCTACCTCTGGATCCTGCATTCAAGTGATCCTCATGCCTCAGTCTCCTGAGTAGCTGGGATTACAGGCATGCACCATCAAGCCTGGCTAATTTTTGTGTTTTTAGTAGAGATGGGGTTTTGCCATGTTGGTCAGGCTGGTTTTGAACTCTTGGCCTCAAGTGATCCATCCACCTTGACTTCCCAAAGTGCTGGGATTATAGGTGTGAGTCACCATACCCGGCCCTGTGACTTGTTTCTAATAAATAGAATATGGTATTAATGATAGTATGTGATTTGTGAAATTACGTTATAAAAAGACTGGATGCTCCTTCTCTCTCTGCACTCTTATTTTTGTTCCCTCTCTTTTTATTTCTTTCTCCTTTGGGCCTCTTGCCCTTGGAAAGGCCAGCTTCCAATCTTAAGAGTACTTGGGGAACCTTGCGTAGAGGCCCATGTGGCAAAGATCCAGGATGATCACCAATAGCCCAAGAGAAACCAAGGCCTCCTGCCAATAGCCTGATCACTAAATCCTCTTGCAAGTTGATTCTCCTGCCCCAGTCAAGCTTTCAGATAATACAGCCCCAGCCAACAGTTATTTTGCAACCTTGCAAGAGATCCTGAGCCAGGGCTACCCAGCTAAGCTGTTCCCCAATTTCTGAACCTCAGAAACAGTGAGATAATTAATGTTTATTGTTTTAAGATCCTAGGTTTTGGTGATTTTATAACATTGTAGTAGATAATGCAATGCTCAAAATCCTGAGCCCACTCTCTGTGTTCTTCAGTGGTTTTAATTTTTGTCTTCTCAACTTTTCCAAAGAAATGATTTCTGGACTAATCTTGTTCTGGTCCTAAACTGCTGGTGTTAATTCTCCTGTCTTGAGCTCAGCTTTCTCATCAAAAACAACAGCTACCATGCATTGAGGACTTTCTCCATTTCAGGCATCATGCACACATATATTATCTCACCACTCATTTCTACCTTAATATGAAGTGACTACATGACTGTCCGTATGTAATGAGGAAACTGAGGCTTAGAGAGGTTAACAAAACCTGAGCCATATTAATATTTAGACTTTGGTAAGTAGACGGCAAACCATGTTTTTTTGTTTTTGTTTTGTTTTGTTTTGAGACAGAATCTTTGTCGCCCAGGCTGGAGTACACTGGCATGATCTCAGCTCAATCTCAGCTCACTGCAACCTCCACCTCCTGGGTTCAAGTGATTCTCCTGACTTAGCCTCTCAAGTAGCTGGAATAACAGGCATGCACCACCATGCCCAGCTAATTTTTGTATTTTTAGTAGAGAAGGGGTCTTGCCATGTTGGCCAGGTGGGTCTCGAACTCCTGAGCACAAGTGATCTGCCCACTTTGGCCTCCCAAAGTGCTGGGATTACAGACCAGCCACTGTACCCAGCCTGCAAAATATATTCTTTTAACCACTTTGCTACCTGTAGCTTTGATGCTGGTAACTTTCTGTTACTTACAGATTTTGGAGTAGAACAAACCTGGATTCAAATTCTGGCTCCAAATTAACCAACTGATCACTGTTTCCTCCTCTCTAAAATGGGGAAACAACACCTACCTCCAAAGGATCTATGAGGGGTAGAGGCAAGAATATATAGAAAGTGTCTGCCTGTTCCACTAGACCAGTGCTGTCTGATAGAACCTTCTGTGACAATGGAACTGTTTCCTGTCTATCCAATATGGCAGCCACTAGTCACATGTGGCTATTGAGCACTTGAAATGTGGCTAGTACAAACTAGAAACTGAATTTTTAATTATATGTAATTTAAATCAATTTGAATTTAAGAAGCCACTTGAATCTTGTGACCACTGTGTTGGGCAGCACTAGACTCTATGCTCCAAGAAGACAGGGGTCATGCCTGTTTGGATCAAACAGCATGTTCATCACTTAGTACAGTGTCTGACACAAATGAGTTACTTGTAATTAATTATTGAATGAATTAATGTATGAATGAGTGAGTGGTCCATCGTGGGCTTTCAATAAATAGCATCTATCAGCCAGGCAGAGCGTTGATGTGTAGCGGACCCTTCTTGCCTTTTCTCCCCACCTTTCCCCGTCAACAACAACCAATTTTGCTGTCCTGAAGAAATGTCATGTGAGCACCAGGAATTGGACAGACTAGATTTCAGGTGACTGGGGGGACAGAGGGAAATAAAAGAAGACCCCTACATCTTTAATGGGCCACAGAGGACAGGAAGCCCCCACCCCCACTCCAAGACTGACTAGGAAGTTTGTCTATAACAGAGACGGTTAAATTAATGATGAGACTCCATGACAGGGAGGCCAGAGCAGCCCTAAATGTCACCTTCATTATTTTTCAAGCCAAGACAACGAACTGCCTTCCCCGTTGGCTTCCATGTTGTTATTGCTCTGCCTCGGGGTTGAGGAATTTTTTTCCCCTAATCTCTACAACATGAGCTGTGTAAGTTCAGCAAGGGCAGGAGATGAGATGGCACAGGCTGCTTAATAAGGGGTTTGGCTGTCACTGAGCTGGAGCTATAGTGCAGACATGAGGAGGTGGCCAGCTGGGACTCCTTTTCTCACTACCTCCCTGAAATACGGTGCCTGTCTTTCCAGCCTTGGGAGGGAGGGAGCACTGTCTTACTCTCGGGTGGTTTTCCTCACTACTTCTTGGATCAATATTCTAGTCTAAAAGAGAATGCAGCCTGACTGGGAAGAATGAATTCTGCGCGGAGGGCCAGGAGAGGCAGGTTGGAGTCTGGACTCTGACATGACTGGTATGGGTGACCTCTGACAATTCACTTCCAATCCTGGGACCTCGATTTTCTCCTGTGCAAAATGGGAGGAGATGGAACAGGACAACCTTTAAGACTCCCTTACGCTCTAAGCTTGCATAGTGGCAGAAAGGATGGATTTTGCGGGCACGTAGACTGAAGTTTAAACCCTGGCTCTGCTTCTTCTGAGCAGTTTCTTAGCCTCTCTGAGATAATAATAATAGAACCTTACAAGGATGCTGTAAGAATTAAATGAGATAATGAATTCCAGGGGTCTCAACTCTGAATGCATATTAAAATCACCTAGAATTTTTTTAAAAATACCAATGCCCATAGCTTCACCCCCAGAGATATTGACTTAATTGTCTATATAGTAAGGTCTGAGTGCTAGGATTTTAACAGAGAGCTCCTTAGGTATTTCTGAGCCATACTTAAGGCCTAATTGGAGGTGGTGGAGCTTATATGTAGCTGGAGTTTCTTAAGTATTTGATGACTTAATGGATATTTTAAAGATTTGTGTCATCATCTTTCTGCAAACCTTGCTCTCTGGCCCTAAGTTATACATGCCAAAAACCAGCCACAGGCTTGCCAAATACAAATCCCCGCTGATCCTTTCTTCCTTCTCCCCTTCTCCCTCAGCCTTCCCCAGTCCTCACACTCCTCCATTGCCACGTCCCTCCTGTCCATGCCTCCATTCCACTCCCACCCCTGCCTGCTCTGCTTTGGACCATAGTTAATGCATTTCTGAGTTCTTGCCTTGCAAAGAACCTATTTCATCACCTTCCCACTTCTAGTATTCAACTCACACCCTGCCCTCAGACAAATCAGTAAAGCATAGTGTTTATGAGTGTAGACTCTGTAGCCAGACAATCTGGGTTCTAATCCCAGCTGAGCTGTGTCATCTGGGATGATTTTCTTGACCTCTCTGTGCTTCAATTCCCTCCTATGTGTATGGGGATCCCCACGATCCTAGTCTTTGAAATCAGTTGCTCTCCCCCTTTTTGACCCTCCCTCACAGTGTTACCCTGAATTTAGGGAAGAAAAGAAAATTGAGAGATTCCAAGTATTGAGCATAGTACTGAACACCTTCCATACCTTATATAATTTCATTTCCACAAAACTAAGTGAGATAGATGTCTGTTTTGTAGATGATGCAAGTGAGGCACAGACAAGTGATGTAATCTGCCCACTGTCTTACATGGAGTGGAGGTAGAGCCAGGGCCCTGCTCTGGGCTGACTTGGAGTCCCTGCTGCATGTGTGCCCCTGACTGATGAAGAGCTATCCCTTTGGGGACATTTTTTTCTGCTCTGATTGACCTCACAGCTCTGCGAGAGATGCTTATAGAGGGGAGGAAGGAGAGAAGGAGACACCCACCCACTCACTCCACCACAGAGTCAGAATCAACCGTCCAATGGGTGACAGATACCCAATTAGAGGATACGTTTGTGTATTTGTTTTTTAAAGGAAAGGCAGTTGGGAGGGAATAGTACACCAAAGTAACCAGCCTAAGATTCTCTGCAAATTTGTAAATAATTAAGTAGAATAACATTCATTTTTTTGTGTATCCCTTTGTAGTGATAGAAAAGAAAAACAGTCAATTCCCAAAGACCTCTGAAGTTCATTGAGCATAATTCAGTAGGTGTTTACTAAACTGCACCACCTCACCCCCTCCCTGCCTCCTGACCACTTCATTTCCAATTCTGCCAAGTTCCAATGGCCATTTGCCTGCATGTCTCTGCTGAGGACCATCTCTGACTGCTGCCGTGCACTGTGCCTGTCTGTAGGGGGGGGGGCCCTGCAATCCTAGGGTATTAAGGCCACCTAGAAGCACCCCTCCCAGATGGCTGACAGGTATTGGTGAGTAACCACCCCAGCTCCCTTGCCCTGTGGAGGGGCAACTCTGCAGTGTGTATCCCGCACTCCCAGGGCTTTCCCAGTGGGGCTAGGCTCCAGTTGCCCAAAAATCATAGCTGGATTTTAAATGCATCAGCCCTTGGCTGCCTTTCTTTCCCCCTCCCATGCTCCTGTTCCGCTACAGGTGTTTCCTGGGATCCTCTCCCAGTTGAATTACTTGCCCTCGTGCAGAGTGGCTTCTGGAAGAACTCAAATGTAGACACTTCCTCAGAACTGTGCAAGGTGATAGGGAAACAGATGGAAAAGACATTCTCTCTAAAGAGCTCATGAGCTGGAGAGAAAATGTGCAAACGCCGTTTTGGACGGTGCAAGTCACCGCTGAGTGACCTGAAGGCGGCACGAGGGCAGGTCAGGCTAGATCTGCTCTTGGGGTGGTAGGAGAAGGGAGGGATTTCAGTTTTACAGAACAAATAAATATTCAAAGGTAGGAAGAGGGTGTGACCACATATTTTCTTTCCTGAGAAAGGAGAAAAGCACTTTACTGTCACAAACTGGGTCTGGAGAATTGTTTTGTCTGTGAGCAGGTGGAACTGATGAAATCTCAGACAGGCCTAGAGCAGAGGGGACAAGGCAGCCGCCTCTCAATCAAGCCCTGGGTGAGGAGGGAGGGTCCCCAGGTGGTGGGGAGCAGGAGGAGGCCGATGCTGCTTAGAAAGCAAGGAGGTGTGGCCCTCGGACGTGGGTTCCTTTCCTTGCCTCCTTGAGTACCCTTCACAGACACGCCCCGCACCCGCCCCTGGCCTGCCCCGACATCTGTCAACAAAGCCTTTCTGTGTTGCTGTGGCGTCTCTTGCTCAAGGTGAACTCTGAGTTTGGGTCAACGACTCCTGCAAGCCTCTGGCTCTAGCAGGCCTCCTGACCTCACCCACCCAGGGCCTCCTCTTGCTCTGGCCCATCTGAATGGGTCCGAAGCTGAGGCTTCGTTGGCTGCCCCCAAACTGCAGTTGCTCCTGCAGCTGGATGTTTGGTCTTGACTTTGCATCCCAGGGAGAGCTGTGTGTTTGTAGCCTGCCATTTCTGTGAGCTAATTCCAGAGGCAATTATTGTATGGCCTGCTCTTGCCACAGCCCCTCAATGGAGCAACTCATAGGCCATTTGGTCCCGTTCTTTATCCAATTGCTAATTGGGCCAGAAGTGAATGCCCAATCCAAGCCCAGAATTGTGTAGCAGATTTAAAAAGTTGGGCTGAGCCAATTGATTTTTCTCTCCCAGATTTGGAATTGAAAACTTAAGGAGACTGCTGCTAGTGTGTAGCGCGGGGGTGATGTGGAGCTGGAAGACTTGGGGGCCTTGTACAAGCTGATGTGCAAGCAGGAGAAAGCAGGTGTAAGGGAGAGCCGGGGCTTGGAGCAGACCCGTGGGGAAAAGGAGAGGCTGGGCAGGCCTGGGAGCTAGAGGTCAGGTCTCCATTCCTGAGTCCTGACTCTCCTTAGTTTTCTGTCACAGGTTCTGTGAGATCTTTGTGAAGTCCTACAATCAATTAATGCCTTCTACTGGAGCTAGCACTAGGTGGGGGAGGTTCTCCTCCATACAGCCAAGAATCCTGGTGGAAACAGAACCCGAGGTAGCTGCAGCCCTTGGAGAGCACCTGAGGGCAGTGAGCAGTGTTTCTGCAGAGGGGAGGATGGCGTCCCCAGCGCACCAAGGAGGCTGACTCCAGAGGGGGTTATTTCACAAAGCCTTTGCAGCACGCCTCGGGTCATGGGCCACCTGGGACAGCGAGATTCAAAAGGAGAGGAATTTCCAGAGGCAGGATTCCAGGAATTAGTCGAGATTGCTATAGGTACAGATAGGCTGACAGGAGTGAAGGAGATCCTTTCAGGTCGGGACAGTGTGAGCAAAGACTCGCCAGTAGGAATACAACCATTCACCATTGTTATTATGCTATTCTCAATTGTAATTATTATATGAGCTTACATACAGTCAAGTCGACTTCCTTTCCCTGAGTAAACATGTATAGATTAGTGATACTACCATCACCTTCAGGACACAGAGGAGCCTGTCACCCCCAAAACTCCCTGTGCCCTTTGCTTTGAGTGCTTCACACTCCCCCACCTCTACCCCCTGGTGATCACTGGTTCTCTCTGACTGTGTTTTACCTTTTCCGGAAGGTCATATAAATGGAATCATGCACAGTATCATCTTTTGAGATGGTCTTTTCACTCAGCACGATGGCTTTGAGATTCATCCATGTTGTCTGGTGTTGTTTTTAATTGCTAAGTAGTATCCCATTGTATGGATAAACTGCAGTTTGTTTATCCACGCCGCATTGTTTCCAGTGTTTGGTAATTATGAAAAGAGAAGTTATACCATTTATGTGCAGGATTTTCTGTGAACATACTTTTTCATTTTTTTCGCATTAAATATCTAGGAATGGGACTGCTGAGCTATATGGCAAGTGTAGGTTTAGCTTTGTGTGAAACTGCAGACTTCTTTGCAGAGCGGCTCTGTGATTTTGCATTTTCATCAGCAGTGAGTGAAAGTTTCAGTGGACCCACATCATTGTGAATACTTGGCTTTGTCTTCTTTTTTCTTAGCCATTTTCGCAGGGTTATAGTGGTGTCTCTATCTCACTGTGGTTTTTAATTTGCATTTTCTTAGAGGCTGATAATGTTTAACATCTTTTTATGTGCATATTTACCATATGAATACTTTCTTTGGTGAAGTGTCTCATTTTTTTGCCCTTTAAAAAAAATGGATGCAGGCTGGGCGCAGTGGCTCATGCCTGTAATCCTAGCACTTTGGAAGGCCAAGGTGGGTGGATCATCTGAGGTCAGGAGTTCGAGACCAGCCTGGCAAACATGGTGAAACCCCATATCAACTAAAAACACAAAAATTAGCCTGATGTGTTAGCGTGCACCTGTAATCCCAGCCACTCAGGAGGCTAAGGCAGGAGAATCGCTTGAACCCGGTGGGGTGGAGCTTGCAGTGAGCGGAGATCGCACCATTGCACTCTAGTCTGGGCAACAAGAGTGAAACTCCATCTAAAGAAAAAGAAAAAAAAATGATGCTTTGCTTCTAACTGTTGAGATTTGAGACTTCTTTATGTTTTTCTGAATATAAGTCTTACATTGAATATGTGAGCCGGAAATATTTTCTTCTAGTCTTAACTTGTCGTTTGTTTTCTATTGCTCTGTTTATCATTAACTGTCTCTCCATCTGTTTATCTTTGCTTTTTTTTTCTATCCTGATGTTTACTAAAGCCCGTCTAGCTTTCTTATGATCAATATTTGTAGAGTATGTCTTTCCTTATCCTTTACCTTTTAAAATATACTTTTTATTTTGGAATAACTTTATGTATTCAGGGAGTTCTCATGTAACCTTCACCCATTTTCCCCTGATGTTAACATCTTACATTATGATATGTTGTCAACACTAAGAAATTAACACTGGCACAATACTATTAACCAAATTATAGACTTTAATTTGGATTCATGAATTTCTTTACTAAAGACTTTTTATCTCCTCTAGGATCGAATTCAGGATTTATTACATTTAGTTATCATGTGTCAGGTATGGGCTCAGTGGCTCATGCCTGTAACCCTAGCACTTTGGGAGACTAAGGTGGGAGGGTCATTTGAGCCCAGGAGGTCAAGATCAGCCTGGGCAAACAGTGAGAACTTGCCTCAACAAAAAATCAAAATAAAAAAAAAATTAGCTCGGTGTATGGCACGTGCCTGCCATCCCTGCTACTTGGGAGGCTAAGACGGGAGGATCGCTTGAGTCTAGGGGGCTGAGGCTGCAGTGAGTCGTGATTGCGTCATGGCATTCCACCCTGAGTGACAGAGCAAAATCACATCACTAAAATGATTAATTAATTAATTAATTAAAAAGTTACTGTGTCTCCTTGGTCTCCTCTGATTTGTAACACTTTCTTGGGCTTTTCTTGTTTTTCCTGACCTTGGCAATTTTGGTGAGTACTGGTCAGGTATTTTGTAAAATTTCCCTCAATTTGAGTTGTCTGACACTTTCTTATGATAGAATAGGCTTGCACAGGTGAAGTGCCTGTCTCATTGTATCATCTCAGGAGATACTTGATACCAACATAACCGCTGACCTTAACCTTGATCACTTGGTTACAGACTTGTCTGCCACATTTCTCTCTGTCAAGTTACTGTTTTATTTTTCCTTTCCATATTCTGTTTTTTGGAAATGAGTCATTAAATCCAGCCCACATGCGGGGGGAAAGAAATTGAGCTCCACCTCCTGGAGTGGGAAGTCACTCCGTGGACCAGGATTAGAAGACTTTTCTTAGGGCTTCTATTTTCACCCAGTGCATGGTTCTAGGTTTCAGGCCACCTTTGAGTCAAGGGTGCAATGGGGGACTCCTAGAGGAAAAATCAACAGGAAACTCACCAACAGTTTGCTGTTACTTGAAGTTGTTTCCTTTGCAGATTTACCTGCTATCATTTGCTTTTCAGAGTCCTTAGATAGCTGCTCTATGATTTCTTTGCAGGGTTTTCAGTTGCTTTTAGTAGGAGCAAGACAGAGTGAAGGGTGAATATACCATCTTGATTGGAACAAGAAACCCCTTATTTAGTTTTTACTCTCCAATTATGTCACTCCCATTCACTCATTCACATATCCCTCATTCTTTTATGCATTATTATATACCTGCTCATAAAATCATATATATGTCAATCAATACCCCTGATTTGACCACATAATCAGGTGTTATGCTAGTCACTGCAGATACAGACATGAAATATAGTTCCTATCTCAAAAAAATTCTTGGGCTAGAAGGAAAACAGACGAATTATCAGATGTAAAGACAGTGGAATGACTGCTATGATATATGGAAGCCCCAGCTGCCTTAAATGAGGGGATCTGTAAGAAAACATCCTGGCTTCAGGGAGTTGTCTCCTTTGGGGACAAATCAATGTGGGGTAGGCAAGCATTTCACTTTGGAAGGACAGCATGCACTGAGACACTGGATTAGGAAATCAAGGGGGCATGTTTGAAGAAGTGGTGTCTTACCTCCGACCTATGCCTTCCTGAGATTTCAGGACAGGGATGTGACTGAACACAATCCTAGACTGGAGCACGAGGACTCCTCCAAGGTCATCCCTGAGTTTAGAAAATTTACATTTGGTGGTTGGTCTGTCCTATCCTGTTCTCACCCATCCTGGGAGGTTCCATCTGCTTGGTTTTCTGTTATTTGCAGTAGTGTCGGCTTTGTTTCAAGGACCCTGGCCAGTTTGTCAGAGGACATGCACATCATCTATGAAGGGCAGAAAGGCAGCAGAGCCTGACTTTGCAGCTGCATCTGAAAAAGGGTGGGGGTAACCTGGCTCCCACCCATGTTCATGTCCAAGAGGACCCAAGACCTGAGATTGAGCAGTTATCCTCAAGAGCATTCCATCTGTCTCTTTTGTCATCGATTCCAACCCTTGGGAGCTAAGATTCATTCCCATTGTATATGCAGGTACTACAGCCTCTCTGGCCCTTCCTCTGTGCTTGGCCAATTCATTCAACTATTTATTCATTCATGCATTCATGGATGTATCCAAGTGTATCCTACTCATATTCTATGCCAGACCTTGGTTTGACCATCCCTTTGCTATGAAAATTTTGTTCTGCCTTCTACACTATTTCCATTTTTTCTACCTCAATGATTATTTCTTCCACTTTCTTTTGATTGATTCTATTTTTTTCTCTACTCTGTAAATGTGAATGGACTATCTTTGAACTGTTCTCATAATCTGCCCTACTCTCACATTCTTTAGCCCTGCTGTCCTCACAGCTGAGGCAGCTGTGCAGTTCATTGGTGAGACAGGGAAGGAATGCAAGCATTTTACTCATTCCCTTAGTCTGCCTACCAGAGCCTGGATTCCAGTAGCTGGGATTTTCCCCGTATTTCTGAGACATTAATGGGATCCCTAGTTATAGTTTCTTGCGCTTGTGTCCCCTGTCCCCAAATTTCTCCCTTGAAAATGTACTGGGCTCTTGCTGCTCCTAGCCTTTTGTTTCCTCCTGTAATTGGAGCTCCTTCACCTGCAAGCTCAACACCAGGGCCAGCCCCCCATCTTGGAGCACAGAATCAGTTCCCTGTGGATCTGATCCTCATTGCATGCTTCAGTATAAAGAGAAAAGCACAAACTGGGGTCAGATTCATCTGTGCTCCAATTCAAAATTGCGTGAGGCAAGTTGTGCAACTCTTTGATCTCAGTTTTCTAATTGTAAAATTGATCACGGGCAAAATTTCTGTTATCTACCTTCTGTTATCTACCTATCTATGTGTCTACCTAACAAAACTCTATTTTTATATAGATATCAAGTAATCACACACTTCTGGGGAGGAGGTTGAAGCCCCCAGTGGGTTAATCTTGATCTAAGCCAATCATGGTAATTCCTTTATTTTGCCAACAAGTGCTTTAGGAATGTGCATGTGTTGAAATTCTGGCCAGTGAGGCATGAGGGATATGTTTGCTGGAAGACATAGGGAAAGTATTTCTGCAAAAGAAAAAGGAGCCTCAGGGAAAGAGACACATACTTTTCTGCCCCAGAATGTTGTCATCTTATGTGATGCCTGGAGCTGTGGTAGCCATTGCATGAGGCTGCATGTGGCAGACCAAAAGGACATGCCGTACCCTCAGGGGAATGGCAGGGTAGATTAATGAGAAAACTAGTTCTCGATAACATTGTTAAGCCATTTAACCCTGAAACTCTGCCTCCTCCAGTCTTCTTATTGCATATGACCTTTTTTTTTTTTTTATTTTGATATATGGTATTAGAATACCTATCTTGCCATGTTCAAATAAGAGACTTTCTGCTCATCTTTTAGATCTCAGTCCAAATGTCACCTCCTCAAGCAAGTCTTCCCTGATTCTTCATCCAAGCTCACATTGTTCTGTCACACATTTGCCATTAGCACAACGTATCGTTCCTTCTTTTCTTTCATAGCACTTACAAGCATTTGTTTATCTGGTTATTCACACTCTCCCTTACTAATCTATAAGCTCTGGGAAGGCTGGCAGTGTTTCTTTTGATGACCACTGTGTCTCTTGTGGCTAGAATAGTGCCCAACATATAATTGATTCTTAAATATTTGTTAAAGAATAAAAATTAATAGGTGAATATCAGTAGAAAAAAAAAACTGGTACATAGCAGGAAAGTTTATCTTTGTGTCCTTTCTGAGACTGAAAGTTGATCAACTCTCTCCTTTTTTTCATGTTGACAGATGACTTTGTACCCAATCATTGGCTGATGTATTTCAAAACAACTTTAAATGTACTTTGAAATGCACCATTATTTCATCCCCTCAGGAGCTGGTACAATTCCTGCCACCCTTGCTACTATTCTTTTAGCATTCATGGCAGCTAAGCAAACCCCTTCTTTGATTTTTCTTCTTCTGCAGGCTCTAGGTGACTGATTAGTCAGTACTTGTGAATAATGGCCAGGGAGGTTGCTGAGCCATGGAGGAATCTGGCCACCTGGTCACTGAGCACTCAGCTCTCAGCTAGTAAGATAACAGCAATTTTGCCACCATCACCATCCTAATAGGATGTCCAAAGAGTTTCCTTCCACTGTTCAGTAGGGACCATGAGGATCATGAATAGAAGGTGATATGAGGGTTTGGGGAAGAATAAACTGGAACAGCTTGACATCCCTCAGGAGTATTTCGGAAACAAGCCAGCACACCATGGTAATTTATTTTTATGACACATTAGTTTGCCTTGGAGGGAGAAAGTGTGGGAGTTTGGAGAGTTAGAGCTTACAGGGAGAGAGGCAGAGCTTATCCTTAGTTCTCTTTTATCCATTGACAAGGAACAACAAGGATGGCATTAATAACAACAATAATAATTACAGGCTCAAAGGAAATGGAGTTGGCAGCAGAGAGTACACATGGTTAGTTATCTAGTCCAGCATTTCTCAGAAGATGTTTGGCAGAGCACAAATCTCTCAAATGCCCTTTGCTAAAAGGGTTCATGGTTAAATTACTGTTCTTGGAGAATAGCGTGCACTTACTTGTCCACCACCCCACCTCCAGCCCTTTTGACTGTACTTTGCTCAGTAAATATGAAGGCCGCTGCATTATAAATAAATCAATTGGCTTTGTCTAAACCAGTGTTATGGTGTTTATTTCACCAAGGAAACCTTTATTTAAAAAAAATTAATATTAACAGCTTGTGGAAGGAAGATATTTTAGGAAATGCTGATGTGAGCAAGAGTGGTTACTAGCTATTCTTATCTAATATTTACTGAGAAATTTATTCATTCATTCATTTAATAGAGAAAGATATATTGAGAGACTCCTTTGTATAACATAATGGGCCGGGAGCAGAAGACACAGATTTGGCCAATGCCTGCATGAAGCTTACAGTCTAGTGGATAAGACAAAATCAATTTCCCAATTAATTTCTTTTTTATTCCTGTGGTGAGTCTACAATGAGGAGCATAAGATATATATATAAATTTAAATAATGGTATAAAAGAGATGGTTAAGAGTAACTAGGGAAGCCATACTGGTTGTCCATAACCGGGGATGGTCCTGTGATGGGTGACTTTCAAGTTCTAAAATCAAGACAGTCCTGGGCAAATCAGAGTGGTTGCTTGCCCTAATAGACCATGACTTCTGAAGTGCCATCTGAAAATCTTATTATGGCAGAGAGACCTCTGCCAGGCCGGAGACGTGTTCTCTGGGTTGCTTCAGCTCCCTGAGCCTGACTTTCTGTCTCTGGGGAATGGAGGTGATGAAGTCTCCTTTCTCTTATGTTTTTTGGGAATAACAAGTGGAGTGATTCCTATGGAAAGCCTTTATCAGATACCACGCGCTTCCTAAGTACAAGGGATGAGTATTCCTTTAGGGAAACGAGTTTGTCACTCCCTGAAGGAAAGCCCCTATTTCTCCAGAAGAGGTTTTTCAGAGCACGTCTCTCGCCACGTATCCAGGTTTCTAAATCCTCCAGCAAGAAGCATTTTTCACGGATGCAAGAACAGGAGTGCCTGCGTAAGTTCACATGGGAAGCGTAAATCACAGAGGGGAGCCACTGGGATGCCGCAGGACAGCACTTCCTCCCAGCCAGAGAAGGCCTCAGCCCAAGAGCAGCTTCCTGCTGCTAGGCAGGGCCCTAGGCGGGGTGGGGCCGGAGGGCAGTGCCTGGCCTCTGCAGAACCAAAGAGCAGGCTTGCAGTGGGCTTATGTACTCAGGCGAGTCTCATAATCTGCGGGGGTTTAATGTCTTCCTCTGTAAGGTAGGAATATTGATATTTATTTCATCCAATTATTGGGAACTTTATACTACTGCTACTAATATAGTCAGAATTTAATGAATTTACCATGCACAAGAAATTGTGCCATGTGTTTACATATATATTTAACCACCAAAAAAGTAGACTTGGTTATCTTCCATCTGACAAATGTAAAACATGGGGCTTAGTAGGTTAAGAGGCTTGCCAAGGTAGGTAGGGTGACCAGTTGTCATGGTTTGCCCAGGACCAAAAGTCCCACATCGTGGGCAATCCCTTAGCCCCAGGGAACCTGGGATGGTTGGTCAAGGTAGAAAATCATACAATTAGCAAGTAGTGGAGCTGGTATATATTTGGGGTAGAAGGTTATTTGTTAAAATTGCTAAAAACACAACCAACAATAATTATTATTGCCATTTTATATAATATGTATATATCATATGCTTATATATAATGCATACATAAGATACATATTATTAATATAGTAACACTCATTATTTGATGAACTGCCATTTCGATATAAACAAAGTGCTTCTGGCCTTCTAAGAAAACCCCTTTGCATTAATAATGCTCATCTAACATTAGTGCTACTCATCAGTATTTATAGTTTTCTTCTTTCTGTGCCCAGAGCCTTTGATCTCAGCCATGACCAGGTGATTTGTTTCGACCAATGAAATGTGAGTGCAAGAGCTGTGCCTCACTTCGGGGCAGAAACATGCAAGAATCAGGGTGCAGTTCTTCATCTTCCTTGCAGTAAATGCGGATGGTGCCTCTCCCTTATCATTTTTGCTGGCTGGGACACACTCCTCAGCTGCTGTGAGAGTTGGGGTGCCAACAGATCATAGCTGTCTCTGCTCAGGAGGGTTAAGAGCACCAAATCCGGAGTCAGACCACCTAGTTCAAGTCCAGCTCTGACATGAAAGGCTGTGTGCCCCTAGGCAAGTTGCTTAACATCTCTGAGCCTTCGTAGTCTTATCTCTATAAGGGAGAATTCCTACCCTATTCTGTTGATGTGAAGATTATATGAGTAATGCTTGTAAGACTCTTGTAACAGTTTGGCACACAGTAAGCTCTAAGGTTGGCTATTTTTATTTCTCCTGCTTTACTTGTTCTCTAGCACAGTATGACAGTGAATACCAAGGTTCCTTATATGTTGCTCAAAAGACAATTTTGATTAACATGTGAGGAACCAAATTCCAGAGATGCTGAGCAATTTCTTCAACATCACATCGGGCTTAATACTGGAGTTTGAGTAAGAACCAAGACAGGAGAATGAGAGTAATAACAACAAGTCAGCAGTTACTCTTCACTAGGGACTGCATTATCTCATTTAATCTTCACAAAAGCATCCGATCTGGACATTTTATAATCTTCATTTTACAGATGTGGAAATAGAGGCAAAAAAGGTGAAGTAAATGTTTACAGTTAGTAAGTAGTGGCAGAGTTAGAAAAAATAGAAATTTGATATTTTAGGATGAACTATTATTGAGCAACAAAAATGGGAACTGTAATTACTATGTTTAAACAATGTGTTGATTATTAGTTTCTTTTTAGAAGAGTAAACATGACTGCTCACTTATTTACACAAGTATTACATACAACCTACACTATTTTATACTTTGCTCTTTATAAAGTGACCTTTTAATTTTAAGAATACCTAGATTTGCAGAAAGGTTGCAAAGATAGTACAGGGAGTTTCCACCTACCCTTTGCCTGAATTTCCTCAAGGTTAATGTCTTGCAACGGTACACTTGTCAAAACCATGGAATTAACATTGGTACATTACTATTAACTAAAATCCAGACTTTATTTGGATTTTGCCAGTTTTTCCACTAATGCTCTTTGTCTATTCCAGGGTCTAGTCCAAAGACTACCAAATCTTAAGTGAACAAAAAGCCTTGACGATAATGTAAAAGTTTGTTTGCTAATGGAATAAAGATTTGACATTAGGGCAGTGTAATGATAGGTGATATATTTTTCCTATGTTTAAAGCTCTAACACTCTTGTCACATTAACTATTTAGGAGATGTTATTATTGGAAGCCTCCTGTACTGTGAGAGGCTGGCATTGTCCAACTCAAACTAAGTTGTGGACTGGAAGGGGTGTAAATTATCTGCTGGACCCATGGTATGAGGGAAAAGCATGTGTGAGTATGTGTTGAGGGGTATAGGTGATGGGGGAGCTGATCCACCATTTGTCACTAAGGAGGAACAGGAAGAGGCAGGGGCTGGATGTACCTAAATTCTGCCTTGTTAGTCTGTAATCCAGTGATTGGTAAATCTGGAAGTGACTTCAAAGATTTCTTCAAAATTGGCTTCTGTGGTTCTTAGAACAAACATTTATTAAGCATCTGCAGTTTTCCAAGCTCTCGGTTGGCTGCCTTACATATACTGTCTCCTAGAATCCTCAAAATAAGATGTCTGTATTCCATTCGTATTTTATTTTGTTTATTTTTGAGACAGAGTCTCACTCTCTTGCCCAGACTGGAGTGCAATGGCGTGAGCACAGCTTACTGCAGCCTCAGCCTCCCAGGCTAAAGTGATCCTCCTGCCCTGCCCTCCCAAAGTGCTGGGATTACAGGAGGGAGCCACAATGCCAGGCCCATATTCCCATTTTAAAGTTCAAAAGAGAGGTCAGAGAGGATAAGCGACTTGCCCAAGGACACACAGCTTGTCAGTGGCAGAGCAAGAATTTAAACCCAGGCTTTTCTGAGTTTATTGTTTTTTGATGTTCCAAATTATACTTTTTTGACATCTCCTCAAAAAAAGTCTTTTTGGAATTTGACATCAAAGAGAGGTCCTAACACTCTACTGGGCATTTGGCTGAGAGGCCTGAAGGGATACTTAGGGAAAGAATAAGAAGGTTTCAGGAGGCACAGTGGAGTTTTGCGTGTGGATGTTTGTTTGCAGAGTTGATGTAGATTTCAATCTCTTACCGCTCTCTCCCTCAGCTGAGCAATAATAAGACATCTCGTATTAGCTCCTGATTAAAACTAGCATTCTGGAGGTTTTGGAGGGGGGCCAGCATGTGCATGAATGAGCAGGGCTCAGTCAGCCTCCAGGTCCATCCAGGGGTTCCCTTGAAACCGGCCAAGTTGTTTCCTGGGTCGGATGCTTGGGAAACCTCCAACTTGGGGTTTGAGGGTTCACACATGCATTCATGCACACATACGTGCACATGCATGCACATTCACACACACGTACATGCACACACGCACACACAATAAATAAAGTAGAATGAAAAAGCTGGAGGCACCCCAGTGTGCCCTATTTACAAACCGCTTAGTTCCTTCCGGGTGTTATTTGATTTTCTCCTTCACTGAGAAATGGGGAGACATCAGAATGAGTGATGTGCTGGAGAGAGGCCTCCCGACCATCCCTCAGCCTCCCTTGCCCCCTCGGTCTCTTTCGTGTGACAGGATGCCCTCAATTACTCTCTCTGGGGGGGTCCCAGTCAGAAAGAAGATGGAGCCAACCATCTGTTACCGACTCCAGTGAGCAATTTAATTTCCTCTTGTTCCCAATGAGGAGGATTTCGTAAGTACATAAATTACCGTCAGTCCTGCTTAATCAGAAACTGGCCGTCTAAAGGGGCGGAGACGGTCAAGCCGGAGACACCCACTGACCGAGACTTAGCAGGAGGACATTTTGCACGCTGGTAGGAAAACCATATGAGAGAAATGTCAGACACAGAAACTTCCTTAGAGATCATCCAATCTGACACCTCTTTTCTAACTGAGGAAATCACAGCCAGAAGGAAAAACGATCTGTCTAGCTAGACAGGGCAGAGTTAGGACTTGAACTAAAGAGCCCAATTCCCAAATTCACTCTTCCCAACACAACACCAGGTAGAAAGAATGACTTGATTACTTGACCTTTGGTTTAATCTCTAGAGGTAGAATAAGAAAACAATAGTCATGGTAACAATGACAACCACAAGAGCTACACTGTATGTAGCCAGCACTGAGAGAGACACACAGTATGGATTTATAGAGTGGGCTCTGGAGTCAGGCTGCCTGGGTTTAAATCCCAGTTCTGTCACTTAATAGCTGTGTGGCTGGAGGGCAAGTTCCTTAACCTCTGGGACTTAGAGCAGACATTGTGAGTTCTTGGCATCTATCCCTTCAGATCCCTTCAGTATTTGCATCTGATCCAGCCCCACTTTCTATGGCCAGCACCTGCATCTTTGTTGGAGGACTGTGTTTGGGCCTCCAGAACCCACTTTGTCAATGTGCATTGCAGGCCCAGTCTTCTAGGGGCAGCTTTTAACCAACAACTGACAGATAATGAGGGTACAAATGCCCCAACTCCCTTGCCTCTTGACTGGGATAGTTCCAAGGCATGTGTTTTGCACTATTTTTCACAGTTTCCCCGAAAGATTAAGCACTAGTTACCCACTGCAGTAGCTGACTTAATCATGCAATTATTGGCTGGCTGCCCTTTTCCTGATGTTACCCAAGCTCTTTGCACCTCTCCAGAAATTATTTTGCACTTGAGCTCTTGTCTCAGGATCTGCCTCTGGTTGGTTAGTCCAAGATCAGACAGTGCCTCAGCTTTCTCATCTATAAAACGATGATAATAATAGTTCTTATATCACAGAGTTGTTAGGGCTAAATGGCTTAAAATGCAAAGAACAATGCCTGCCACTTGGTGAGAATTCAACAAATATTAGCTATGTGTCTGATAAACACTTATTTCATTAACTACCTCGTTAAGTCCGTACTGTACATACTATCACTACCATTATACAAATAAGACCATCCGAGCTCAGAGAGGTTAAATACTTCTCCCGAAGACATGCAGTTGTAAGGAAAATGTCAAGATCCAAACACAAATTCGCTTTCAAAGCTCCTTCCGTTTTTGCCTTGGCCAGGAGGTTCTCCTCAATACACCCAGTCTGGGTCAAGGGTCCCTCCTCTTGTGCTCCTGCAATCTCAGCCATAGCATTTGCTTCAGGTTATTAATATGGCCCTCCTGCTTGTTGAACTATTCCTTTAAGCTATGAGCTAGGCATCTCTGTAAGCTCAGCATCTAGCCCAGTGCCCAGCACGTAGTAGGTTCTGGCGAGTGCCGAATAAATGAGAACACAGACCCCAAGCAGTGTGTAGGCTGCGGAGACAGGCAGAAGGTAAAGCCCGGCATGAAAGTCTGTCTCATGGCCTTCAGATTTCAACTGGAAGCATCTTGGAAATCTTCCCAGGAAATTCTCTTCTCCTCCCACTCCTGCTGCAGGCAGGATTTGTAAATATGGTTGGATGGGTCTCTTGCGGGGGTTCCACAATTTCATCAAGGTGTCTGGTCCTCCTTAAAATCTTGTCAGGAAGACGAGGATCTCCCAGGTGACCACGTAGAGATAAGCAGGAATCTCACCACAGTCACTGCTCCATTGTGAAGTCATGCTGGACTGGCAGAAGCTTCCAAGGGCTGTTACAAAATATGAGAAAAAGCAGGCAGGAGACGAAAAGTGGGTTAATGAGGCTGAAAATACAGATCTTCTAATGATAGTGATCGTCATAATCACCCCCAGCTCTTTTGGATGCTTTCTACAGACTGGCCTCAACATACTGTGTAAGAATCCACATTCTGGAGTCAACACTGCCTGAGTTTGAATCTTTCTCTGTCACTTACTAGCTGTGTGGTCCTGGACAGATTATTCAGTCCCTCGGTGCCTCATTTGTCTTACTTGTAAAATGGGCATGATACCTACTTTCCTCACAGGATTGCATAGATAAATAGCATATACAATGCTGGGGGCAGTGGTCTCGCACAGAGTAAGTGAGTAGGCAATTTCTGGTTTTTACCAGGCACTGAATAACACTTGAAGGAATAAAGAGTGGACTAAGACAATCTCTGTTCTCAGGAAGCTCCAGAATCTAGGATTGAGGTTGCTAAACTTTTTTGATTATGTACCCCATGTATAATAAAAAGTTTGAGCATATTCCTCCAATAAATGTTTCTTTATTGAAGGGGGGTGGGTGATGAAACTAAAAAGAAGATACTGAGGAGCATAGAGAAGCAGTATCCAGCCCAGCCCTGGGGGTGGTGACCAGTGGAAGTCATGAAAGACTTCCTGGAGGAGGTGATACTTGAAGTGAGTTATGTGGGATACATCAGTTAACTGAGCAGAGAGGTGGGAGAGAGCTTTCCAGACAAAGGAAATATCCTGGGCCCAAGATGATAACTGGGTAATGAAAGGACAGTTTGAGAAATATTGAAAAGCATGGTG
>NW_012101365.1:8217546-8234680 GCF_000951045.1 Mandrillus leucophaeus | reverse complement strand
GTGGGTGGGTGGGGAACGGTAACTCTGCTGCTTGGGATATAGACCTGAATCCTATACAGAACCTGTTGGCTCCCAGGCCCTGGCCCCGACCCCCTCGCAGTCCCACCTCATGCCACCCTCCCTACGTCGTGCTGCCTCGCCCACAGTGACTGTCTTAGGTCCAGTTCTTCCAAACTGGACTCAAAGCCACGGATTCAAATGCAAGTGGTTTCTGCTCCAAGTATTCTCAGGAGAAAGCAACAGAAGCAGGAGAAAGAACAGGAAGAAGCCAAGTCAGAGGGTGATTTAGGTGGAGTTTCAGATTCAACTTAATCCAGCAGGAAGCTCTGGTGTAGAACTAACATCCCAGAATTTGTCCTGTGTTTTTTCACACTAGCCAGATACTGGCGCTGGAGACTCGAGGAGCATGTGAATGTCCAGGCACTGCTGGCTCTCTGTACACGTGTGGTGTCTCCAGTGTCGGGCAAGCCTCTGAAGGTCACAGAAGTAAGTGAGCTGCTAGCAGCAAACACATAAGCAGGAGGGATCCCAGAGCATGAGGGCAGGGGTGCAGTCAAGGAAACCAATAGTGCCCAACACCCTGGCCTTCTTTTAGTTCACTGAATGATCCCAGCTGTCTCCTTCCTACCTGAGGCCCTTCGTACCTGCTGCACCACTGCCTGGAACCCTCTCTCACCCATTTCATCTGGCTAACTCCTCTCATCCTTTCCATCACACCTAAATGCCATTTCCCCAGAGAAGCAGTCTGACCCTCAAGACTCGATTAGGCCCATCTATTATTTGTTCTCAATGCAGCCTACATTTTCCTGCCTGCGACTTCATAGCAAATTGTAATTAATTATGTATGTAATTAGTCCCCATGTATTAGGCAGAATTCTGTCATATGCAAATGACAGAAAACTCAAACTAGCTGAAGCGAAAAGAGTGAGATGGCTTGGGTAGCTGGAAAGGGTGTGAGTGCGCCTCAGAATGTAAGGACAGACGGACTGCAGCCACCAGGGCCTCAGGGAGAGGACGGGGCCTCCACACAGTCAGGTTCTTTCTCTCTCCTCATCTCTGAGGTTCGCTTGGTCTCCTCTGCTAATACTGCACATGTAGAGGGAACACGGTCACTGGCATCTCCAGGTCCACACCTCACAGCTGCTGGAAAGGTGTGATTGCCCTGCATGAGTCACATGCCCACCCACAGAACTGTCTCCACCCAGGACATGGAGATGGGCTACTGCGAATGGCTGGACCTTGGCCATGTGCTCACCCTGCTCAGAACTGCCACTGAGAGGGTCCTCAGAGTCACGTGACCTGAAAGGGCAGTGCTACTCCTCAAAGGACGTGTTGGCGTAGGACTGGGCCCACAACATTTGTATCTTGTTTAATGCTGTATCCCCCACAAATACTTACAGGTATTTTCTACCAGGTGTCGGCCACTGTTCTAGGTAATGGAGGATATGCAAGTAAAATCTAAGTTCTTGCTTGCATTAGAGCTTATACTGGAATGGGGGAAGACAGAAAGCAAGCACGTTAATAATCACAAATGTCTCAGGTGGTGATATGTGCTGTGGAGAAGAACAAAACCGGATACAGAGGGTGGGGGATGGTGAGGGGACGCTATATTCCACAGCATGGTTAGAGATGGCATCTTGAAAGTGGCGCAGGCAGGTGCCAGATGGTGAGGCTCTTTCGTGCCGTTCTGATGGATTGGAACTGAGTCCTCCTGCCCGGCCTTCTCCCTCCTTTTCTTCTCTCCCTTCTTCTGTTCATTCTTTTGCAGTTTTTCTTAAAATGCGTCTTTGGACTATGTATATCAGAATGCCCAGTGGGGGCAGGGTACTTGTCAAAAATGCAGGTTCCCAGGCCTCTCCCAAGACCCAGAGATTCAGACTCCCCGGGGTGAGGCCTGAGAATCTGAATCATTAACCAGCTCTCCAGGCGACTCTTAGGCACATTCACGTTTAACAACTATTCTCTGAGGTGGTAATGAGATAAGAGAGGCTCTGAACAGGGAAGAAAACTGATCTCATGTGTGTTTTAGAAAGATAGGTCTGAAATCTACACAGAGGGTGGCTGCAGGCCCAGAGACTGGGCTGTTGTCAAGGTCCCAGAGACTGAGAGAAAACATGTGGCCGGAGGTGGTGGGACAGAGGGAATGTTCAGGTGACAAATGGAAAGGAACTGGTGACTGCTTGAGTGTGGGGATGAAGGAGAAGAAGCAGTTCAAAGGCTTCCTGTGGTCCGACTGGTGTATGTGGGGGTAGCAATACCATTCACCCAAATGGAAACTGTGAACATCACTGACATTGCACTTCCTTATTTAAATACTCTACATCCAAGAAGTCATGTTAGAGTCCCGTATTAGAGGAGCAGCATTTGACTACATTGAGCAGATGGACACAAAAATTCTTAATTGTTTATTTTCTTTCTTATCTTCCTAGTATTTCTTCTTTTTTGAGCTTCTGAACCTTTAATGGAAAGGGGTTGGTGTTAACCACTTGTTTTTGTAATCTCTGACATTAGTGTGATTCATTTGCCAAGGGGAGACCATTAAGAAGAAACCAACTTCATTTCCATGGAATGGAGTGAGAGATGGGGAATGATACTGAAGAGCTAAGAGATTCAATGCACTAAGAATATGGTGACCAGAACTTCTGGTTATTCCAACTGGGAATCTTGGGTGAAGTTGGCTGCTCTGCTGGAGAAAGCTCCCCATTTCCACATACCTGTGTAGAATCCTATAGGATAAGGGATATTTCCTTATCTCTCTTCATTCTCCTCCAAAGCTCCAATGGATGTATTCTAGGTACAACTAGCTAATAATTGGGTGTAAGAATTATATTAGATAATGCTTATAAAATTCTTGGCACTCCATGCCACTCCACTTCATTTCCTCAATGAAGGAGGCTGGGCAGATATTATTAGCCTCCTTCTACACATTCAGAGAAGTGAAGTGATTTGCCTGCGATCACACAGCCAAGATAAAGATATGACTTCAAATGTTGACCAGTAGTATTTTAAAGTTTCTGTGTTTTTCACCACAGAGTAGGTGAGGCTGGGCAAATTGTGAGGACCTCAGTTAAACAGGCTGGTGCTGGGGATGGCTTCTATGCCAGGAGGAAAGATCGTGACTAGTCTGAAGCTGAAGCAGCAGCCGTCTGATCCTCTACCCCATGGTGGCCCTTTCCAGACCACAGACTGTGGTTTCTCTGCTCATCAGCAACCAAATCTAAATTCTCTCCGATATTTGTTCAATAACTCAGACGTGCTAAGGTTAGCTGTCTTATAAATTATGGAACAGTTTAACTGAGTTAGGCCTGAGGCATAAATAACAGAGACTCTCCACCCAGTGACAGGGCACAAGGCTGGAGGCAGCAAAAACACAGTAATAGTGACAGAAAAAAGGACTATCTTCCTCTTTTAGGAGAAGGCTGACAGGGAAGAGGAAAGCAGACGAGAAAGGGGCTAGGCAGGAGGGAATTCCAGGACAAGGGGATGACAGAGCAAAGGAAACAGGCCCTGGGGAAGAAGAGGGAGTAGCTTTGTGGAGGCAGAAGCTCGGTTTACTGGTGAACATGAAATCATCCTTGGGGGTGTCTGTGGGACGTCCAGTGGAGGTGTCTGATGAGTGCCTGAACACACGGGTTACCACTCCACTGTTAAAATGTGGGAAACAGCTATAATGCATAAGATATGAGTGGTAGCTACGACCATGGGGGAAAAACAAGGTCATGGAGGGCATATCGAGTGAGAAAAGAAGAGAGAATGGAACATCAGCAATTGAGTATACAGGAGAAAGATAAGCCTGTCATAGAGACTGGGACAGAAAGGCTAGAATCTGAACAGAAAAGAGTTCTACTAGAGTTTCGAATCCTGAGGGAGGAGGATGCAGTCATTGCTAGATATGGGGAAATATACAAAAGCGGAGAAAAAATACCCTGACTACTCTCCTCCTGCCTACCAATCTCCCATTGGATGAACCCAATCTGAAGTCAACCAGTAAGGGGGTCCCAAGTAATGCAATCCACAAGGCCTAACTCTCAAAGATACAAGTCCTTGAGGGCATCTGCTATTTCCTACATTCTGGAAATGAGAGTTTTGAGAACATAGGAGTGCTCAGGGAACAATGTCAAATGATACTAAAGCTCCTTCACTGGAAATCTTTGATGACTTTGGAGGAAGAAGTTTTGGTAAAATGGTTGGAGCTGAAGCTTGATTGCTGGGTGGGGAGACTGTGGAGACTGTGAAATTAGGTTATTTTTTCAAGAAGTTTGACTGAGAAGGAAGTGAGTGAGCTGGGGCGTACAGGGGATGGGCTTCATTTAATTTTCTAAATGTGACTCATATCTTTGGGATGTCAAAGCAACCTCTTAACTTTGCAGTGTACCAGGCTGGACTTTGGTTCTTTTCTCCACCTATAACGTTACACACACTATATTGGTGACCTATCCATTCTAATAGCATTAAATGCCATCTATATGGTGATAAATCCCAAATTTATGTCTCCCACTCAGATCTCTTTCTTAAACCCAAGACTCATAGATATCCCCAACTCAAGAAGTCAAAAACAAATCCTCCATCTTCCTTCTTCCTAAATCTGCCCCATATGCAGCCTCCTCCATCTCAGTGGAAGCAGCTTCATCCTTTCTACTTCTCTGCTGTTCTCACATGAAATCATCCTTGTGTTTTTTCTTTCTCTCATGTTCCACATCCAAGCCCTCAGGAAATCCTGTTGGCTCTACTGTTTATATCCAGAGAGCTACTACTACATTCACAGAGCTACTACTTCTCACTATCTCTACTTCTATTACTGTCGTCTCAGGCATCATCCTTGCTATTCTTGCTTGGATTATTTCAATAGCCTCTTATGCTAATTCTGCCTTTCTTTGCCCCTTAACGTCTGTTCTCAACACGGTAGTAAGAGTGATCCTTTAGAAATGCAAGTCAGATGTCATTTTTCTGATCAAAACCCAAACATGGACCCCATTTCACTCAATCAAAGCCAAAGTTCTTCAGTAGCCTACATGATCTGTGCCCTTATATTTCTCTTTCTGATATCACCTTTCTTTTTACTTGCCTGTACTCTACTCCTACCTCATTGACCTCTTTGCTGGTTTTCAAGAACTCCAGGAAGCTCCCACTTGGGAGCATTTGCATTGCCTCTCCCTTCTGCCTAGAATGTTCTCCCTCCAGATACTCATGTGGTTAACTCCCCGCTATGGTTTGAATGTGTCCCCCAAAGTTTATGTGTTAAAAAAATTTATCCCCAATACAACAGTGTGGAGAGGTTGGACCTTTAAGAGGTCTTTAGGTCATGAGTGCTCTGCCCTCATAAACGAGTTAATACTATTCTTTCAGGAATGGGTTATTGTGTGAATGGGTTCCTGATTTAAAAAATCAGTTCAGCTTTCTCTCTCTCTCTCTCTCTCTCTCTCTCACACACACACACACACACACACACACAGAGACACAGACACACACACTCTGTCTCTCTCATGCATGGACTCTTTTGCCCTTCAGCCTTCTACCATGGGATGACGCAGCACAAAGCCTCTTGCCAGAAGCTGGTGTCATCTTCTCGGACTTCCATACTCCAGAACCGTGAGCCAAATAAATTCCTGTTCATTATAAATTTCTCAGTCTGTGGTATTCTGTTATAGCATCACAAAATGAACTAAGACACCCCCCACTTCTTGAAATCTCTTCTCAAATGTCATCTTCTCAGTGAGACTTACGCTGACCACATTATTTAGAATCACAATCTATCCACCATCCTCTTTCCCACACTTCTGACCCTCTCACCCTCCCTACTGTTTACTCATAGGGCTTTTTGTTAAGAGGGATAGTTAAGACTGCCTGTGTGAAGTACCCACCAAATGTGCAATCCTGCCACCTTCTTGAGAGAAGCCCTACAGTCTGGCTGGTGCCCTGGGTGAGAACGAAATAGGCGGGGTGTGGGAGGCCCCTCTTGGCTGCTCAAGCTCTGCTTTCTCACACAGCCTACAACCTCATTATCCACACATGGGAGCACAGGCACTCGCCTCCGGGTACTGTATGAGTCGGCTTGCAAAGAGGAATGCCTGGGAGGCAGACAGGATGCTGAGGCAAAGCTGGCAGCCAGCAGGAGGGGCCAGCCCTCTTCCCTGATGTCATCACATGAAGGCAGCTGTGGGGAGGGCCCGCAGAGCAGGAACTCTAGCTGTGGAACCCCAAAAGAAGCCCAGTTTATGTAGACTCCATGAGTGGGGAGGGATGATTTAGAGCTCATAGAAAGTGCCCAGCCTCCTTCTACCTCCAGGAAAACGCTCCTGTTATTGGGGCAAGTGTCAGTTTGGGATGCATTTGTGCCAGGCTCTGAATGGGAGAGAGAGAGGTGGTCCTGGTCTTTAGGGAGCTCTTGGTTGGGGCAGGGGGAGGGGTGAGAGCAGGCAAGTAAATACTCCCTGTTTTGTATTATTAGTAAGTGCTATGACCGGATAAGCACAGGCACTATGGAAACACACACAGCAAAGAGACCCTGCTCCAGACTTGGCAGGTAGGCCTGGTGGAAGAGGTAACCTCTAATTTATGTCTTGACTCATTTATTCCTTCACTCAACCAGTATTTGTGAGGAATCAGCCATGTGTCAGGAGACATTGTGTCAGGTGCTGGCGATACAATCATGAGTCAAAAAATTTTTTTCTTTGATTTTGAGGAACTTAGGGTCTAGGAGAGAAGACGGATGTAACAAGTACACCGAAAACAATGTAAAAATAAAATGTGTTTTTGTTAAACGCCATTAAGAAAAATAATAGGAACTTTAGGTGGAGTGTCTAGGGTAGGGTTCCTCCCATCCCTAAGAAAGAGAGATTCATACCAAGAGCTGTAGGGTGTCCAGAAAGCAGCCATGCAAAGGATGGGCATGGAGAGCATTCCAGGCAGAGACCCTGAGACAGGAGGAGCCTGGGGAACCGAGGAGAAGTAGGGACAGCCTGGAGGCGGTGTTCTTGGCATGACATGGCAATGAGTGGGGAGTCCAGGCCCTTACACATTTGTTCGAAACCCATCCCTCCAGAGCTTCTGGGAAATCTATGCTCAAGCCCTGGTCAGCTTCACACCAGTCCTCAGGCCATTGGCCCATAATCCCACATGTCAAATCCTCCTGAAGTGGTCACGCTTTCCTCTGAGTTCTCAGCCTGGAGTTATAACTCATCAGTTCACATCTGTCTCCCCAGCAAGGGTGTCAGGCCTCTCTGTGCAGAGCCCATGGCTTAGACCAGGTGGGTGATCAACAAATGTGTCCAAAGAAGGGAGGAAGGAAGAAAGGAAAGAAAAAAAAAGGGAAGAAGAAAAGAGCTAACTGTTAAACAACAGCATAGATACTTAATACTTGCAAAGGATATATTAAAAAACCTTCGTAAATCTAGATATTTGTAAATATCTGTGTAAAATATATATTTTTGTTACAAAACTTTTTCTTTTTCTTCTTCTTTTTTTTTTTTTTGAGACGAAGTCTCGCTCTGTTGCCAGGCTGGAGTGCAGTGGCACGTTCTTGGCTCACTGCAACCTCTGCCTCCCGGCTTCAAGCAATTCTCCTGCCTCAGCCTCCTGAGTAGCTGGGATTACAGGCATGTGCCACCACATCCAGCTAATTTTGTACTTTTTGTAGAGACGGGGTTTCGCCATGTTGGCCAGGATGGTCTCGAACTCATGATCTCGTGATCTGTCCGCCTCGGCCTCCCAGAGTGCTGGGATTACAGGAACTTTTTCTTTTTAAAGTGCCTTTGCTTTCCTAGTCTTCATTGGTTTTTCTTTCCTTCAATCACCGGCATTAGCTCTTGGATTTCTTTTTTTAGGACGGTGATTCACAGAGAAGCCATTTTTGGTACATTTTAAGGAATCACATCATGAGCATTAACTTGTAAACCTCAAAAGCCATGCTGAGATCTGGATGGTGGAGTTCCCAAATCCAGTCAGTAGCAAAACAAATGGTTTTCAAAAACCGAATTAATGATTCTGCAAAATGACAAATTACTATGTGTCATAGACCTCAGGGATCCCCAGAGAATAGAGAAAACGGAGAATGTTAAAGCCAGGAATGCTAATGGCATCTGCGTTCACCTGTGAGGTGTGAGGGGGCCTCTGGGAAAGACTTGGCAACTAGTTCTTCTCTCCAGATGCAGCTTGCTCTCGCTCACACTGAGCCACAGGTTTAGCTGAGTACTTGGTTACTAAGGAAACCCAAGTTGTCAGTCCCGAGCCATATGGGAATAATAGTGATTTATTTAGGAAAAGCAAGGTTTGTCACTTTAAGCTTACTGCTACAAAATTGCTTTTTGATTACCTCCCTCCTTATTGCATTGTCTTGTCACAATAAACTACAGAAACAAGTGGCAAGGTTAATAATTATGGGCTCCGTTCTTGTCACTCTCAGGGCCCAGCAAGGTCACAGCTGCAGCCTGAGTGTAGCTGGCAGGCTTCTTCAAACTCTTCTGGAGAAGAGGGCTTCCCAGAGCCTCCTGACTTTACACTGCCCCAGGACACTTCTGGTGCCACAGAACTCCTAAAAATCAGCCTTTCCAGTTCTTCTTCTTGTCCTCCTTTTTTTTTAACCTGATATAATCTCTTACATTGTTCATTTCAATTTTTCCCTCTAGTCCTCCCAGTTCTGAATGCACCCATCCTCCAGACCCAATCAAATGCCATTTCTTCTCTGATTGAAGTCCTCCACTCAGGCCCACAGTTTGCACTCTCTGTCAAGACAGCTTATTGAGTAACTACCAGGTGCCCTGCACTATGCTAGACTTTTCACATAAGTTACCTCATTTTGCCTTCACAACCAACTACAAGTTGGACATTGCTGGGTGTGCCCCGGCTTTGTGTCTCACCCAAATTCATATGTTGAATTTGCACTGGCTTTGTGACCCCTGCAAATTCTAACCCCGAAGTGGTTATTAGGGATGGGGCCTTTAGGAGGTGATTAGATCAGGAAGGTGGAGCCCTCTTAAATGGGATTAGTGCCCTTATATAAGAGGCCACAGAGAGACCCTCACTCTTTCCTGCCCTGTGATGTGACATTGACAAGACCTCGGGGATGCCCTATGGGACCTATGAGCAAGGAAGTGGATGCTCACCAGATACCAAATTTACTAGCTCCTTGATCTTGGACTTTCCAGCCTCCAGAACTGTGCAAAATAAATCTCTGTGGTTTATAACCTACACAATTTAGAATCTACACTGTTTTGTTATAGCAGCATGAGTAGACCAAGACAGACATCATTACTACATTTGCTTTACACTCAAAGCAAACAGCATGCAGGGAGTGGGGTTCCTTGCCCCTGACCATAGTTTCATAAGTGGAGACACCAAATTGGACCATCCAGCATGGTCAGGTCCCTTCCACTACTCCTTTCTCTCTATCCATAAACTTCCTCCACAGGAAGCCCTTTCTTGGCTGCCTCCCTTTCTGTCCTGGTTGCTCCCGAAAGGGTGTACTCAAGAGCACTCCTCGGTCTTCATCGGACAGTCCACCAGCAGCCTCTGACACGACAAAAGCCCTTCCTGAGTTGCCTTCCAGGACATCTCACTGTGATTGTCATCCCACTGCACTGACTGTCCTGCTCTGTCTCCTTTGCTAGTTTCTCCTCAATTCCTGGACTCCTGCAGGTTGAAGTGCTCTCCAACACAATACTCCATCCTCTTTCCTGTCCCCACATGCTCTCTTGTTGATCTCATCCAGTCTTATAACTTTTGTTGCCCTTTATGTCCTGGTGACTCTCCTAACCCCAGCCCCCACCATTTACAATTACAAACAAATTTTTTTAGAGACAGAGTCTTGTTACGTTAGTGTTGAACTCCTGTCCTCAAGCGATCCTCCTTCCTTGGCCCCCCAAAGTGCTGGAATTATAAGTGTGCGCCTGGCTTCCCTTCTGTCCTTGCATATAGTAATTGTGTACAATATAATTTTACATATAATCTAATTTCACATATAGTAAACTGTGCAAACATTATAATCTTAAGGCTCTTATACTACATGATTACAAAACATATGTAACCATCACCCAGATCAAGATTGAACATTGCTATTACTCCGGAAAGTTCCCTTGTGCCCCTTTGTAGTCAACAGCACCCCTCCCATAGGGGACTCTTTTACAATGAGTTTTACCTGTTCTTGAATTTCTTGTGTATATTCTTTTTGTGTTATTTGTTATCTAATAACTACTTCACTAGACCTTAAAAATTATGGATAATTTCAAACACATACAGAAGTATAAAAGATGGTATTATAAATATACATGCTCTAGCACTCTCTTCAACTTTCCCCTCTTTCAAATAGAGTATTGAGAAGCAAATCCTAAACATAACACTGTTTGAACTATAGATATTTTAATATATTTTTTAAAGATTAGGATGTTTTTTATTAAACGTAATCACATACCACTATCACACCTAATAAAATGGCAATAGCTTCTCAGTGTTATCAAATATCTCTAGTCAGTGGTATGGTTTGAATTGGGACCCAAATGATGTTTATATACAACATTCAGTTGACATATAGCTCTTCGGTCTCTAAATGTGTGAATACCTTTGTTTTATTTTATTGCAATTTGTTTGTTGAAGAAACAGGGTTGTTTGTGCTAGGAGCTTGTCACATTCTGGATTTTGTTGACTGTATCCACCTAGTGTCTTTAAATGTGTTCCTCTGTCTCCTGTATTTCCTATAAATTAGTGAGCAGATCTGGAGACTTGATTAGAACAAGTTTTTATATTTTGGCAAAGTACTTTATAGCTGGTGTCTGATAGGAAACACGCTATGTCCAGTTAGTGGCTTTGTGATGCTATTGATGATTACTGCCTAGGGTCAATATTTCATCAGGGGGTAACAAAATGGTGATCATGTAACTCTATTATTCTTTCTTAATTTATCAGAATACTTCCCTCATCAACTATATGATTACCTGGAAGTGCAATTCAAAAAGGAAAGGCAGTTTAAATGCTTAATTATTTTCTCTTATTTCCCAGTTTTTGAATAATGAGTTTATTCTTTAGCATCCTCAAAGGGACCAATGATATGTTTTTCAGTTTCATTATGAAGGCATTGATTTGCAAGCATATTATGTGCATGTCAACCCATTACAGTTAATGTTTTTGTTGAATGAATTATTCCATCTTTGGCTGGTGTAAACCTCTTCACGCTGGCTGAGTTGATGACCCTTACATTTTTATCTTTATTTGAGGTCTCTCCCCTAAACTCTAGATTTACATGACCAACTCCCTATCTAACATTTTAAGATAAGGCACCCCAAACTTAATATTTACTAAGTCAAACACTGGATCCCCAAATTCCTGGCACTGAAGACCTCCCAATCTTATTCAGTGGCAACTGCATCTTCCCAGTTGCTTGAACCAGAATCTTGGAGCTATCCTGGCTCTCCTTTTCCTCTCACACCCAAAATCCAGCACATACTGCTGACTCTGTTTTCAAAATATATCAACAGTCAAATCACTTTTAACCAGCTCCACTGCTGCCACCCTGAACTAAACTTTCAGCACCTCTCACCTGAATTAAGTCCATAATCTCCTAACTGTTTCCCTCGACTCCACTCTTTCTCCCTACAGTCTTCTCAGTAAACAGCCTTGGTGGTGCTGTTCAAATAAAGCCATATCATAAAACTCTTAAGATCAACACTGTTAAGGCCCTTCCTGTCTCATTTGGAGAAAAAATAAAAGTCCTTAATATGTCTAGAGGGTCTTAAGGTTCTATCCAACTCCAACAGACCCCACTACCTTGGTCTTAGGCACCCCATCTTTCCCTTCCTCACTCTACTGCACCCCTTCCCATCTCACTCAGATCTTCTCTACCCCACACCACCTTACCTGTGTGACCCTAAGCACATGCCTGCCTGCCTCCAATCCACAGTACCCTCCTCACTGCACTCTACTCCACCCTACCCCACCACACTGCATGTACACTGGTCTCCCTCTAGCTTCTTGACTGCTCCTGGTACGTGCTCACTTCAGAGCCTTTGCGCTTGCTGTTCCTCTTCCCAAAAATATCCTAAAGGTGCATATGCCCTCACCTCTTTCATTGTCTTGCTCAAACATTTTCTTTGCAGTGAGACCTCTTCTAGCCACCCTTTTAAAAATTGCAATCCTCCCACTCCAGCAGTCCTGATTCCTCCATGACTTAATTTTTTTTCCATAGCACTTATCACCATGTAATAGAGTATAGAGTTTACTCATTTATTTTTAAATTTTATTTTGAATTATGTTCACTGTCAGATCTTTAGGCCCTAAATAGAGTCTGGAAGATAGCGTGCATTCAATACAAGTGTGCTCACTGCAGGAATACAAGAAGGTGTCTTGTTTGTCTGTCTCTCTCTGGTAGAATGTAATCTCCACAGGGCAGGGGTTCATTTCTTTGGTTTCCTGCCTTTGGACTTGAACTGAAACAGTAGCCCTTTCTGGGTCTTGAACAAACTGACCATCAGCCTGGAACCATGCCATGGGTTCCCCTGGATCTCCAGCTTGTTGACTGCAGATCCTGGAATTTGTCAAGTTCCAAAATTGCATGAGCCAATTCCTGGTTCCTACACCTGGCATGTACTAGTTACTTAATAAATATCTGTTGAATAACTCTTAGTCTTCAGCATAGTGTCAGATTCATGGCAGGTGTCCTCAATATGGGTTAACTCTCTTTCTTCCTGTTTCCTGAAGTCCCCTGTCTAAATCCAGGGTGGAGGCTAACACTACCCTGAGCAGTAAGAAGCATGTGGTGTGGGAGACAGAGCACTGGGCATGAGATCAAGACACTGTCTGAGTCCAAGGCCCACCATTTTACCATGGGACCCTAGGTATGCCACTTAACTTTTCTAGGCCTCAGTTTTATCACTGCAAAATGGAATAATAATAATCTCCCCAGGAACAAACTCCCAAGGGTATTAAGGGAAAGAGCAAAGATGTGCCAAAGTGCCTTGCAAACTTTAAATTCTACTCCTATGCTTTGGACCCTTTCCACTCCCTGTAAGGGCTCTCCCCTTCTTCCGTTCCTTCAGCACACAGACAAACTCCAGACCTCCTCATTATTTTAAAGATCTGTCCTAACCCCACATTGGACCACCCAGATTATTCTTCTGTACCCCTACTTTCTGTCTCTTATTTCTCATCTCCCACTCACCCTCAGAGTTCGGGCCAGAAGGCTTCTCCCCTGCCAATCTGCTTGATTAAATCTAATGGATTTTTTTCAATGTTGAACTCTGCCATGTTTGACTGTGTTGACCAGGCCTTTGAGAAAGTTTGTGTTCCTTTATTTCAATGATCATACTCCACTGATTCTTCTTTCACCTTTTAAAACTCCTTCTCACTCTCCATACGAGATTTCTTTTCTGCTTACCCTCAAAATACTAAGGATTACTCTGATTCTGTCCCTGGCTCCTTCTCTTTCCATCCTATGCTTGTCCTATATTTCATCCTATACTTGTCCTTGGTAAGTTCTTTGCCCTAAAGGCTCTAGTTACTGTTTCTCTGCTGATGTGTCTCAGATCTGCATCTAACACTGATGCTTTTCTGAGCTTCAGATGCCATAAAACTCTACGGCAGAATGCCAACATGGGCTAGCTTAGGCAAATACTAAGAGAAAGCACTGGCACACAAAGCTAGCCTAGGAAAGGGCAGGGACACAGCTGGACCCTGTGACAGCTAGAATTAGGGATGTGAGCACTGTCAGGACATGGCTTGTCTTTCATGTTGGCTCCATTCTCTCAGTCTGGCTTCAGGACTTTCTGGCAGCCCAGAAAATCTTCAGGCTCACAACTTTTATAAAAAGGAATGAAAGAGGCTCTCTTGACCTGGTTAGAAAATCCTGGTGAAGAATGCAGTGGGGCTTGTCTTGGTTCAAGGGCCTATCTCTTCATGAATTAATCTAGGCAGAGCCTCAGACAAAGATATCAGCTTCCATTGAGATCATTTATTTAGAACAATATCTGAAAACACAGGGGCTGCAGGAAGGGATTCTGGGATACAAAATGACAAATGTCCATTAAGGAGCCATATGCTCAATGCTTAACTGTCTACTAGTACCCTATGGAAAACACCTTCCAAACTGTATTCATCCACCCACCCCCACCACCTCATCGAATGACATCACCCTTTCAGTGCTCCTCAAATCAGAGGCTTAGAACTCATCACAGATGCCTCCTTCTCCCTCATGCTTAATGTTTGACTGGTCCCCAAGCCCTATTATTTTATTTTTTAAATGGTTCTGGATCCCTTCCCACTCTCTGTCTTTCATCTTCGTGACTCTTATTTTAGTTTTGAGCCCCCGTTCCTTTATCCCAAAACAATTGTCACTGCTCTTAACTGGTTTCCTTGTCTCCAGTTTGCTCCCTGTATCACCCAGGGTTCACTGAAACAAGTCCCATAGAAATAAAAACTACCCTAGGTTTTCCTCAAAGGATATTTAAACAGAGAGAGCATAATTAAGGATAAGGATTATGTTGGACTATGTTTTCCTGGAGGATTGCACTATGTGGGAGGCATCTAGAAAGGTGGGTGCAGATAAAACAGAGAGAATCCTCACAATAGGTGGTGCAAAACGGTTCATTTTATGTGACAATTTGACTGGGTCATGGGATGCCCAGATAACTGGTTGTGTTTATGGGTGTGTTTATGCGGTGTTTTTGGAAGACATTAACATTTGAAATTGGTAGACTGAGAAGGCAGATTGCCCTCCTTAATGTGGGTGGGCCTCATCCAATCAGTTGAAGGTCCAAATAGAGCAAAAAGACTGAATTAGAGGAAACTCTTCCTGCCTGACTGCCTTCCAGCTGGAACACTGCTTTTTTCCTGCCTCTGGACTTGAACGAAAATGGTAGCTCTTCCTGGATCTTGAGCAAACTGGCCATCAGCTTGGAACTAAGGCCTCTCCCTGCCCCTTCACCTCTCTGCTGAGACAGAAGACTGCTTCTGGTCCAAGAACATGGCAGAACTCCTTTAGGAGAGACTAGAGAGTTTAGTGGCGGGACTAAATGGGGAATAAATGAAACAAGCCTTGAGAAAAGGAGAAATGCTCTCTCTTAGATCCTTTCCTTGGGGCTGGTATTTGTTAGGAGCCTTGCAGGAAATAGTATTTAACTAAAGAGATTATTTAATAATTGAATTGAATAGAGCTGTGGGCAAGGTTAAACAAGCCAAAAAGTCATGCTGATGCACTCAGGGGTTAGCAACGGTTGAAAGTCATTATTTCCCCTGTGCCTTGCAGCAAAAGAGAAGATAGTGGTGTTACTGGAGCCCAGGAAGAAGATCACCTGGCAGGAGTTATAGCCATAGAGGGATGCAGAAACTGCCAGAAATTCAGTGCTGAAATCTGGAGGAAGTGGGGCAGAAACGCCCGCTCGTTTCTCCTCTTGCCTTGGATCTTCTGCCAGTGGCATTGACTGATCCAGCTGGGAGCTGAAGGATAGGGAACCCTGGTGCTGCTCTGCTTGGAGGTCGGCCTCATGGCAGAAATGGCAGATGGTGCAGCTGGCAAGTGGAGGATAACCAGCACAGAGCTGGGGCTGGTAGAAAAGCCTAAGTCTACCTCCAGTTGGAACTTCCCTCCCCCTCTTCCCCTCTCTTGGAGCACAGACAGATTTGCAGAAGGAGGAAATGCTATCCAGCTTAGGTGATCAACTCTATGCCAGAGGGAGAAGCACTCTCTTTTTTTGGTATTGGACTTGGCAAGGCTCTTCTTGCCGTGGAAATGATGAGATCTAGAGGTCCAAGACTGGGAGGAAGTCAAGGGAATGGCCTAAGGAGCAGTTTATTGCCCAAATTCCTGTCTGGCTTTTAAGCCGAAGGAACAAAAGAAGTTTCTCAGGCTTTATGTGGACAACCAGATAGGGCTCTGGGACTGAAGACCTGACTAATAGTAGACATCACATTTTCCTAGAAGATTATTCACCTCAGACCAGGGCAGAGGTGGTATGATGGAGAAGGGGGTTGGAACTCAGTGGCCATTCAACCTTCCTTCTAGTGCGCTTTTCTGTACTGCAGCATCTCAAAAGATAAAACTTGCCTATCTCAGATTTTCTTGCAATTGGGGTTCTAGCTGTCTTTGGAGTTTGGCCAATCAGATTTGCTCCTATTAGATTTAGAAGAAGTGAGAGAAGCCTTGCTTTTGCTACTTCTGCTGGAAACCATAGTTGCAAAGGCTTGATTTTTTTCTTTTTCTTTTTTTCTTTTTTTTGCAGTAGCATTAGCAGAGGTTTCACTGTCCACCAAACAGCATAATGGGTGTTGGATGGTGGATGTCAGGCAGCAAGTCAGCTGGTGTGGGTTGTGATAGGCACAATGTGACCAAGCACCTGGCAGTAATAATAGTTGCCTCCTGATAGTGGCAGCTTCCTCATCGCATAGCTTCCTGACCATAACCATGAAGATGGATTAGAGCTGGTGGCTTCTGGATGGTAGAAGAGATAGCAGCTTTCTTGGGGCCTGTGATATGGCTTTGGGAGTTTATTCCTGAACAACCAAACGTTGAATTTGTCCTCAGCACTCAAAAGCCTCATGGCCATTTAATCAGTGTAATAAATTCCATTTTTATCTCAACTAGCTAGGGAATATATTGTCCTCTGCAGCTGGATGTTAAATAAAAGAAGTGTCCACAGCAATATTAATACTAGATAACATTGAGTGCTTACTATGTGCCAAGTACTCCAAGCATGTTCCATGAATTATTTCTTCATTCAATTCTCATGACAACCCTGTAAGTTAGGTGTGATATTATATTGACTCTCAAGTTGTAAATCTGAGATCCAGAGATTCAATAACTCGCCCAACATCACCAGAAAGAAATGGTGGGAATAGGTATGAAATGTGTTCTCGTTCTAATGCCTAGGTTATTTAACCCTTGTTCCATGAGGCAGGTAGGCTGAGGATTCTGGAATCCCAGAACTCAGACATCATATCCCTTTTTTTTTTTTTTTTGAGGTCTACTTAATAGCACCCAAAGATAAAACAGGGTTCTAGAGACATTGTGCATCTCATACAAGCTCATGTGCATAGTAAGTGGCTGAGCTGGGATTCAAACACTTCTCCTTGACTTCAAAACCTATGTTGCTGCCCACTTCACAGTCTGTTGCTGCGGCCTCATGACAGCCCTTCAAATCTGAGAAAACCACTTTCT
>NW_012101365.1:8156781-8217271 GCF_000951045.1 Mandrillus leucophaeus | reverse complement strand
TTTTTGCCAGACCATTTTAAGGAGGAGGGTGTGTTCAGTCTCCCTTCTGCTCCAGAGCTGGAGTGGACTTTTGAGGAGTTATTTATGGACAGAATGCTAATTACTTAACTACAAATATGTAAATACTTTGAGAATAAATTCATCACAATATATTAGGCATCACATTGTAATTAAGCCCAATTAGGTATTATTAGCAGTATTAATGTCATGTTGCTCATGCCTGTCCCTAATGAATATATTAACCCAGCCTTGCTGCCACCATCCATGTGGGTGCATTACGATGATGGTGATAATAGACACATAATTAGAGCATTATTGCTTTGCTTGCAAATTGTGACGAGAAATAAGTCAATGTCTTTGGAATCTGAATGACTGCTGTGGATATGTTCGAGGTGGCCTGGGGGTTGTGTGATCTGGAAATAAGAGTTAACATCTTGGCATCTCAGTTTGTAGCCCTTGAAAGAGAAAGGCTTCTGGTTTTCCTTCATGGATTAAAGTAAACAAAATGGAAATGAGGCCCGGTGCAGGGAGCCACCAGGAAAGCGCTTGGCATACCAGGGTGCTGCGTTTATTGTTCCAAATCACTGCAGAGGAGAGGAGTTAGGTTTGGACCATGGAAACAGAAGGGGAGTGGAAAGTGAGGTGAGATACAAGCTTGCAGAAGGTCAAAGTCCAAGGCAGAGGGAAGAAAATGACCGTCTGCTCTCTCTGTTCCAACAACAACCCTACCAGGTTGTTGAGCCTGGATCATGCAAACTAGGAAACATCTCAGAAATGTTAAGTAAAGGTACCCAAGGTCACAAAGAGGCAGGATTTGGACTCAGTTTGTCTGACAATAGGTTATAAAAGAGTGCAAGGCAGGGCGCTAAAAAATGTAGAGCCAAGCAGATGTGTGATGTGGCAAGTATTTATTCACTAAGCTTGTAGTAAGCATGTTCTGTGAACCCTTGCTCTGAGTTAGGTGATTTCTATGTATACACCCATCCAAAATACATGCAAAATGTTTACCTCCAGAAGGATGAGAGAAAGACCTGATGGACCAAGGGAGAACAAAGGGAATCATACAGTTAAATCTTTTACCCATGACTTGGGGCTGGGTTGGGAGATCTTTGGTGTTATAGAGCCAAGTTTTGAGTATTGATGGTGAAGTGGAGAATATTACTGGAGCCAGCAAGATGGCTGTGGCTAACAGGGAAAGAACCTAGCAAGAAAGGTAGATGGGACAGCTGTGAAATTCTTTTCTGTGAAATTCTTTTAACAACAACAACAAAATTGTTGACTATAAAAAGTGGAAGATGTCTTAGATATAATCCACTGTATTCCTTTGACTAATGAAATAACTCTCAGAGTATCAATCAGGGTCCTGAGAATAAAACCACTCCAGGAATGTCTTTCTATACAGGAGATGATTACATAGGAAATGATAAAACTGAGAATCCAAATAGGATGGAGAACCAACCTACAGACTGGTAAAAGTAGGTAGTGGCTACTTTCCTTAGGGCTGGAGGGCCAACAGGAGGAGGTGTTATCACAAGCCAGAAGCCAGGCCCACCTAATAGGAGCTAGCAGCTTAGGACCCTGGAAACTTCAGAATTCTGAGAACCCAGCAAGATCTGGAGCTGTGGTGCATACACAGTGGCTACGAATACAGCAGCACCCGAGACACAGTGGCTACAAGACACAGCACCTGAGGGAGAGCAAGAGAAGAAAAACACCCTGGGTTCTCCCCTTCTCCCACTGTCCAGTCTTGTAGTTGGGCGTTTGGATGGCTACACCTACTGGGAAGCCAGTAGGCAAAGGAGCCTGGGAAATGTAGTTCCTGACGTAGAGAAAGGATGAGAGAGAGATGTAAGAGGAGCCTGATAGTATAGGGGAAGAGTTGGGAATAGAGTTCACGTTGCTTGACTTCCAGTACAGTATACTTTGCATTGAAATGAGAGTGGTTTATTCATTAGAAGAGATTCTCATTAAGAGGTAATAGGAAAACAATGGTGATGGATGATGGTCATAGCTTATATTTTCATACTTCCTTATAGTTTACCAGGAACTTTCCTATCAAATATTTTATTTAATCCTTTCAAATCTTGTGAGATAAACACCATTAGTCCTATTGTATAGGCAAGGAAATGGAAGCTAAGAGAGGCTTAGAGAGTCTTATGGTTTCATACTTCTTAAGTAGCAGAGCCAGGATTTGACCCTAGATGTATCTTACTCCAAGTACAAGGAACTCCTGGGGAGATTGGAGGAGATGCTAAGACCCAGGGGCCCCTGAGTTTTCATAAACATGGGGCTGGAAGCTGAGCTGGTAAAGATAAATGCGCACTGCCCTTCTGCCAAAGGAAGCTTTCTGCAAGGTTGATCCGATAGGCTCCTCTCATTTACATGGGGCCAGGAGGGTGCTGGAGGCCCCAGAGCTGATATGCTGGCTCTTAAGAATTCACCCTAACATCTATCTCCATAATATACTGCAGTTTTCAAAGAATGATCACAAAGAACTATATTTCAGTTTTTCTACCATCCCTAGAGGCAAAAAGACTGGGGACAATTGTCCCTTTTTGATAGATGGTGGAACAGGCTCAGAAAGATGAAATGACTTATCTTGGCCTCCTCACTTAATATCCGTCTTGCAACTTATGTTCAGCTAAACTTATGTCTACTCTCCAAACAAATAGCACCCGTCATGACTTTGCATTTGCTCTTTCCTCTGCCTAGAATAAACTTCTCCCCAAAGAACCTCCCCAGGTAGAGTTTGTTGATTCCTCCTCCAACCCCCATAACAATTTTTTGTTGCCTCTCAATTTTTTCCTGTATTTCTAGGTGGTTATTTGCTCACTTGTCAATCTCCTGTAGCAGACTGGGAACCCTTTAATGACAAAGACTAGGTCTTATTCATCTCTGTCTCCCTACATTTTGCTGAATGCTGAATAAATGAATGAATGCATATATACATATATGTATAACTGATACTCAAAGCCAGTTCTCTTGGGTCCTTCTTGCCACTGGTCTCTGTACTGAGGAGGCACTTTAGGAAGCAGAGGAAGAAGCCATTGACCAAGGAGTGTGATTGAGGCTGACATAATGGATTTTATAGAGCTATAAGGCTTTTTCTCCTATTTTAACAAGAGAAATCCTGCAGGGAATTAAATTCTCTTGCTTAAGAGAAAAAATGTTTAGTTTTGCTGAATTAGCTATTCGTTATCAATTAAACTAAAGGGCTTTCTTTGAACGTGGAAACTCTTGGACTTTCTATTTTGCAGCAAAGCTATAAGAGAGGATAAGAGAATAGGGAAGGGGCAGAGGGTCTCAGGCACAGGAGAGAGTTGCAGAATTGCACAGTGCCTTGGTGTGGCGGGGTATTGGGCTGGGCGAGTCGCTGCAGCTGAGCTCAGTCAGCCAGAACTGAGTCTTCCCTTCCAATAGAGTACAGGGACCACCTAGTGTTTCTAGGTGGGGTCCAGCCCTGAGAAGTGTAAGAGCAAGAGTTAAAGGGATTGGGATAGCTTCACTGTGTGAGAGAACCCAGCACTTCTACTCTCCTCTCATTTTCTAGTTGAGGAAATAGGGGCTTCCAGTGGCAGTACAATTCCCTCAAGGGTGCAGTGAGTCAGTGTCAGAGCAGAACTCACTCATTGCTTGCTACTTTCCCTATTTAACATCTAAGCATTTCCCTGTGCCTAGGCCACTGCACTAAGTAGCATCTGTGGCTCTTGCCTTCCCAGGACCCATTTTTTTCCCCCTAGCACCAGCACCTCAATTGATTCATGGTTACATAGGAAGTGGAAAAGCTGAGAAGTCAAATGGGACGGAGAGGCAACCTATAGACTGGCAAAAGCAGGTAGCTGCTACTTTCCTTAGGGCTGGAGGGCCAACAGGAGGAGGAAGAGTTAGCCTGTTCTGCACTGGATATTGCTAGGCAACCAGATTCTCTTCCCTTGGCATTTGGGGTGTTGTGACATGGTGATGGAAAAGCATTACAGATCAGGCATCCAAGAGGCAGGGCCACCTTTGCACCCTCCTCCCAAGGTCCTGCCCCTTATTCTTTCCCAGGCCTGATGCATCAGCCCTTCCTTAGAGCCTGAGAGTATTCTCATGTCCTTCTTCACTTGGTTAAGATAACCATAGCTGGTTTTTACTGGTTGTGACCAAAGACTCCTAAGTGGTCCACTCTCCCAACCAGTATCCTTGAGAACAGCCAGAAGGCAAGAAGAGAAGGGAGGATACCCTTCCAGGTGTACAGCCCTTTACTAAGTGCTTTCCAATGGATTTGTCAAGTCAATAGGAATTTTAAAATTTGCTAGTAGCCACATTAAAAAAGTGAAAAAGAAAGGGTGACATTCATTTCAAAACTACATTTTATTTAACTCAGTATCTTCAAACGATTCTAATTTCAACATGTAACCAGCATAAAAATAATTAGTGAGATACCTTACATTCTTTTTTTTTAATACTAAGTCTTTGAAACCCTGTATTTTACACTTTGATGTTTCAATTTGGATGCTACATTTTTCTCGGAAACACTACTTGAGCTCATGAAGGTAGGGCCTTCATAATAGGATTAGTAGCCTTATAAGCAGAGGACAATCTGTCCCTCTCTCTCTCTCTCTGAATGCATGCACCATGTGAGAACACAGCAAGAAGGTGGCCACCTGTATTAAGATTTTATAAAATAGAGATAGAAAAAAAAGTAGATTCACACACCCAAACTGTAAATACTTGGAAGTTTTCCAATAACCAACTTGAGTATTAGTTTCAAACCTTACATTTAACTTGATTAAAATGAAATAAAATTGAGATTCAGTTTTTTGGTTGCACTAGCCACATTTCAAGTGCTCATAGCTGCCTGTGGTTAATGGCTACTGTATTGCACAGCATGGCCTTTTACAATTACTACACCTTTATCATATCCTATATCTCATGGGAGCCTTCCAACTATGAGAAGAATTGTAACTATTATTGATACTCTTGCTATCACCATCATCATTAGCATTATCATACCCAGTCTCCAAATGGAAAAACGGAGGTTCAAAGGGATTAAATAACTTTCTTGGGGTCATGCAGCTGGGAAGGGATAGGTTCAGAGCTTGAACCCTGGTCTGTGTGACTAGCAGTGCTAGGCCAGAGGCTCTTGAGTGATCCACATAGAGATAGCCTTGGATCAGAGTGCAACTGAGGCTCTGACATGAGTACGCTGTGTGAGCTGGGACACACTGCTTGTCTTCTCTAAGATGCATTTCCTTATCTGTAAAACAAGAGGGTGGGATTGCATCCTCTTTGCTGCCTTAGCTTTCTACCTTTCTCTGAGGGGATATGGGCAAAATACAGAAGGTAATAGAAGGTATTGCTTATGGACACTTACCACATGCCACAAATGGTTCTAAGCACATCACTTGTGTTGCCCCAGATAGTCCTCACAGTAACACTATGAGGAGAGGTCTAATTACAACTCTATTTAATGGATTCAGAAACTGAAGCAGAGCAACTTGCTCAAATGCAACATTCAGTTGGTGGCAGGGCTGAGATTAGAACCCGGACAGTCTGGCTGCTGAGGCAGGTGCTTTTTCAGCAGGCAGCAGGGCCCCCAAAATGGAGACTCACTGAGGGCAGAGATTCTGCTATGTTCAATGCTGTGATCCTAGGGCCTGATACACAGTTGGCACTGTAATTGTTGAATGAACAAACAAATGAATGGGTAGGAGGAAGATAAATCCCATGCTATGTAAATACAGTTCTCAGAGCTTTTGGTCTGTAAGTACAAGTAGATATTTCGTATTCAAAATAAACTTCTGAATGCATACACATTTTTGGCTGAAGTGAGGTGTGATTTCTGTGTCCACTTAATCCACTTTTGTCTCCGTTCTAGTACATGCATGTATCCCCAAGGGCAGCCAGGGAGTTCGAAAGAGCCCAGTGGAACCTACACCTAAGTGGAAATGAAATTCTTTCCTTTTATTAAAACCTTTAGTAAATCATAAAAGTTGTGATGCCAAGTGTCTTAGTCTGCACAAACTGCTATAACCAAATGCCGTCGTCTGGGTGGCTTAGAGCCAAATTTATTTCTCAGAGTTCTGGAGGCTAGAAGTGTGAGATCAGAGTGACAGCATGGTCTGGTTCTGGTGAGGACTCTCCTCCTGGCTTGCAGGTGGCCATCTTCCTGCTATGTTCTCACATGGTTCATGCTTTCAGAGAGAGGGGTGAGGACGGATCTTCTTCTTCCTATAAGGCCACAAATCCTATTATGGAGGCCCTACCTTAATGACCTCAGCTAATCTTAATTACCTCCCAAAGGCCCCATCACCAAACACCATCACATAGGGGTTAGGGCTTCAACAGTTAAATTTGGGGTTAGACAGTATTCAGTCCGTAATATCAAGTATTACAATCCATGCAACCTTGTGACACATTTGTTGTTACCCAAATATTTTCTACTATTAAAATTTTTATTTTTTCAGACACTTCATTTCCTTAACCTAGATCTTTGGCTATAAATAACTAAAGATATTACCATATTATGGAATAACAACTAAGCTTAGAATTAAAAGACCTTTTCTTTCTTTTTTTTTATTTTTTTGCTTTCTACTTGCTGTGTGACCTTGTGCAAGTTTCTTCACTTCTCTGGTTCCCCTCACTTTTTTTCTCATCTTTAAAATTAAAGGAAGGTCTAAAAGGCTTCTCAATATGTCCTTCTATAATTCTATGTTTTCCCCCATACCCAGTCATAGAAATAAAACATTATTGCTTACATATGCTATCTTTGAGTATGTTTTCCATTCATTCATTTATTCATCCATTCAAGAAACATAAAACACTTACTGTATGTCAGGCATTATTCTAGGCATTGGGAATAGAGAAATAAAAACAAAACAAAACATATTCTTTGCATTCGAGTTGCCTCAGTCTACATGGAGACTCACAGAATAAAACAGGCAATTACAGCACAGTGGGTTGAGTTCTATGCTAGAAGATGCTGAAAGAGCACATCACATATCAGTGGTAACTAACATCAGTTTGGGAGTCAGAGAAGTCTTTTAGAGGATAATGGCACATGAGCTGCTTCTAATGGATGAGTTAGGTGAAGATGTGAGAGGAAAGTATTGTAGCCCTAGTTTGGGGACTGGGCCATTGAGTGGATGATGACACTTTTCACCAACATGGGGAATGCAATAACAGTCATGCATCACATAAGAGTGTTTCATCAATGACAGAATGCATGTGTGACAGTGGTTTTGTAAGATTATAATATTGTATTCTTGCTGTACTTTTCCTATATTTAGATATGTTTAGGTACTGAAATACTTACCACTGTATTACAATTGCCTACAGTATTCAGTACTATGCTGTCCAGGTTTGTAGCTTAGAAGCAATATGCTATACCATAGAGCCTAGGTGTGTAGTTAGCTATACCATCTAGGGTTGCATTAAATACACTCTATGATGTTCACAGAATGACAAAATTGCCTAATGATGCAACCTTTCTCAGAAGGTATCCCTGTTATTGAGAGACACATGACTCTGCGGAGGTCCTGCGATTCTGTATAGTCGAGGGAACAGGTTCTTAGCAGCTCTGACTCTGTTCTGTTTAGGGGGTGTTTCTATTCCATTTAGCTTCAGAATATGTTCTATATTAAATACCATCAGTGTAATTACAGAATATGATACACTGTAATTATGCTCTGTAATTACATTTTCTTACATTAGCAGCATGGCATTCCCACTCAACGCAGACCCCCAGCACCCTGGACTGTTAGCATGGTTGGGACTGTACAGGTCACCAGGAGCAGACACAGATCTCCCTTTCCCAGCTGTTGTCAAGTGATATAGCGGGAATCACAGGGAGGCAGTGCAGTTTGATGGATAGGAGCATGGGCTTTGAGAGAAGGTCCCCCAAGTTTGAATGATGACGTTACCACTCTTTATCTGTGTGGTTTAGGCATGTTACTTAACATTTCTGTGCCTCAGTTTCTCTGTGGTCAGAAAGAGGATAATAGAGTGTATGTCATAGAGTTGTTTTTAAGAATAAGTGAGGTAATTAATGCAATTACCTAGCATGGTGTCTGCTGAATTTAAGCCCTCAATAAAAGATTATATGATGAGAAGGGGTGACAAATGGGGGGCCCTGTTCATCTTCAGACCCTTGGACTAACATCTTGCCTCCACTGACATGAGGGAGATACTAACATACCAAGTGCTAAGCTATTAGGAATGATATTGTCACCGAATCATAGACTGTTCCTAAACTCACCTAATGCTCTCCTCCCTGTCCTCATTTTATAAATGAGGTCCAGGGACAATCGCCAGCTTGCCATATAGATTATTACTCTCAGAGATGTCTTGAACCCAGAAATCCAGGACTCCTTACCCTTTGATCAGTGCTAGGGACTAAAGCTTTAACTTATTTAAATCGGTCTCTCTTCATTTGACAAAGCATGTAACATTCATTCTCTTATTCCCGCCTAAAATGACTGTTTTATAGATGAAGTAAAGAAGTATAGAAACTGAGTTTAGGGGAGATAAGTGGCCTTTCCAAGGATACTCATTTAAGAAATATTAGAACTGGGGTTAGAATCCTCCTGTCCAGTGCCCTTTCTTCACATTCCTTTTCTTTTTTTCTATAGACATTTATTGGGCAGTTGCTCTGTAATGGACATTGTAATACTCACCACGGGGGATACAGTGCTTCTTACAAAGAGTTTCCCTTTCAGATGCTAGACCAGATTTATGTACCAAATTCTAACATGAAAGGTAGATTGTGATAAATGCCATTTGGCTACTGCAATCCTGAGTGTCCATGATTAAAAACAACGTGGTGGGTGGGTGGAGGCCTTTGCTTCTGGCTGCAATCATCATGGAAGAGTTGGTAATTGCACTAAGCTGTAACTGGTGGTGAAGAGGCCAGAGGTGAATTAGAATCCTTTTTGAAGTGACAAAAACCCAACTCAAAGCAGCTTAAGAAACAAACAAAAGAGAGAGAACTTACTGGGTTACGTAACTGAGACGTCCAGCAATACAGCTGTTCTTGGCAGGTCTCCATCCAGGAGCTCAGGTGAGATTATCTTGCCTCTGTCTCTCTTGCCATCTTATGGTTCTGCTTTTCCCTACTTAGCACTATTCCTCAGAATGACTCCTTTGTGGGGCAGGAAAGACGGTCTGGCAGTCCCAACTTATATCTTGCCAGCTGAGCAACACCAAAGGAATGCTAATTCCAATGGAAAAAGATAAGGGAGGACTCTGGGTGGCTCAGTGTGGGTTATGTGCCCATCCCTGAACCCATCACTGTGGCCAGAGAATGGGTTATTCTTTGTGCCACATAGCCTGAAAGTGGGTTCGGATCATGGTGAACTCACCTGAATCACATGGAATGGGTGTCCTGTAGAAAAGAGGGATTCTGTTACCTCCAAAAACGGTATGAGAAACTACAAACCCTAAGAGCCCACCATAGGAAATGTTCCTTGGTGGGGAGACAGCAAAAGCAAAGTGTACGAAATAGAGAGATAAATTTGCAAAAGTAAGTTAGGACCAACTTGCAGAAGCCTGTAACTGCCATGCTGGGAGTTCAGACAGAAAGGATTTTCCATAATGGAGATCTCTGAAAAGGAAGTGGCTAGGTTGTATCCCTTCCTTTCCTTCTCTGTTCCAGCTATGCTGAGCTCTTACAACTCTTTGAACATTCCACACTTTCCTTGATTTCAGGATAGTGTCTGCAGTTCCGTTTCCTCATACTAAAATAGTTTTCTTCCTCTTTGCTTGGATAATTCCTGTTTGGCTATAATGTCTCACTTAGAGGTCACTGCCTCTAGGAAGCCTTCCCTGACCACCAGCCCAAATGGATTAGATGCTCCCACAGCATTCTGTACACTTACTTCATTGCATTGTAGATGTCTGTTTACTTGTGTATATCATGGGTATTAAATGCTTGTAATATGCCAGCTTGACAGTATTATTATTTCTATTTTCCATGTGAGGAAATTGAGCCACAGAAAGGGTATGTGCTTGCCCAGGGTGATGTAGCGACTACATGATGGAGTTGGAATTTGAACTTAGGCAATCTGATTTCAGAACTTTCTCTTAACTACTATGTTTAAGTACGTGATATTCAGGATTTTGTTCCCAGGCTTGACATCATGCCTGTCCGGTAAAAATCTGTTGTTTAGATAAAAGAAATTAAGTGAATAAAAGAACGAATGGAATAAAAAAGAGTAATGAGATCCCCATCACTGGAGTTATTCATGCAGAGGCCGGAGGGATATCACTGTGGTAGAGTACATTGTTGCATGGTACAGAGAATTAAATTAGATGGTCTCTAAGTTTCCTACCAACTCTGTAATTTTTCCCTTTGAGCAAAAGGGAGACTGAAGGCTTTTTAGCAATAAAGAGACCCAGTCACACTTGTGCTTTGGGGAAATAACTCTGGCAGTGTCATGTGCGGTGGATTAAAGCAGACTGCTGACAGGCTTACCACCACAGTCTATTGGTGGCTATGGGATTGGGAAGGCGGACAGCAGTTCTCCTCCATCATTACTAAGACAATTACTTTAATTCTTGGGCTATACTTTGAGAAATTCCGCCCTTTAAACCTGGGTTACTTCTAAGCTCAGGAATAGAAATGAGGCCATACAGTAATTAGGGACGCATCACAGCATGTTGGAAAGAAACTTGGAATCAAAAGAAGTATTTTGGATCCTGCTTCTATTAGGGGTCTTCGTTTTCTCATCTGGAAAATGGGACTAGTAAGACCTGCTCGGCCTATTTCCAGCCTATTCATGCTGATGAAATGACATGAAGGATGTTAGAGCATTTTCCAGATATAAAGCGCAGGGTGTCTGCATTCAGTGGTAGAAGTTGTCAGTTCAGCTCCCTCCCCTCCCACTCCCTTTCCCAGATCCTTCAAGAAAGGGGTGGGTGGGATGCTTGAAAGGTAGAAGAAAGGGCCACATTAGGATGAAGGAGCCATTCCCTAGAACCATAAATTCTGTCTTAGGACCTTAACAGACTATAAAAGTGTTATCTGAAGGCTGGAAGTGATTTATGGAAAAATAAAAACTCCCCCTCCACTGCAGAAAGCATCCTTAAAGATCTTATATATGATTTCATAAAGCCGCATGGCATCTTTTCAATTCCTTCCTGGGGCTGGGTGGACCCAGAGCCCAGCATGCTGATGAAGTGGAGGGGCGGCCGAGGCTGAGAAGGAGAAAAATCCAATTACTCTTGCTCTGGGATAAAGGAATTCCTGGGATTCAAAATCACTGGAGCATAATTGGAATTCTAATAACACGAGAGGTTTTGTGAGGAGGATTGTGGGGAAGGAGGTGGTGTGTGGGGAAGTACAGGTTCCCAAGCCGGCTATGGGAATGGCTCCAAAACACTTTGTCATTAAACCAGTGCTTTGCTGCCTGTAATTTTCCACAGTACAGGATTGTTTGTGGCCAGTTGGAGACAAAATTGGGAAGGAAGTAAAGTTCCGAAGTTCCCAGGTCCCTTGGCTAAACAGGCCCCTCAGTGAGAGAAATCTTAGCCAGTGCTCAGTGTCCTTGGCCTCCATGTGTGCCCTTTAAAACTGGGAACCTTTTAATGCAAGGCCTACAAGGCACCTTAATGATCATATAACTCCATGGAATAAAAATGAGGTCTAGAGAGAAGGATGGTCCGAAGGCCATGTAACTGGGAATAGGATCATGAGCCGTTACATCCAGAAACTTACAAGTTATCAGTCTAATATCCCTATTCACAGAAATCACTACCTCATCTCAGACAAATGATTTTCTGGCCTCTGTTTGGATGCATGTAACAACAGAGAGCTCACTGCTTCCTGGGACAGCCCACTGTGTGGTCGGACAGCCTTGCTGCTTGGCTAGTGTTTCCTCACCTAAAGCTGAAAATGGCCTCTGCATGACGTTCCAGGGGAAGGGTGGCATAGTGGAAAGAACCAGAGTCCTCAATTCCTTTTTTGTTTATTTCTTTTGAGCAGAAGTGCTCTATTACTTTGTGCAAATCACTTCACCTCTATGAGGTTCAATTTTCTCATCTGTGCAAAGGGGATTATGATAGTAAATGCCTCCTTGGAATGGTGTAAGAATTCAATGAGAATTCTTAGAAGGCCTTTAGCTTTAAACAGACCAAATGCTCAACAAATGTTATCATTTTATTATCACCTGAAAAATGGGGATACTTAACAGAGTTTTTGTGGATATTCCGTGGCATACTTTCTATAAAGCACCAAGGAGATGCTGTATAGAGTACACAGCTGAGAAATATGTTTTCTTTCTTGGCATTGTCCACCTTTTCACATGATCACCTCTGTGTGAGTCTTACCTTCGACTTAAACCTCAAGTTTCCTGAAGACAGGATTCGTATCTAATTCATCTCTGTGTTCCCCCCAGAACTTTTTTGTGTGTGTCTGGGACTTCTATGTGTGTTGAATGAATGCAGAACATTCTTGTGTAAATCTCTTCAGTCCCAGGGACCCACATCACGTCTGCACAAAGTCACCTTCTACCCAGCACAGTTCAGCAGCCCTGTAGGAACTGAGTCTGCACTTGGGTGTTTTGTGACATCAACAAGAACAAGTCTCAGAAAACCCTTTCCTCCTTCTCAAGCATCCACTCCTTCCATCTCCAAGAGTCAAAATTCTTAAATATCCCAGTTTGAGTATTTTTTTCTCTTTTTTCCTGTCTCCAGTTCTCAATATAATGTAAATTGAAACCTTCTTTGGTTTTAGTTTCTCCTCTGCTTTCCCACCAACTTATTCAATCACTTAATACGTATTTTGACAGACACTGCCCTGGGCACTATGTAAGGAGCAACGAACACTGGAGATTCCTTGCTCTCCAATGGAGCTTACATTGTATCGGAGAGGGGAGAAAATAAATGCAAGCAAATGACTTACAATATAATGAAATAACACTTGTTACAGAGGAATGTGATATTAACTTGGGCCAGAGGATAGCTAGATAGAATGTTCAAGGAAGGCCTGTGTGAGGAAGTATCAACCGAGTTGAGACTTGAATAAGGATTTTATCAACTGAAGACCTGGGAGAAAAATAATCCAGAGACAAAGAGAAGAGCAGGTGCAAAGGTACTGAGGTAGAATGAGCCTCTCTGTCAGGTCGCTGAGTCTCAAGCATGGACGGCCTCTTCAACCAGAGTGCTGGGTCTTCCTCTGGAGTTTCTATTCAGTGGGTCTGGAATGGGGCTGGAGGAATGCATGTCTAACTGATTTCAGGTGATGCTGAGGCTGCTGGTCCAGGGAGTACACGTTGAGACCCACCATGTTGGAGAAACAGAGAGTCAATGTAGTTGGAGCTGAGTGAGTGAGGAGGCAAGTGGTGGGAACCGAGAGCAAGAAGCCAGTGCAAGTTGCTTTGTAAGATGCAGCAAGGAGTTAGGCTTCTCTTTGAAGGGCAATAGGAAGCCATAGGTTTTTGGAAGGGTTTTTAGTAAGAAAGTGACTTGATTTTTAAAACCTTACTTTGGCTGCTCCATGGAGAGAGTAGATTTCAGGGGACAAGAGGGGGAGCAGAGAGGTCTGATAGGAAGATATTGCAGGGTAACAAATGAGAAAGGACAGTGTCTTGACCCAGGATGGTTGCAGGACAAAGCTGCCTAGACATGGAGTGTAGCAGTTTCTCAACCTCAGCACTATTGACATGTGGGGCTGGATAATTCTTTATTGTGGGTGGCTGTCCTTGTGCGTTGTGGGATACTTAGCAGCATTCTTGGTTTCTACCCACCGGAGGCCGTTAGCACTCCCTTTCAGGTGTGACACCCAAAAACATTTTCAGCATTGCCTGGGGAAAGGGGGCAAATCATTCCTGATACCATCCCTTGGTATTGAAGATTCATTATTCAGCAAATATCCATCCATGCTAACAAATATCTACATGCTGGGACTGTAGTAGATGCCAGGACAGGGCTATAAACAACACAGACCAAGTCCCCACCATCATGGAGTTTGCAGCTCTAGTAGAGACAGAAAAGGGGTAGAAGGGAGACTGAAGGTCTCAGGGGTGCCACGGTGTCTGAGCACTAACCATTCCTTCTCCCAGCTCTGCAGTGCAGAAATCTGACAAAGACCGAAGTCTCCCCAAAGGGTGGGGCTAGGGAGAAGACAAAGACAAAATCCGCTCTAGCAGGTAGGGGATAAGAAGGAGGTGGTAGAGGGGAGAGGAGGGAAGGCTGAAACACATATTAATCATTTTGTCATACAGGCATGAATGGATTTTTGAAGACCAGAAATATTTAATAACAGTTCAAAATGTCACATCTCTATTTCTCTGCTACTGGCAATGATAACATTAGCACGCCCACCCTGTGTCAGCCACTGTCACCAACATTGTAGATGGCCTGCCGGGTAGGTACTATTTGATATTATTCCTCCAGCTGAGAGGGTCCAGAGAGGTTAAGTAACTTGCTTAAGGTCACACAGCAGGTAGGGAGCTCAGTCAAGCTTCCCACTCCCAAACCCATGGTATTTTCATTAAACTCACCCACTAAGAAACATTCTTTACTGCAGCTTCATCAGGGTGGGAGGCAGAGGTTGGTGAGATGGTGGCGGTCGGGGAGGGATGATATTATCGTTCTTTTCTAATTATCTTGGAGCAGAGTCAGAGGCAATCAGAACAGAAACCAGAGGAGCTGACCTTGAAGGCTATGTCTCCTGAAGAGCCCAGGGCCAACGGGCCACTGTTGTCTGTGGCATATATTTCTAGTGCAATTATCCCATCCTCCTCTTACAACTCTCTCAGAAGTTCCTCCCGTGATCATTAAAACTGGCTCTGGGCTGTGGCTTTGAAAGTGGCCGGAAACGCCCAGGGCTGGACTATGTCCTCGTTAAGCAGGGACTGCCTTCCAGGGACTTCAACCAGATTTCTGCCCTGTTACAAATTGAGGGAGATGCGACAGGGCTGTGCCAATTACAGGTGGGCGACTCTTAAAAGAGGTCGTTCTCTTTTTGCTTTCAGAGATTTTAAGATTTTCAGCTCCATTTAAACTCAAAGGCAATTCTGTGTCTCCTACGGTCTGTTGCAGGCCTGAGGGTCACAGAGCGGGAGCTGAGAGAGGAGCAAGAAGGGAGTGGGCATTCAGATGGGGAGGCAGCATCATCCAGTGGTTCACCCACCTGGGGATCTGGTGGTCTCAGATTTGCTGGCCTGTTTTGCCACAAGTTTGCACAAGGCACTAGAATTCTTTGTGCCTCAGTTTCGTTTTCTGAGACAAATAGGTCACCACAAAGGATTAAGTGAGATCGTGTATGTCAAACATGCAGCACAGTGCCTAACACTTGGTAGCACTCAAAAACACTGTGTTCCTGAGGCTGTGGTTCGGGGATGTCTCCTGAGACATGGCCTATTCTTTCCCTGGGACACAGTCAGTCCGCAATCTCCTAGAGCAAAGCAAAGAGACATGGGGAGTGTTTGCAGAGAGGTCCACAGTTACTGTGAGAAATGAGGCACGTCTCCTCCAAGTCTCTGTTTCCTCATTCATAAAATGTGATGATAATGTTCATTTGTCCACTCACGCACTCGTTCATTCATCATGCTGGTATGCTAGTTTCTGGGCTTCAACAATGAGCAGGAGACATGAGGATACTTTCCTCTTGGAGTTTACACTCCAAAAAGATGGCCCTAAAATAAACAATTAAACATCCTAGCACTTTGGGAGTCTCAGGCAGGCGGTTTGCTTGAGCCCAGGAGTTCAAGACCAGCCTGGGCAATGTGGCAAAACCCCATCTCAAATCTAAAAATTAGCTGGGTGTGATGGTGCATGCCTCTAGTCCCAGCTACTCAGGAGGCTGAGATGGGAGGATCGCTTGAGCTTAGGAGGTTGAGGTTGCAGTGAGCTGAGATCACATCACTGAACTATCGCTTGGGTGACACAAGACCAAAAAAAAAAAATTAAACAAACGCAGAATAGATTTATAGGTTATGATCATCGGTGCTTTGAAAGAAGCAAAATAAGATGATGTGACAAAGAATAACTGGGAGAAATCTGCTTCCAATAGGGTGGTCAGGGAAGGCCTCTTTGAGGGGTGACATCTAAAGGAGCCCTCGTGATGAGGAATCAGCCATGAGAAGAATGGGGTTAGGGAGAGTATTCCAGGCAGAGGAAACAGCAAGTGCAAATGCCCGAGGCAATTGAAGGGCTTGATGTGTCTGAGGAATTGACGGTGGTGGTTCTTTCTGGGAGTGGAGAGGGGTAGGTGGCAGGGAGTAGCAGGAAATGATCCTGGAGTATTAAATATGATGGCGTGTGTGAATGGTGCTTCACAGACTGACCACAGGGAAGAGGATGCTCAATATGGCTGGAAAGCCCTTACTGTGGGCTGAAGGGTCTTGGAAACTGGAGGAGGAAGGAAAAATAAGCAGAGTCAGGGAAGAAGGAGGGAGAATGGATGGACTCCTCCTCCCTGGACATGACAGTTACCTAGGCACTGTGCTAACAGTGTTTCTTCTCTTCATCTTCCGAGCCATCCTGTGTGTTACAGATGAGGAACTTAACAGTGAAAAGGGTTAGTGATTTTCTCTGACCATTCGAACCTAGATCCTTAGGGTCCCTGAGAGTGGGCTTACAACTTTTGTAACACACTGCTCCCCACTATGAATCTATGGCTCTTGGTCAAAGGAGCGTTGGCTTTTCCTAACAGTCCGCTCTGGGCCAAGCACTCTCCTGGGAAAGCTCTGAAAGAGATAAACTTAATCCAGGTAAGCCCTGAAGGCTGACAAGGCATGCTGTCCTGCTGGTCCCCAGCTGCCCTGTGAGGCTATGTGATGATCACATGATTGGTCCTGATGGTTAGAGAGGTGAGACCTATAGAACCCAGGACTCACCTCAAAGATGACAAATGGTGCAGCCTGTGTACTTTGCTCTGTAATATTCCACTAAGACCATGACTTTTCGACAAGGATTCATCTTCTTGTGAAAACTGATTCTTGAGGCACCATGTCTTGTGAGGCAATCTCAAGTACATCTAAGAGTGTATCTAAGAGGGTCCTAGACTCTTAGACTCACAGGGCGTGGAGGAACTTAGGTCCCATGCCAGCATTCTTTTGATGTGCCTTCTGAGTAGATCCCCGAGTTGGCTTGCTCAGTGCCAGTGACATGTCTCACCACCCCTCTGGATGGCTGCATTGTTGGCCCTGAAAAAGTTCTTTATACTAAACAGAAACCCAGTAACTTGGCCCTAGTTCTACCTCTGAAACTCACTGTGTAAATCTGTTGTCTGTTCTCTGGGATAAACCTATAAATGTTCCTTGGAATCTTCTCCAGACCAAATAAATCCAAGTTTTTCCATAACGTGAATTTGAGTCTTTCTACTATTCTGTTCACAGCTTGTGAGTAGCAAAAAGAGTGAAGATTCTGGAGTCAGGAGATCAAGGTTCAAAATCCTGTTTAGTGACTTATGCCTGTTCAAGTCACGTGTGTGTGTGAATGTGTGCACATACATGTGCATTCGCAAACATATATAGGGGATAGGAAGGTAGTGGCAGGGGACCCTGAGCACTCGGGAAGCTGTCAAGGGCTAAGCTTGTCCTTGGAGCTTCACATCCAAGATCTAGTTCATCCTCACAACCCCGTGAAAGTGGGATAACTGCCCTTCCTTGCATTTTACACACGAGGTAATTGAGACTCAGAGAGGTTAAATTACTTGCTCAAATTCCACAGCTAGTGACAATAAGTGGATTTGAAGTGGGGTCTTTCTGATATCAAAGCTCTGAAATAACAGTTGACATTACCGAGGGTTAGATTTTTCATCTGTAGATGGGAGTAAATAATGGTGCTTTCTTCATGATTCTTAATGATGCTGGGACATTAAAAGGAAGTGATGCAGGGAAAAGTCTTAGGAAAATTCTAAAACACTCTATAAATATTACTTACTTTATTTTCTTTTTTATTGTCTTAATTATCTAGAGAGTTGAGGAAATGTTTTTGTTTTAGTGATTTTTTTTTTTTTTTTTTTTGCTACAAAAAATAGGTACCAATATTGGTTAGTTTAAGCAAAAAAGGGAATTTCCTTAGGGGTCATGAGGATATATACAAAATCCATAATAATCAAGTGACCAAACCTCAGTATGAGCAAGGACCAGGGATAGTCTTTGGACATCACCAGCAAGAATTCTAAAAGTTCTAAAAGTTTTACTTTAACACAACTCAACTGCAATGAATCCTAGTCTCTGTCTCTGAGGTCAAAATTCCCTGTTTTTGTTAAGGAGATTGACTGGTTTAGCAGAGTCATATGGTATTGACATTGCTAGTGGAGACCCTGAAAACTGGAAGCATGGTTCAGGGCTGGGGAGTTATTGTGAGCCAGACAGCTTGTAGCTTGTCCAAGAGAGGTCAAGAAGATGTGTGGTCCCACAGCCTTCAAAGGCATTCCTTGTGGGGTTATTTGACTTATGGCAACCATAATTATTTCATTGTTTACCTCCTTTACTAGAATATAAGCTCCCCTGCGGCAGGAAGTCTGTCTGTTCATTATTATAATATCAGCTCTTAGCATAGTGCCTAGTACGTGACGCTAACTCCATAAATAAGTGCGGAAAAAGTTCTGGATCCGACACAAATGAAATCACCCTGTCTCCCTCTCTCTCCCTGCTCTTCCTCCTTTTCCTCCTCTTCCCCTTCAATGATTCATTTAACAAACATTTATTGAATGCCTACTACATGTCAGCACCTGTTCCAAGTATTGAGATACAACAGGTTTTGCTTTTACTGACATTCTTCTCTCCTCCCTCCATTTCTTGTCTCTTTTTCTCTCTGTGTATTTCTGTCTTTCTCTTCCATGGCAGACAGGCTTCCTGTATGTGAAAGAAAAGATGCCTATTTGTCACTAATAACAAATCCTCCCATCTTCATTACTGAAAAAACAGTAAGAACGTTACCCTGTTAGTTAAGCATTTTTTGGGGGGGGTGGGTGTTGCGGGAGGGAAGAAGTTGTTGATTAGGCCACCTTAGGACTAATCACTGGGCCCAAGGAAAGAGACGTTGGCCTGGGTCGCACAGTGGAGGGCAGGAAACATGGCTGGTCCTGTGGCTGGCAGCTCTGCTGGAATGATACGGCTAGAGTGGAGTTTGAGCTCTTTTAAGGGAGCTGTATGAACAAAACAACAGATGTCCACTCCAGGAGCATGTAAATGCAGGGCCCCTCTCATGCCTGATGCCAGAGTATACTCATCTCCACTCTTTCTCAATGCACGGATTTCTTAGTATACTCAAGACTCCATCAAGAATTGCTCATTACAAGTGTTGGCAGCTGTGAGTAGAACATTTATTTTATTTCTTTTCCTAGGACTTGGATAAATAAGGGAATTCAGCAAATATGGAGCACCTTATATGTCCACGCAACATGTAAAAAGGCAAGGATAGAAATAAAGACAGAAAAATATTCTGACATGGGGGTAGCCTGGATATGGAATATGTTATGTATTTTAAAAAGACATCGGTTACAACTAACATCTAACTTAGACCTTAGGAAAAGTAATTGTTTCAGAAGCTGTGGAAGAAAGAAGGTGATACTGAGTACCCATTATATGCTGAGTTTTTTGTTCTAGTTGTTGATTCATTCAATCAATCTTCATCAAGTTGCCTTCTATGTACCAGGCATTGTTTTAGTTGCTGAGATACAGTAGTGGACTCAACAGAAATAAAAGTCCACACCTTCTCAAAGACTACATTCTGGTGGGCAAAGACAGATAATAAATGAAATAAATAAGTATATAGTCACGTAAAGGTGATATGCAAATAGAGAAAAAGCAGGAGACAGAGATAAGATGTTCTAGGGAGAGAGATTACAGTTTTGTGAGCAAAGAATTGAGGAAGGTGATGGTTGGGTCTTAAAGATGTGAAGGGGAAGAGCTTCTAGGCAGAAGGAAGAGCTGGTATCTTCCCCTCCCACCCCGCTTATGGGAGCCTGCCTGCAACGTTTGAGAGACAGCAAGGAAGCCAGTATGACTGAAGGGACTCACCGAGGGACTGAACAGAGCGGGAGTGGAAGACGAGGTCAGTTATGTAATGGCACAGGGTGGAGGCAATGGGAAGATCACACTTGGGCCTTGCATGACATGGGAAGGACTTTGATCTTTCCTTGGAGGCTTCTGCGCAGAGAAGTGGCATGAATTGATTCACATAAGTTATGCCAGTCACTATTCTCAAGAGCTCTGAGAGTCTGGAATTCTTGGCCCCAGTTTGTGATGTGGAATTAGCATCAGAGAGGGGATATAACTTCCCCAGCATCACACCACTAGTGAATTTTAGAGCTGCGTTTCAAATGCAGCTCTTTCTGATGAGAATGCTCTTTCCATTAGACCACAGTGCCTCCCCCAGTCCTTGTTCCTTTATTTTGTCATGGTTAAATATTAAAAGACCCACCTTGTCCATCTTCATTTAAAATTTTCCATATTAATTTTTAATATCAGAATGCATAATTATCCCCCAAACACCCAAATAATAATTATCAATTGTGAATTTCAGAGAATTATATATTTCATAATCTATAGTTATAATTATAATAAAATGTGCTTTATAGCCTTTGTTATGCCCACACTATCATTTAAAACTTCATTGCTTCTGAGGTTCTGATCATTTTTTTGTGTAACGGTTAAGAGTTCTCTTCCTTGATTTTCCTGGCAAAATTGACGGTTTCCCCTCTGAGCTGTCTCAGTACTGTAAATACATTTCTTCTAGGACCCTAGCAAGACTGGATTATGATTCCATTGTATCTGCCTGTCTGTTTCTCTAAACTTCAGTTCTTTAGGGGCCAGGATCACATCAATAGTAAATACCCTTGGGGTGTCTGTCCTGCCCAAGACCTGATTATTCCTCTCCCTTAGATGGCTGCTCCTCTCCACAGCCACCCTTGACTCATGCATCCCCATCCTAATGGCCACTGTTGCTTGGACCAGGGATGGGTGCCTGATCTGAGCGGGGCCATTCGGATGATCTTCTGGAACTGAGAGGTGGCCCCTCTCAGAGATTCTGAGATTCTGGCTTTGTCTAGACTGAACTCTTGACAAAGGAGATGTAAACTCAGGAGTATTTCTATGGCCATCTTCTGCTTGCCATCTAGAATGACTGGGAAGTATGGAAAGCTGGTTTCTGTTGAGAGAAGCGAGATGCAGAGAAAGGCAGAGGCTAGGGACCAGAGAAAGCCCTGTCTGGAATGCTGACAGATCTCTATTTCCTTTGTTTAGCCTTTTAAAGGGCTGGCTGCACTCTCATCTTTAAGATTCACAAAATATACTATATTCTTATGATAAACCCCATTTATTTATTTATTTGTTTATTTATTTATTTTTGCTTATGCTAGTTTGAGTTGGTTTTTGTTACAACCAAAGACTACAAAATAATCCAATGTCTGGTTCATTTGCATAACCCCAGACCTAATTCTATATCACAGTGTCTCACTCAAAGACAAATCTTGGGTTGGCATTTTCTAGACTTGAGTTTAAGTGCCAGCTCCACAGATTACCTTGGCATATTGCTTCACCACCTTGAGCCTCCATTTCCCCATCTGTAAAATAGGGATAATAAAGGGGTTATTATAGGATTAAAGTGTTGGGCATGTATTCGTTGTTGCTCAGTATCTGGCAGTTGCTATTATTAATGCAAGTTTTGGAATGTATGCAAGGAGAGACAATTGTTCTTGACCGCCTTGCTTCGGAGTGGACCTGGATGGTAGATGAGTGGTTAGAGCTTGGACTTTGGAGTCTGACTTCAGGAGTTTGGTTCTCAGATTCACCATTTACCAGCTGTATGAACCTGAGCAAATTATTTGAATTGTAAACACTACTTGGTTTCCCTACCTAAAAATCGCCCTTTCTCTATCTTTGGCACTGCAAGCACATAGACCTCAGCCCAATCTGACTCTCTGATAGCCAATTTGGCCCAAGAGGTGGGAGGTTTGGATCCTAGCCCTGCTTCTGTCACTGGTCATAACCTTAAGCAAGTCATCACATCTCAATGGACCTGAGTTAGGAAAGTGCTCATCTGCAAAACAAGTCTAATCTATGTTCTGCTTGCTTCATGAGATCATCAGGGAAAGGTCACAGAGGATCGAAAACAAACAACGCATTATTTTGTACACTTCAAAGCACTCTCCAGATGTAAATTAAGTACTCTGAATTATTCATATGCATGCGTGTCTCCCATGCTGGCTTGACTTATCTGTAAAATGGGACTGTGAAATGCTGACATTGCATAGTTGTAATGAGGCTGAAGTGAGATAATATATGAAAGCACAATTCCAATTTCTGGCACTTACTTGTACAAGCCCAATGCGTTGTGGTCTTCCTTTCTCCTTTAGATTTTACTAAGCAGTTCACTGCCTTTTTTATTTTTTAAAATTTGGTCCTCTATCTGGTCTCGGAGTTAGGGCAGTGCGACTTTATCCCTATTTCACAGATGAGTAACTTGAGGCTCTGAGACATTAAGTAACTCAGCAAAGTGATACAGCAGTGGCAGAGATAGAACTGGGAATCTATTCTCCATTCACCCTGTACGGCAAGTAAAGAACTGCACTGTGGAGCCAGTCTGCCTCTGCTTCCTATCCCAGCGCCCCACTTACTAGCTTGGGAACTTGGGCAAGTTACTCAACTTCTCTGTGCTGTTGTTTTCCCATCTGCAACCTGGGCAGAGTAATTATTCCTGCACAATTGCAGCTACCACACAGAGTGGTTGGAAGGATTAAACAAGGCAATGCTATGCTGCTTAGCATGTGCCTAGAATGTGGTAACTGCTCTCCAAGTATAAGTTATACTCCATGATCTGCTGGGGATGTGCCACATTGGGTACAGATATGAAAGCAGAGGGCCCTGGGATTAAGTCCAGGCTTGACCTCTTACAACTGTGTGGCTTGGACAGGCATGGAGCCTCCCTTCCGTCTCTAATGTGGAGAGGACAGTGCCTATCTTGGGAGATTAGAAGCCATGGCACATGTGGATTCTTTAGAAATGTAGCAAGGTAGGTTGGTGGGATGAGGCAGGGCTTGGGGAATAAGAGCAGGGAGGTTGAAAACAGCCTGATGTGCACAGATGTGTCTTGAGGAGCAATGAGGAGTGGCAGGAATGAAGAGTAGAGGTGTAGACAAGCCTGGATCATGGAGGACTCTTTATGTCAGCAGAGGAACTTGAGTCTCTTCAGACTCACTGAATGCTTTTATGCGGGGAAGCAGGGAACAGAGTTGGCCTGTTGAGAGATCATTCTGGCAGCTGTGAAGATAGATTGGAATCCATGTGCCCAGTGCAGGGGCTCCATTAGAAAGTGTTTTGGGCGAGAGATGACAGTGACCTGAAGGAAAGCCAAGGGTGTGGGATGAAGAGAGGGAACGGCTTCTATGACTACTAACTACTGGTTGAGGGTCTACTATAGACTTGGAACTCACCATTCCAAGTGCTTTGCAAATAGTAACTCATTTAATTACCTTAACAATGCAGTGGGGTAGGTACTATTATCCCTATGCTACAGATTCAAAGATGAGGCCCAGAGAAACTAAGAAATGTTAAGGGGATCAGAGCCACAAGACATGCTGAATACTTGGATGCAGGGCAGTGGGGAGCAGTGAAGGGGTAGGTGATCAGCTTTCTGGCTGGGATGATGGGCTGGAAACTCAGACGCCCAGCAGAAGGAGCAGGTTGGGGAAGGAGGCAGGAAAGCCATGAGTCAAGCTGTGTCTATGTTGAAGGCACCAGTGGCTCCTGTGAGACGATCCCTGCATTGGATAGGTATGTGGAGCTCAAGGGTATGCCAGATGTGGAGGTTTGGCCTTCAGCCTGATTTCAGAGGGTGCAGGGAGAGATGGAACCCTCTCAGGGCAATCTGAGGATTGATGAGAGAGGTAAGGTCTGAGCCCTGGAGTATGTGACCTTCACAGACGTTTCTGTCTCCTGGGTCCAAAGCCTATTCTGGTCCCAGGGCCTGGACTGAAGTGCAGGCTGCATGCCTCTCAGGAGTTCTCACTCCCACTTGTGGGGAAATTAACGTTTCTACATGAAATGTCAGAACAACCAATCGCCATCTGCTTTGGGGTCAGGAATGTTGTGCCTGGGCCAGGTATGGGCTGGACACAGGTTATTCTGTGAATCTTCTCAGCACTTGGATCTTGACGGAGAAGGGGGTTGTGGGAGTGTTACCGCTTTCCTCCCACCCTACTCTCTTCCTCCCTCTCTCCCTTTAGCTGCGTTTCTCTTGCCCTCTCTATTTCTTTATGTCCCTGTGCTTTGCTGCTTTGTTTCTGCCGATTTCTGTCCTTCTGTTGCTCCCTCTCTCCCTGTCTCTGACTCCTTTTTGTCTCCCTCTGCTTCCCTCTTTCTCTCTGTCTCTATGAGTCTCTCTCTGTGTCTCTCTCCCTGAATATCTCTATGTCTCTCCCTTTGTCTCTCTCCATCTCTTGTCTTTGTGTCTATGCACTGCTCCCCCACCCTCTATGCTTTCTTTCTCTCCTTTCCCTCCTCCCTCCTGTCCTGCCTCTGGGAAGAGGGCAGAGATCACTGGGCAGGATTGGATGTCATTAAACAAAAAACAAGGAGAAAGGACTCCTTTTCTCCTGCTTGCCCCTGGGGAATGCCTAACAATGAGAGACACTTTGGTGGGTAATCGATAGGAACAAGATGCAACTAGACATCTTTGTTGGGCAGTGCAGCCGGCAGTTTCCTCTGACCGGAGCCCCTGGGAATGGCTGGCCTCTTGACCAGCCTCAAACAGAGTGTATCACAGTGCAGCGCACTTGAAGTGTGAGCCCAGCACATCCTAACCTAGGGGCACCTCATTTCCATCCCCCGCTCCCCTCCCTCCCCTGCCCTCCTCCCGCCCAATACTTCACGAATATCATGAATAGAAAGAGACACTGTAACAGACAGGACACAGATTGTAGCCAGCATAGGTTGGGGGGCTGGCTAACAATCAGGGTTTCTCTAGCTGGAGCACTACTCTTAATCTTTCTAAACCCCAATTTTCTTGTGTGTAAACCAGGGAGACTAACAACTATAATCCATTCTAGGCAAGGCAGCTGGTTTTCTTTCTGAATAACAAGTTTGATCAGCACCTCCCCCATTTAGGCCCCCACAGCATGGATCACAGTCTTTTTTCAATGCTGAATCCCAGCACCAAGCTCAAAGGAGATGCTTAATGAGCGTGTGTGGCAACACAGTAGGTACTTCATATGTGTTTGTCAAATGAACAGACTACCTGCTTCTAGACCTGTACTGCCCGGCCGTCTTCTTTCTGCCTCTAACTTCCCAAAAAAAGAGCTCCAGGCTAGACTCTAGATCTTTGCCCTTGCTTGCCAGCTCTGTCTTCCCTTTTCTGCCTTTTTCCTCCCTGCATGTAGCCCTCTGAGGTTATGAGGATGAAAGGAAAAGGAAGTGAGTCACACAGGCAGGAATTCAGAACACTGGCCTCTCGGATACAGCCAAACTAGCAGAAGAGTTCACATACGGTATCATGGAAAGTTAAAGAAGGAAGAAAACCTAGAGATCATCAAGTCTGCTCATTCTTCTCCCATTTTACAGATGAGCAATCCGCGCCCAGAGAAAGGGAGTGAGTTGCACAAAGTACTATAACTTATCCCTGTGGCAGAGAGAGGGACAGAAGCAACTAGAGTTCTACAATTTCTCAAAGTTCCTCAAACATTATTCTTGGTCTTTAGTTCTACACACCCTTTTGCATTGGTAAGGGCAAGCCCCACTGAACCCCATTCTCCATTTTAGTCTTAGGAATTGCGCTCACAAAACCTTCCCCATTCTTCTAAATGCAATCCAACCATAAGATCCATTACTAACAGAGGCAAACAGGGCCTCTCACGTTAGAAGAACCAGCCACAAGAAGCTGCTTTTTCACAAGCTTGTGTCCACTTATTCTGATTCAGCTAGACTATCAGAGGCTTTCCACGACTCCTCCATTCTGACTAAGATTTGCCTTTTTTTTTTTTTTTGCTTCCTCTATACCTTGTATATATCTTTTCTTTGGACTTCCCACATTGCTTTTTTTTAAAAAATCAGCTTTATAACATGTAATTTATGTGCAATAAAATTCACCAATTTTATATACAACTCAATGAGTTTTGACAAATATGTACAGTAATATAACCCCCACCACAATCAAGAAACAGAACACTTTCATTGGCCCCCTAAGTATAATAACATCCATACTCTCTTGAAGTCAATTTCCTACCATAGCCAGCCCCGGCAATCATTGATCCAATTTTAGCTGCGATAGCTTTGCTAGAAGTTCATATAATTAGAATCATTTTGTATCTGGTTGCTTTCGCTTAACATAATGTTTCTGGGACTCATCAATGTTGTTACAAGTATCAGCAATTCCTTCGTTCTTATTGCATTACAATGGTTATCCAGTTGTTCCAGCACCATTTAATTAAAAGACCATTCTTTCCCACTGTATGGATGTACTGCAATTTATTTAACCATTCACCAGGTGATGGGCATTTGGATTGTTTCCAGTTTTTGGCTGTTGAGAATGAGGCTGCCATGAGCACTCATGTACAGATTTTGTTTTATTTTTATGTGCTTTCTTTACTTCTATGAGTTTTACTTTTTTAGATTTCACATATAAATGTGATATGTATCTTCTCATATTTTCAATATAAGTGCTTCATGATGAATATAATATTTTCTCCTAGTCTATGGCACCTGCAAGTCCAGCACCATTTATTTCATCATGGCCAGACCTTAGGTTTGTTAATCATCTCTCCGAGCCTCAGTTTTTTAATATGTAAAATGATGTTATTAGTGTATCTATTTCTTAGAGTTTGTGAGGATTAAAAGGAATAGTGCATACAGAACTCTTAGCCTAATGCCTAGAACTTAAATAAGAGCTTGAAAATCATCAACTAACTGCTGTTATCTGATTTGTATTCATTCCATCTCTGCTCAATCAATAATAGTACTCTTTGGGTATGAACTCGTATTATGTGCAGCTGGTAGCTGGAAATAACTGGAGCTCAGGAAACCAGTCTAGACTAGAACTAGAAATTTGGTTGGGAGGCCAAGGTGAGTGGGTCACTTAAGCCCCAGAGTTCGAGACCAGCCTGGACAACATGGTGAAAACCTGTCTGTACCAAAAAAAAAAAAAAAAAAGATTTGGAAGTAAATAGCATGTAACGTAGCTATCATTTGGAGTCTGGAGCCTGAGTGAACTCAGAGTGAGAGTGTGTATAGTGGGATGATGAGACAGCCACAGCTGGAACCTTGACCAATCCCAACATTTGAGGGATAGGCAAAGGAAGAGAGGATGATGGAAGATAATGAGACTGTGTAGCCTGAGAGGAGGAGGAAAGCCAGGAGAGAACAGAGTCATAGAAACCAAAGAAGGAGTAAGATCTAAGATGGAAGGGAACACTAACAAAGTCAAATGCTATAGAGATGGTGAGCCCTGAAGAAGAGACCAGTGCATTAGCCAAGAGCCAGTGCTTTCAGTGGAGAGGTGGACAGGAAGTCCAACGACAGGGTTAAGAAGCAAGCAGGTGCTGAGGTTTGGGAATCATCAAGCATATAGCTCTTGTTTTCCCCAAATTTTGGTTGAGACAGTGAGAGGAGAAAGGAGATGGTAGCTTTCTTTAGAGGGTAGCAGTTGTGGAGGGCAGTCTTCCTTTTATAGTATGGGAGAGACTGAAACGTGTTCCTGGACAGATAGAACAGAACCAATGTTGAACAGCAAATGGTTGAACAGACAGAAAAAGAGAGTGGATAATAGTAAGTGTGAGTCCCCTAAGGTGGCAGGAAGGAATGGTGTCTAGAGTGTAGAATCAGTTTGTGGCAGGGGAGTGGGGTGGCTTTATACTATGTCAACCAACTGAAATGGAACAATATTTCAGTTTATAGTTGAGGGTTAGGATTGACCAAAAGAGAAATTTGCATATGATTTGAAAGAAGGGTAGAGCCATTAGTCTTTGAAAGTCACTGTGGTTAAACATGGTGAGAAGTACATGCAGAGGTGCTGACTGACTCCAGCTTGTTTTTGGTCTTTTGTAGTAAAAGTAAGATGCCAGAAAAGTTGAGCTTATGTTTCTTGCACTCAACTCTGTGCTTAGCTCTTCTTCCTTCCTGCCTGCCCTGCTAACTAATGTTAACCCCAGAACCATAATCTGATGCAGCAGCAACAGCCCTCCAAAGAATTTTCTATCAGCTTTCTTTTGCAGACCCACTCCATCAGATGCATGTGCCTGGCTATGCATATTCCTTCATGAATGCCCACATGCCCACTCAATCTGGTATTTCAAGAGGGTGGCTTAGTGACTTTTGACTTCCCATCTCCCTGTTTGGGTGCTTACTTATCCAGTTTCTACTACAGTTATAAAATGTGTTAATTCTACAACAAATTCATATTTTAGGATATTCATAGAGTTTCAGCTTTCCTGATTGAATCTTGGCTGATACGGGATGGGGGGACATTCTTACACATATTGCAAGAAGACACTAACGGGGTGGATGTCAAAGGAATTTGGGTCACATGGTCTTGATGTCGTATAAAGACACAGGAATCATGTCAAATAAAGAGATTAGGGTTAGGGTAGAGTTTGAGGCTTGAAAATCTTGGAAAAGCTCTAGAAAATGGTACAGTAAGTGGAAGACAGAGTTGAGAGAATCTTTTTGTTGAAAAGCCAAGGAGTTGGAATGTATACTGGAGGAAAGTAAAAGGAAGGAGGCCCGAATTCAAGTCCTGGCTCTACCCCTTCTTAGCTCAATGGCCTTGGATAAGTCACATATTTTCCTCCCTGTGGTTGCTTTTGTCTATTTGTTCTCCCTCCTCCTCTGCTCTGCCCTGTATTTTAGGAAACTACATTCCCAAGCTCTCATGCCATCTGGCTTCCAAATAGGCCTGGTCAGTGCATGGCACTAGTGGAAACCTGGAGGAAGGAGAAGGGACACAGTCTGGCTATTGCAGTCTCGCTGTTCTGTTCCACGGCTTTGACTCTGAGTAGCCTTTTCCTTCAGATCCCGGCTGCTGGCTGGCCGGCAACTCTGTCCACAGCTGCTGCCCCAGCCAACAGGCCTGGAAATGGTAGCAATTTCCTGCTGTACTACTCTGGGTTGCCACTTCTGCTTTTCCATTACCTGTGTAATGAGGCCCCTGAAGAGTTTTCCTCTGCTTGAAATACTCGAGTGGATTTAGTTTTCCTGGCTGATATATTCATCTGTATGATGGGACTGCTATTGCCTACCTCCCAGGATAATTTTGAGGTGACGAATGTATTATTATGGCATATGGGGAGAAGGAAGGGAGGTAAGAGCTGCTCTATTAATTTAGGCACACTCCCTCGGGAGAACGAACACTGAGTGATTCCCACTGCATGCCAGATGCTTTCCATTTGTTATGCATTAGACTCACTACCTGTGTGACCCTGAGTGACTTGCTTCACCTCTGTGTGCCTCAGTTTCCTCGTCTATAAAGTAGGAACAATAAAAAGCCTACCTCACCTACTATTGGGAGGTTGGGCTGAGATATGGTGCAAAAAAGGCCTAGAACAGGGCCTGGCATATATGAAGTACTCAGTGTTACCTATAATTATTACAAATGTGAGCATTTATTATTGCTTTTTCATTTTTGCTTCATAAAAAGCTAGAGGACACCAAGGAGCAGTGAAGTTATATGACTCGATCATCTGAGAGACAGTACGTTATAAGACTTGATTCCAGGTTCCCCTGACTCCACAATTGCATTCTCTCCGCTGCTCCCCTCTTGGCAATGTCAGTTACATCGAATTGTGCAGACATAGGTCCACAGGAGCGGTGACTGCTGCATTGAGCAGGTCTATACTTCTTTGCTTCACCTTCCCCTCCCTTCTAGAGCCTCTATAATTAAACTCAAGTGAAACCAATGCAGGGCCCTAAGAACAGGATGGACTTGATCCTGGTAATAAGTCCCCTGAGAGGCCTTGGCTAGCAAAGGGGCAGCTGGAGGTTCACAGAGGAGGGAAGCTGATGGCTGGGGGTAGGGGTGGGGTAGGGTATGTGTGTGTGTCTTCCGCCTGGCAGATTCCCTCCACATCTGCCTCAGTAGGAGCTGGGTGCATTCTGGAAGCTTTTTATTACCAATAGATAGCTCTCAGCTCAGCTCTCCCTTCCCCCAGCCTCCCCTCAGCCTAAAATATATCGAGCTGTGTTAGAGGCAAAGTATATTTTCAGCCCTGCTAAGGCCCTCAGGGAAATGGCTACCATGGAGAGGAGCCAGGGAGCTACGTAGGACTTTGAATCCCCTTCTTGCCCCTGCCCCCCTTACTCCCAAGTGCTGCTGCCCGGCAGGCAGCTACCACCTCACGAGCTTAGTGATCAGCTCTGCTTCAAGGCTGGTTTTGACCTAAACAACCTCCTCCTTGGCTCTTTGCAGATCAGTGATTCTGTATCTTTAGAATTCAATGTATACCTGTAACCAACTCCTTCTCTCCTCTGCCCTCTCCTCTCTCCCCTGCCACCACTGAGCTTACTATTCTAGCAGACGAAGTGGAGAATACAAATAACAATAATGAATCTGTGCAGGTCGAACATACTTGTATCTGTTATCTCATTTGAACCTCTTGACAACCTCTGTGAGGGAGATGGACCCGATGAGGAGAAAATTAAGCCTCAGAGTGATGAAGTAATTTACTCTAGGTCATGTAAGTGTAAGTAGAAAGTGACACAGCCAGGATTCAAATTCAGAACTCTTAATCCTATGCCATGCTGCCTCCAAAGTGGTTGACACTAATTTGAATGCTAAAGTGCTGGCCTGTTGGTGTTACAGGCAGTTCTTTTTTGAGATATGTTCTAACTCTGCTGCTCAGGCTAGAGTGCAGTGGTGTGATCATAGCTTACTGCAGCCTGAATCTCCTGGGCTCAAGCAATCCTCCTGCCTCAGCCTCCTGAGTAGTTGAGGCTATAGGCATGCACCACCATGCCCTGAAAATTAAGAAAATATTTTTAGAAATGGAGTCTTTGTATGTTGCCCTGGCTGGTCTCAAACAACTAAGCTCAGGCAATCCTCCCTACTCAGCCTCCCAAAGTACTGGGATTAGAGGCGTGAGCCACTATGGGGCAGTTCCTACTGTTCTATAGTACTCTGTCAAAATAGGGTTTGGCCAAACAACTAGAAAGCACATGTTTTCATGAAGGACTGATGACCCTCCAGATCAGGACCTTGGACTGCTATTAGGGTCTCCTCTGCCCCCACTGAAAGCATTATCTACGTTTATTGAGTGCTTCATATGCACCACGTCTTCTTCATTCGGAACTCCTCACAGCATGTATATTGCTATCGTCATTTTGCAGTTGGGATCCTGTTTAAGATTACACAGCTAGTAAAGAGCAGTTATAGAATCCACACTCGAGCTTCTCCTGGTCTCTAGGTTACTTCAAAAGTACCTGTCTCTTCCTATTGTGCTATACTATATCATGTTCTTTAATGACTCTGAGGGTAAAAAATTGCAGTAAAGAGCACTTCTCTTGTTGCCATGATTAGCACCTATTGTCAACTAGGATTGTACTTGGTTTGTGATGATAGAAACCTGACCACAGTGGCTTCACTAAATGGAAGTTTTTTGTTTGTTTTGTTTTGTTTAGTGAACAAAAGGGTATATGATCTTGAGCTAGTGCAACTGCTTGAGCAAGTAGTCATGCTCCAGGCTCCTTCTAGCTTCCTGCTCTGACATTGTAAGCATATGGCTTTTGTCTTTATGTTATAGGCTGGCTGTCTTATTTCGAAGCATCAAGGCTGCACTCCAGGCAGGAAGAAGGGTGAAAGATAGGAACTACATGACCATGGAGTTTGTCTCTTCCCATCAGAGAAACAGTAGCCTTTCTGGAATCTCTACTCAATAGTCTTTTACTTACATCTATTGGCTGAAAATGGTCACAAGGCTATCCCTGGCTATAAGAGAATCTGGGATGTTAGTATTTCCAGGTAGGTGCATGGTCTCCTGAAACAGAGTTCTGTTGGTATGATGAGAGTGGTGTTGGAGCTCAGAAAATGATACCCCAAAATATAGTGAACTAGAGAAGCACTCTAAGGACTCTCTCATCTTCCCTTTCCTCCTTGTCTTTCTGATCTTCTCACCTTCCTGAAGCACCAGAAGGGACTCTTTCTGGAATTTCCTTATCTGACTAAGAAAGCTTCTTTCCAAAAGAAATGAAATTGTCTTAAGATGCCCTCCCTAGCACGCTCATCAAATAACCAGGAAAGATTAACCCCCAGAGAAGAGAAAACACTGGGAGTCCTCACCATGTCCAGGCAGACTTTTCATCTATTCTTCTGAGGGCAGCTCTGAAAGATTATCTGGGGAATTTTGTCTACATAATAAGACACCTTTGTTCACAGCAAAATTTTGCCCTTCACTTTCCCACCACCCCCCTAAGAGCTCAGAGGAACTTTGTCTTAGGCCATTGTTCTTTGGGCTTATTTATTTTCCCTAAAAATCACTCACTCCTATACCCCTCCATTCCCCTTCCCCCATGAAAAAGAGCATATAAACATCTGTACTCCATTGGGTTATTGACTAATCATCCTCCTGTGATTTCCTTGTGATATGCATGTTAAATTCATTTGGTATGCCTTTTTCTCCTATTAATCTGTCTATTGTCAGTTTATTTTCAGCGAACCTTCAGAGAGTAGAGGGGAAGCTTTCCTTTGACCTCTGCAGTGAATGTATAGCAAGAGCCAGCAGTGTTTGCCACCAGTTTGCACTGGACTGTACAGTAAAGAGTTTCATAATCTCTTACCTTGACATGAGTTTTAAATTTCCAAAACACTTTTTTTTTTTTTTTTTTTTGAGATGGAGTTTTGCTCCTGTGCTCTTGTTGACCAGGCTGGAGTGCGATGGCATGATCTTGGCTCACCACAACCTCTGCCTCCTGGATTCAAGCGATTCTCCTGCCTCAGCCTCCCGAGTAGCTGGGATTACAGGCATGTGCCACCACGCCCAGCTAATTTTGTATTTGTAGTAGAGACGGGGTTTCTCCATGTTGGTCAGGCTGGTCTTGAACTCCTGACCTCAGGTGATCCGCCTGCCTCTGCCTCCCAAAATGCCGGGATTACAGGCATGAGCTACTGTGTCCAGCCCTCCAAAACACTTTTATGTGTGTTATTCCTTTTAATCTGTATGACAGCTTTCTAAAAGAGGTAGGGTATGGATCACCCAGGAGTTGTGCAGATCTGGCATCATATTTCTTTGTCTTAGGCCATTGTTCTTTGGGCTTATTTTACAAAAGAGGAAACTGAGGTTCAAAGAATTAAATGACTTGCTGAAAGTCATAGAACTAGAAAGTAGTAAGAACTGAAGTGGAGTTCAGTGTCTGGAGACTCACTGTGACTTTGGATAAGTCACTTAACCTCTCTGCTTGTTCTTTCACTTGTCAGATAGAAATAACAATTTTACCAACCACATAAGGTTGTCATGAGAACTCAATAACCCCTAGTCTTTGTGCATCTTAAATGCTCATTAAATATGAGAATGAACATTTAATATACTCAAATACATTTTCCTTATCATCCCAAAGCAAGTTAGAACCTTTTCTCCAACTTACTATTTCTCATTAACCTTGAGTATAGAACTTATCAAACTATTTATACATTTTCCCCATGCACAAGCAATACTTAATTCCCGTTAAACTGAGAGGTCCCTGAGGGAATGTTTTGAGGGAACTCATTTCCCAGGGCTCATGTTTTACTAAGAGTCTTCCACTCCATTTCCTAGGAGGAAAGGATATTTGGGCAACACCTTTAACTTAACTCTTTGACCCTCTCTTACTGCACCTAAGGAAGACCTTCTTCCTTTCTTCCTCCTTTGCTTCCTTTATTTTAATGATATGAAAATGCTCCTTGATGGGTAGAGCTAACGTGCTATAAAACATGCTTTGCGGGTGTGAACAAAGCACCTTTCCCATGTAGCTGGCTGAGTATCTATTCCGTAGAGTCTTTCCTCAGTCAGATCTTAAGGGCTATGCTTGGTGGGAGGGGCAGGTGGTGGCATAGGAGGAAGCCTCACTCTGACATTTCATTCACACAGTGTTCACCAAGCAGCTCTACAAGCAATAATGTCGGTACCTTGATCTCCATTTGACTCCCTTGTCATTTTTCAATTGGTTCAGTACTGAGAAGCAGAAGGGTCTGATTATCATCTCAAAGCAACGCTTAACAGCAGAGACAGCAGCTTTCCTCCTCCTTTGCATCCTGGGTCCATTAGGACAATATCTGGGTTTAAAAATGAATGATAAAATGGATCATGAAAGTGAAAGCACTTTATAAACTGTAAAGTTCTATTGGATAGAATTTATTAGTGTTACCACATGTTTAATAAAATTCTCCTGTAGCTGAAAGGAATAGGTTGGGTTTTGGATAGAACATAATCTCTTCGGGAGGTCTTGGCAGTGTGGTGGGGGTGGAGGATTGGAAGAAGGAAAAGGAAGAAAAAGTGATCTCAACATGTTTAAGCAATGCATATAAAATGCTTTTGGAAGGTGAATGAAACCTGGTTAGCAGGGGTCTAGTGAGCAAGCATACACATGCAAGAATAACTCTAGGATAAGACATTAAGCAAATACTATGAAACTTACAGCTAGGAAAGCACCTAAAAGGAGAGAATTAATTTCTCTTTAGCTTTGTTGAGGCATAATGGGTATACAAAAACTGCACACCATAAATGTATACAATTTGCAGAGTTTGGACGTATGTATACACTCCTGCTACCATCACCACAATCAAGATAATGAAGCTGTGCATCACCGCTAAAAGTTTTCTTATGTCTCTTTGTTTTGTTTGTTGTTGTTTGTGTGTGTGCTTATTTTTATAGTAAGAACACTTAATATGAGATTTACCCTCTGTAATGGTTAATACTGTCAACTTGATTGGATTGAAGGATGCAAAGTATTGTTCCTGGGTGTGTCTGAGGGTGTTGCCAAAGGAGATTAACATTTGAGTCAGTGGACTAAGAGGCAGAGTCACCCTCAATCTGAATGGGCACCATCTATTCAGCTGCCAGTGTGGCCAGAATAAAGCAGCCAGAAGAAATTGGAGAGAGCGGACTTGTTGAGTCTTCCAGCCTTCATCTTTCTCCCATGCTGGATGCCTCCAGCCCTTAATCATCGGATCCCAAGTTACTCAGCTTTTGGACTCTTGGACTTAACACCAGTTGTTTGCCAGGGTCTCTCAGACCTTCGGCCACAGACTGAAGGCTGCATTGTCGGCTTCCCTACTTTTGAGGTTTTGGGACTTGGACTGGCGTCCTTGCTCCTCACCTTGCAGACAGATAGCCTATTGTGGGACTTCATCTTGTGATTCTGTAAGTCCATACTCCTTAATAAACTCCCCTTCATATATACATCTACCCTATTAGTCCTGTCCCTCTAGAGAACCTTGACTCATACACCCTCTTAACAAATTTGTAAGGTACAATATTTTATTTTTAACTACAGGCTGTGTTGTACAGCAGATTTCTGGAACTTCCTTATTTTGGGTAACTGTAACCTCATACCCATTAAACAACAACTCCCCATTCCCTCATAACCACCATTCTATTGTCTAGTTCTATATGACTCTTTAGACATCCTTTGTAAGATAAATTTGCAGTATTTGTCTTTCTGTGACTCACTTATTTTACTTAGCATAGTTTTTTTCCAGGTCCATCCATGTTGTGGCAAATGGTAGGATTTTCTTATTTTTAAAGGCTGAGTAATGTTCCATCATATGTATTTGGCCAACACATTTGTACCAAGTTGTTTAACATTGATAATCATTAGACAAAGGCAAATCAAAACCACAATGAGATATTATTTCACATCAGTTTAGATGACTATTATTAAAAAAACAAAACAAAACAAAACAAAAATCACAAAAGATAACAAGTGTTTGTGAGGTTAGGGAGAAGTTGGAACTCTTGTCCACTGTTGGTTAGAAAGTAAAAATAGTGCAGCCTCTATGGAAAACAGTAATGCAGTTCCTTAAAATAGAGCTACCATATGATCCAGCAATCTCACTTCTGGGTATATATCCCAATGAATTGATATCAGGATCTCAAAGAGATACCTGCACACCCACATTCATTGCAGCATTATCCACAGTAGCCAAGATACGGAAACAACCCCATGTTCATCGACAGACGAAAGGGAAGATTAATTTTAACCTAGAGGTAGATGTGAGCATAGGGTCAGGGAAGTCTTAGAAAAGGCAGAAATATTTGAGCTGAGGTTAAAAAAAAAGGTCATTTTAATAGGTAGTATTTGTTAGTAATAATAGCAACGACTATATTATTGAGTGTCATGTGTCAGATACTGTACTAAAAAAATGTGTCTGAAACCAGATAATGCTCATGGCAACCGTATGTGGTAGCTACAATTTTCATTGCCGTTTTTTCAGATGACAAAAATGGTATTGGCAGAGAACATTTATCAAAGCCATGCAAGCCATAAAAAGGGTATAATTCTTGCATGACTTTTACAGGGCCTAAGATATATTAAAAATCAACTTTGTGTTTACTGTTTTGGGGCCACTAGGAGTCCACTGTGAGTGCTGGGAGGGATTTGGGGGCACATAGAACTCTTGCCAGCCATCTCTCATGAGCTTATACTCTCTAGAGTCAGAAAACCTGAGTCTGAATCTTGACTCTGTCATGCACTTACTATATTTGATCCTTTTAAATAATTTAACCTATCTGTACCCAAGTTTGTTTATCTATATAAAAAGGGCATAATACTCTGCTCACTAACAGAGCTAATGTGGGATTAAATGAGAAAAGGTCCATGAATACTTTTTGTGTATAGCGAAAATACTGCTAGCTCATTCCTGTTCTTATGCTCTTGTAACTCTTTGCTATCTGTCCCTTGTGTGCTAGGTGCTGGATAAGTCCTCATTATACATTAGCACAAAGTCTTACAACAGATGCACCAGAAAGGAGTTATCTCTAACCTCGTTTTATAGATGAAGAATTGAATGCTGGGAGAGGAGTGTGATCACTCAGGTGACATGTGACAGAGCTGGGTAAAACTCAGGTCTGTGTGGTTCTCATCTCTGTGTCATTTCTACCACACCAGTCCCCTACCAAGACAAGATGGTAAGTGCAACTGATATACAATACACAGCTCAAGGTCATTTTGCAGAAGACAGTTTGCCAAATGTCCTGTCTTCCAAATGAGCAATAGCCAAATTTACATGCTTCTTTTAAAAAGCTTTAAAGTGTATAGCAGTTTACCTGTGTTTTAAAAGCTTTCAAGATTTCCCATTTTTCATTGACCAATATCTATTTTGTCTTCCCAGTAGTATTTTGAAGAATATTCCAGTAGTTTCTGCCATAGCTCAGCAAATGGAACATGGGCTGGACGTCTGTCCCCACCTGCTCCCTCAGCTGGGAGCCCTTTCAGGGCTATGAATCATTCAGTCATATGTGATAGCACTTGGTGACATCCAAGTTGGCTTTGAGTAGTTTCATTTTTGCAGATTAGTCCATGTCACAGTGGGGCCTTCTGACAGTCAGATGGAGTTTGGACCAACTGTGGCTTATGCTGTGACTATTTCCCCAGCTGTATAATTGAATAGACACACTCAGGAATGGACAGAATCCCTGCCTTGGCTCTCTAATCTATGGAGTGAGCAAGGTAGGAAAGACCAAGCAGAAGCTCCTGGAACTTCCCTTCCACACCAAGATATGAATAAAAAGCAGTACCCAGACCTGGGAGAATGATATAGATTTGTGCCATCTTTAGATATTTGAAAGATGCATTGCCTCCCCCATTTAACTTGCCTGCCACATTGTGTTCTTTTCCTCCATCCACGCTCTCTTAGTTGGGTTTCTCAAAGCAGAGCTAAAGTCAAAGGTTCAAATACAAATAGTTATTAGACCTTTCTTTAGTATCTATCTACTGTTTCTTTTTTGATAATGTCATTCAGTCTTACTTCTTTGATGGTGTCATTCATTCTTTTTTTACCATTGATATGCTGATGACTCCTAAATTTATATTCCCAGGCTTGTCCTCTCTACAGAGCTTCAGAATTGTATTGTCCAACTGCCCACTTAACATCTCCATTCACAGTCTAAGGGTTAGCACCCACTTAACATGCCCAGAAAAGAACTATAAGCTGCAATACTCTACCTCCCAATCTACTATTCCCTATTTCAGTTATCCCCCAGTTTATTTTAAAACCTTGGAAGCATTCTTAATTTCTGTGGTTTGGTCTTCAAACTGTATCCTGAATCTGAGTACATTTCACCATTTCTGTATCTGCCACTGTACTTGAGGCTACAGTAGTCTTTCCCCTGAACTATTTACAATAGGTCCTAACTGGTTCTTGACTTTCATTCTTGCTACTCTATAATTTATTCTCTATACAGCAGCCAAATGTGCCTTTAAAAATGTGTATGAATTATTGTTATTCTCCTGTTCAAAACTCCTTAAGACCTTTTCATAATAGGGTAAAATCTGAACCCTAATCATAGTCTTAAAAGCCCTACTTGGCTGACCCTGGCCTACTTCTCCCGTCTTTTTTTTTCTTCAACTTTTATTTTAAGTTCAGGGATGCATGTGCAGAATGCACAGGTTTGTGACATAGGTAAATGTGTGCCATGGTGGTTTGCTGCACAGATCATTCCATCACCTAGGTATTAAGCCCAGCAGTCATTAGCTATTCTTCTTGAAGCTCTCTCTCCCCACCATTCCCCCTGAGACAGGCTACAGTGTGTGTTGTTCGCCTCCATGTGTGCATGTGCTCTGATCATTTAGCTCCCAATTATAAGTGAAAACACGTGGTGTTTGTTTTTCTGTTTCTGCATTAATTTGCTGACAATAATGGCTTCCAGCTCCATCTATGTCCCTGCAAGGACATGATCTCGTTCCTTTTTATGGGTTCATAGTATTCCATGGTGTATATGTATGACATTTTTTTTATCCAGTCTGTCATTGATGGGCTTTTGGGTTGATTTCATGTCTTTGCTATTGTGACTAGTACTGCAATAAGCATATGCGTCCCACCTTATTTTCTAATAAGTTGCTCCTTTAACTTACTCCATGCCCATCATGGGGTCCTTTTTAATGTTTCTCAAATCTACCGAGCTTATTCTGGCTTCAGAACCTTGTACTTCCTTCCCTTCTGCCTGAGATGTTTTCCTCTTAGACCTTTGAATGACACTCTCCTTCACGCTAATTAGCTATCTGCTCCAATGCCTATATTCTAAGAAAAGCTGATGACAACCTAAGAAATATTCATCTCTGCTGTCTCAGTTAGGGGACAGAATAACCTACTACATCAAAGAGATACAAATACATGCCTCCAGCATAATAGATGTTAATATCTTTCTCATTTAACAATCCAGGGCTGTATTAGTCCATTTTCACACTGCTATGAAGAACTGCCTGAAACTGGGTAATTCATAAAGAAAACAAGTTTAATTGACTCACAGTTCTGCATGGCTGGGTAGGCCTTAGGAAACTTACAATCATGATGGAAGGTGAATGGGAAAGCGAAGTACGTCTTACGTGGTGGTAGGTGAGAGAGAGAGCACTGGGGAAACTGCCATTGATAAAACCATCTGATCTTGTGAGAACTTACTCACTATCATGAGAACAGCATGGGGGAAATTGCCCCCATGATCCTATTACCTCCCACCATGTCCCTCCCTCAACATGTGGGGATTACAATTCCAAATGAGGTTTGGGTGGGGACACAGAGGCAAACCGTATCAAGGGCCCATGAGGTATCTCCGACATCCTTCCCAGGTGACATCCAAGGATGCTATAGTTGTTGCCACTTCTTAGCCAGCTGAGGAAGAGAAAGTCCAAGGAAAGTAGTTTTGCCTCTAGGGGCTGACATGAAATTTACTATTGCTTATATTTCATTAGCCCAAACGTAGGTACATAGCCACACCTAGCTGCAAGAGAGGCTGAGAAATATCATCTCTGGCTGGGTGACCTTGAGCTTAGTTAATGAAACTGAGAGGTTCTATATAAAAAAGAAGATGGAGAGAATAAATACTGGGAGACAATTTGTGACCTCTGCCTCACCTGCATACCTTAACTTCCATTTACCTTCTTCTCCTACTCCATAGTACTCATCCCAACTTGACTTTATATATGTTTTTTTGCTTCTTTGTTAATCTCCTGTCATTCCAACTCTATAGACTATCAGCTCAGTGGGGAAGAACTGTGTTTTCACCACTGTATCCCTAGAGCCTGGGATGGCTGCACCAAGAGGTATTCAAATATATTTGTTAAGCGAGTGAACAAGAAAGAATTTGTCTACTTTTCATCTAATTTGTCCTGATAGGTAATTATTAGAAATAATGTTAACTTTGAATTTTTGTTCAACCTGAACAAAAATTTATCTTGAAACAGTTAGCTAATTAAAGTTTCCAGTGGGAGTATTTCCAGTAGATATTAATACATTTCACTGGGTTGTAATCCATGGCTAGGGGGTATAGCAAATGAGTGCTTGCTTGTGCCAAATAAATTTTGTATTTCATAGAGCCATTGTAGTAGTATGTGGTATTGCTACATTTAGTAAATGATTTTAAAAGTATTGACTTAAACAACCTAAGTGTTTATTACATTCCATGTATAATATAATCACTTACTGCTACTTCCAAGATAGTCATAGCCATGGAAGAAAATAGTAAGCTGGATACTTTGGTTGGAAAAGTATTAGTAAACTTTATTAATTTTTATTATTTTAAGAAACTTAGAAATACTGAGAACTACAAAAATTAATACAAATACTCCTGTTCCTTCCATAAAGAATTAAGAATTATTAACATTTTAAAATATTTGTTTTCAGGTTTTTTTCTTGTGTGCATATGTGTGTGTATATTAGTCCATTTTCACATTGCTATAGAGATGCTACCCAAGACTGGGTAATTTATAAAGAAAAGAAGTTTAATTGATGCACAGTTCTACATGGGTGGGGAGTTCACAGAATTCTTGTAATCATGATGGAAGGTGAATGGAAAGCAAGGCATGTCTTACATGGTGGCAGGCAAGAAAAAGAAGACAAGGGAAACTGCTAAACACTTTTAAAGCATCAGATCTCATGAAAACTCACGAGAGCAGCTTGGAGGAAACCACCCTCATGATCCAATCACCTCCCACCAGGTTCCTCCCTCAGCATGTAGGGATTACAATTTGTATTATAATTCAAGATGAGCTTTGGGTGGAGAGATAGAGACAAACCATATTATTATTCTCCTGACTCCTTCCAAATCTCATGTCCTTTTCATATTTCACAACCAATCATGCCTTCCTAACAGTCCCCCAAATTCTCAACTCATTCCAGCAGTAATTCAAAAGTCCAAGTCCAAGGTCTCATCTGAGACAAGGCAAGTCCCTTCCACCTCTGAGCCTGTAAAATCAAAAGCAAGTTAGATATCCCCAAGATACAATGGGGGTACAGGCATTGGATAAATGCTCCCATTTTAAATGGGAGAAATTGGCCAAAACAAAGGGGCCACAGGCCGTATAAAAGTCTAAAACCTGTCTGGGCAGTCATTAAATCTTAAAGCCCCCAAATCTTCTTTTGATTCCATGTGTCATATCCAGGAAATGCTGATGCAAGGAGTGGGCTCCCTAGGCCTTGGGAATCTCTGCCTCTGTGGCTCTGCAGGGTACAGCAGCTATAGCTGCTTTCATTGGCTGGCATTGGGTGCCTGTGGTTTTTCCAAGTGCATGGTGCAAACTGTCAGTGGATCTACCATTTTGGGGTCTGGAGGACAGTGGCCCTCTTCTCACAGCTCTACTAGGCAGCACTACAGTGGGGGCTCTGTATGGGGGGTCCAACCCCACATTTCCCGTCTGCATTGCCCTAGTAGAGGTTCTCTATGAGGGCTCTGCCCCTGCAGGAGACTTCTGTCTGGATGTTTTGGCATTTTCATATATCCTCTGAAATCTAAGTGGAGGTTCTAAAAGCTCCAATCTTGTCTTTTGCCCACCTGCAGGCCCAACAACATGTGGAAGCTGACAAAATTTGGAGTTTGCACTCTTTGAAGCAATGGCTGGAGCTGTACCTTGGCCCCTTTTAGCAACAGTTGGAGGTGGTGCAGCTGTGATGCAGGTCACCAAGTCCTGAAGCTTCACAGAGCAGGGGGATCCTGGACCCAGCCAACAAAACCATTTTTCCCTCCTATGCCTCTGGGCCTGTGATAGGAGGGGCTTCTGTGAAAGTCTCTGAAATGCCCTGGAGACATTTTCCCCATTGTCTTGGTGCTTAACATTCAGCTCCTCATTACTTATGCAAATTTCTGTAGCAGGCTTGAATTTCTCCCCAGAAAATGGGTTTTTCTTTTCTACCACATGGTCAGGCTGCATATTTGCCAAACTTTTCTGCTCTGCTTCTTCTTTAAACATAAGTTCCAATTTCAAACCATCTCTTTGTGAATGCATATTACTGTACGCTGTGAAGAGCACCCAGGCCACATCTTGAATGCTTTGCTGCTTAGAAATTTGTTCTGCCAGATACCCTAAATCATCCCTCTCAAGTTCAAAGTTCCACAGATCTCTAGGGCAGGGGCAAACTGCTGCCAGTCTCTTTGCTAAAGCATAGCAAGAGTCACCTTTGTTCCAATTCCCAATAAGTTCCTCAACTCCATCTGAGACCACTTCAGCCCAGACTTCATTGTCCATATCACTATCAGCATTTTGGTGAAAAATATTCAACAAGTCTCTAGGAAGTTCCAGACTTTCCCTCATCTTCCTGTCTTCTTCTGAGCTTTCCAAACTGTTCCAACCTCTGCTCGTTACCCAGTTCTAAAGTAGCTTCCACTTTCTCAGGTATGTTATAGCAATGACCCACTACCTTGGTATCCATTCTCTGTATTAATCTGTTTTCACACTGCTATAAAGAAATACCTGAGATTGGGTAATTTATGAAGGAAAGAGGTTTAATTGAGTCACAGTTCTGCATGGCTGGGGAGGGCTCAGGAAACTTAGAATCAAGATGGAAGGTGAAAGCAGAGCAAGGCATGTCTTACATGATGACAGATGACAGTGAAGGGGAAACTGCCACTGATAAAACCGTCAGATCTTGTGAGAACTCACTCACTATCACGAGAACAGCATGGGGAAACTGCCCCATGATTCAATCACCTCATGCTAGGTCCTTCCCTTGACATGTGGGGATTACAATTTGGATTCCAAATTGAGATGAGATTTGGGTGGGGACACAGAGCCAAACCATGTCAGTGTGTTTATACAAATAATACCCGAATATATTCTCCTAGAAAATAAAAGTGAAACCACAACAGATAATGTGAATAACTCCTTGACTTTTTCTCCCAGCCCAATTCTCTTTCACTCCTCTCCAGTGGCAGCCATGATCATGAGAGTGGCTTAGATTCTGGAATTCAATTTTTAAAAATGCCTTAGCATACACACACACACACACACACACACACACACACACATTCATAAGTAACATAGAGTATCTTTTTATATTGTAAAGTTTTATGTAAATACTACTTTGCTTTCCTCATCATGCTGTATCTTTCTTTTTTTCACTCATTATATGTTGAGGACCTATCAAGATTCATCTGTGTGAATTTGTTCTATTCACATTCAGTACACTATTCTTTTACAAGAATACACCAAATTTTAAAAATCTGTTCCCCTATTGATGGCTGTTTGAGTGTTCCTAGTTTTTGCTTTTATATACAATGCCACATTGGCAATCCTCATTGAATACATATGACAATATTTGCCTGAGACATATCTCTAAATATGGCATCACTGGGTCCTAGAATATACACATTTAAAAATTTTTTTACTAGATGCTGCCAAGTGCTTTCCAAAGGTGCTATAATAATTTATACTTTTGCTAGCAGTATGTGATAATACCTGTCTTCCCATATTTTTTATGATACTTGACATGATCATATTTTAACACTATTGCCCATTTATTACAATATTCTTAATTCTGATTAACTGAAGGGAAAAATAAACCAAGAAAATTTTCGAATTCCAGTCACCAATGCATTTCAAATACAAATTGTTTTGACAAATAGTTTAGGGCATTGTAGTACAGTGAAAGAACTTTGAGATCAAATCTTTAGGTAAGTAACTTAATTCACTTAACCTCAATTTTTTAGTCTGTAAAATAGAAATAAATACTAATACTCCAGCAAGGTCATTTTGAAGACTAAATGAAATGTGACAGCTCCTTGCCCATGCTAGGCATGTGACTAGATAAATGAGCATTTGTTATCTTCACATAAATTGTCTGAATAACATTGGAAGTTTTTCCAACAGATAGTACCATGTGCAATTCACTAACTCTTAAGATGTCATAGATTATAAGATGCACCATAATTTTTGTGCCTTTAAGAAAAAAAAAGTACTATCTATTAAACTATAAAATAACATCAGTTGTAAAGTTCATCAAGATCTCAGCATTGTTAAAATATGATTTTAAAATGTGTCTTGTAACTAATTAATGTGTACCATTAAAACAATGGTATTATCTTAGTTTTGTTTCCCCAGAAGGAAATGGCCAGACAAATATTCAGAAGCTAATATTTTATTTGGGAGATGATACAGGATACACTGGTAAAGGAGAGGGAATATGAAAAAGGGAGGGGAAAAAAGCCAATAAAGGGCCTCTACAAAACAAATTACTTTTGTGGGAAAATGGAGTATACTTTCACTGAGAAAATTCTAGGAGCCAGTACTGAACATGTACCTCAGAGTTATTTTACCCAAGGTGCAAGCTAGGATATTTATGCACCAATTCCTGTTAGTACTTGGTTGAAGCCTACTTTTTTTTTTTTTTTTTTTTTGAGATAAGGTTCCACTCTGTCATCTAGGCTGGAGTGCAGTGGCTTGATCACAGCTCGCTGCAGCCTCAACCTCCTGGGCTTAAGCTATCCTTCAGCCACACAAGTAACTGGGACCACAAGCATGTACCACCACGCCCAGCTAATTTTTGTATCTTTTGTAGGGATGGCGTTTACCATGTTGTTCAGGCTACTGCTAATTCCCTGATATTTCTGCTTGCCCCATGTGTGGACAGAGAAGTTTCCAATGGCCCCAGAGAACCATGAGGCAGAGTTGCAGATACTGATAGTTGAATAGGGGGCTTGTATAAGTGGAGATGGTCAGGCTGAGGATGCTGACACTGTATGCTACAGTCCACCCCTTACCCAGGCCCATTGCTGCCCAGGTTTACTGCATCTTCTTACTGATTCTTCAAGAATGTGGCCTGTCAAAATTCTAAATACAAATGAATGAACAAAAACAAACAATTAAAAATACTCCAACAGAAGGGCTAATGGGAAAACAAGAGTCTTTGCTACTGTGGTTGTCACTAAGGCCATACTGATAATCGCATCACCCTCCTCTCTACTTATTCTAAATTTCATTTACCCTTGCCCAGCACTTCTACTAGGCTAAGTTGCTTGCCCAGTGGGGCAACCAAAATTTTAACCCTGAGATGTCAGAACTCTTGGTTACCATGCTTTCCTCAGGCTGGGGTCACTACAATTTCTAATTCATTGTTATTACCGGGCATGAAAGTACTAAGAGATGTCCCAGTAAATCCTATGAATTCCAGACATCCTCCTCCAGCCCCTAGTATGTAGCACCAACCTCACTGGCTTATGATAATCATAATTAATCACCCCTGCCAGCACAGTAAGTACATTTTAAATTCTGCTTATCTACTGGAATGAGGAGTTAAAAATATCCAGAAAGGAAACATTTTGTACAAGCTCCCCAAGTGTGTCACTGGTAGTGGTAGTGACACAGACCATTCCTTCTATCCTTTTGTTCTTGAATCTATGTATTTTACCTACTAGGCAAACAGTGCCATGTAATGGCATTGGTTCAAAGTCTATACTGCATCTGGAAGGACAGCAGCCCAACACTGAAAGGAGTCATCCTCAACCTGGTGCTTTAGCTGTACCTTAAAGAGCCATTTCAACATTATATCAGGCCAGCAGCTTTGGATAGTAGTATTAATGAGTATATAGTAGCATTAGTGAGTCCATGGTCATGTAACATAACCACTATCTTACTTCTATTGACATAAAATGGACACCTAGTTCCAAGATCACATTATAGAGGATGTCATGGACCCATGAGTCCCTTTGATAGTAGTACTGGCTAAAATGCTGTGGGAAAGGAAGGCAAACCCATACCTGGAATTCCAGTTGGAACAAAAAACTTCCCCCTCTAGGTTAGAAGGGCACTGATGATAATTAACTTGTCACTAAGTAGCTGGCTAGTCTACTCAAGAGACGGTACCAAACTGAATGCTCAAATTTGGTTTCTGCTGTTTATACATTGGATATTCAGCAGCAGGTAGGTCAGTCCTGGTGAGAGGGACTCATGCTGTGGGGCATGGCCTGCAGTCCTCTGTCACATAGATACATGATTTATGAGTTTATTGGCAAGCACAGGGTTGACTGAGGACAGAAGCTGGCTGCTCTCCTGGGATGTAGTGTCCTGTCCAAGTAGTTAGTTAGGGCATTTTCTATGGTGGATGTTTTCTTGTGAGCATTGATATGAGACATCTAAGGAAGTAGTGCTATTGCGCAAAAGAAATACATTTTCAGCTTTTACCAGTATGTGAAGTTGACCCACTCTTGAACAGGCCTGGGCTTTTGAAGGAAAGGTGACAGCTCCTTGTCCATGCTAGGCATGTGACAGGATAGATAAGTATTTATTCCCTTCATATTAACTGTTTGAATAATATTGAAAGTTTTTCCAACAGATAGTATCATATGTAATTCACTAACTCTAATATGTCATGGATTATAAGATGCACCATTATTTTTGTGCCTTTAAGAAAGAAAAAAGTACTGTTTATTAAAATATGAAATAACATCAGTTGTAAAGTTCATCAAGATTTCGGAAATGTTAAAATACGATTTGAAAATCTGTGTCTTATGACCAATTAATGTGTACCATTAAAACAATGGTATTATCTTACTTTCGGTTCCCCAGAAGGGTTAATATAACCTTGATTCAACTACAAATGTTCAGTGCTGCCTTTTTCAAGTGAATTACCCTTACTAAGACAGCGACTCCACATCTTGCCTGCTGGTCCCTGGACACAAGAAGCACAGAGCACCCAAGAAACAGCAATTATTTATACTTTTGTATTTTTGCTGCATCTCCTGGCAAAAATGTTGCTCCTTTGAAAATCAGGAGCTCCAACTCTCAAAGCCTAGAGCTGAGGAAATGAGAATCACAAAGTCCTTCAATGAGGTACTGGGAGGAATGGGAAATACATCCACTCCTATTTCACTCTTGGGTTCCTGGGCCCAAGTATTCTTCCTTTAGGAGACACAGAGCCATATCAAAGTCTCTGACTGATGCCTATATTATGTTCTAGAGGATGCATCCATATGCACAGAGCATTACCTCTGAGCTGGTGTTTTAGCTGTGTTGTTAGTAGGCCCTTCCAGTGCACCATAAAGCCAGAAGATTCTGGTATGTGATATGACTAGTGGATCCCTTAATCAGCGGCCCTGTCCTGCATCTGCTTTATTCTAAAGTGGGTCCTGTGACCTGGCATGATGATGGATGGGATCCCATGCTGGTGGATCAAACACTCAGCCAGCCCATCACTGAGCTAGCTGAGAGCCTGCAAGAGGTAAAGGCAAAACCATACTCAGAATGAGGTATCAATCACTGTGAGAATGAAACCCTGACTCTTTTAGGATGGAAGGTGCCCAGCTAGTCAACTTGCCATCCACCAAGTGGCTGGTTGGTCTTCTTAAGGAATAGTACTATATTGGGAGCTCAGTGTTGATCTCTGTCACTGGAAGGTTGAACATTTGTTGGCAACAGTCACTGATAGCTTTTGCCAGGGCCTGTTTCTTGTACCTACCACTAGTGATGGGGTCCTCATTGCCTGCTAGACAGTGAGTGATCTGGCTTCAAAAACCCAACTTGTCTCCTACTTTCTTGGACCACTCTTCATACCAACTGTCACAAATTGGAGGGTCAGGACTAGGGTGAGGCAAATGAGGGGCTTAGGACACAAAATGTAAGGAGGTACTTGATCTCAGTTTTGTGCAAGTATAGAGTTAGCAATAGAGAGTGAATGCCTCCTTAGATTTTGTGCCCTTAGTGCTTATCTTGCCTCATCCTAGTCCTAGTTCTAGAAAGTTGAATTTTCTGTAAGTTGATGTTGAGTTGGAGTTTGGGTTGCAAGATCAACACCTATGAAAAGAAGGAGGTTGAGGCAAAATTGGTCAGAGGCAGAATTCAAACAAAAGTTCAGACTCAATAAAGCATTGGTCAACCAGGGAAGGAACTGAAACAAGTGTTGCCCATTAGAGCTTTCTGCATTTGGCAGAAATGGTGAGATCTGTATAGTTCTACCTCACGCAGTCACCAGATACATGAAGCCCCATGAGGGGTGTAATTTTGTTAAAGTGGCTCTTTGCATCTGAAGTGGAGCCTAAAGCTGATAGCTCCAGACTCTCGGTAGACCACACCCCTCACAACTGGGCAGTAAGCATTCCTTGAGGAGTTGGTCTGGGTGACATAACTCCCTATTTACTATGACCCTCTTGTGGAGTCTTTGGTTTTTATCTTGGAGACGTTGTGTTCTGTTGACATGGATGTCTTTATTCCCATTAGAGAAATGCTTCTTCCAGGGGACAAAACACTAATCTCATTGATTTGGAAGCTGCGACTACCACTTGGCTGTTTTAGTCTTCTCATGCCACTGAACCAAGAAGAGAAGGAGGTTACTGTACTGATTGGAGTAACTGAACCTAATTTCCAAGGGGAAATTGGGTAACTTCTACTCAATGAGGACAGGGAGAACTGTGAAGTCAGGGACTAGAAGTTAGGGAATTCTCTGAAACATCTCTTGGTAAGTGAATATCTAATGGTAAAAGTTAATGGAAAATGACAGCAACCAGAGTAAGACAGGACAAATTATTTGGACTCCTCAAGAATGAAGATTTAGGTCACCGAGTCTGCTGAAGAAGCTAGCTAGGTGAGGTCCTGGCTGAGGACAAAGGTAACAAGAAATAATAGAGAAGAAAGAAATTATAAACACTATGGCCTTTGGCCAGTCACAGAAACCAAGATAGTGGAAGTTATGAGGATGTTTTTCCCCTTGTTTGTTACAAGTACACATACACACACGTATATAAATGCAGACACATTTTCTCTCTCCTCTCTTTCCTTTATTATTTCATATAAGGAAGGATATTGGTGATTAACATTACAATGTGGTATATAACTTACAGAATATTCGGGAGTAACTGTGACTAATTTCAAATATGCAAAAAAGGGTAGGTGTGGAGGCTGAGTAGCCAAAGGAGTGAACTGTGCCAGGTATTAAGCTATTAGCATCTCTAGTTCCAAACCAACCATCCTTTCTCTGTTCTGCTGTGCTGGGATTCAGACTATGAAAACACATTTCTCTGTTGTTAGCTGGCTTCCTGCTAGCTTCTGCCAGACTGGAAGACTGGAAGAGGGAGAAGGACTTTCTGCTCCCAATTTGTTTGCTATTGTAGTTTCTGTTATCCCAGGAATAGCTCATTACCTTAAAATGCTAATTGGTTCCAGCAGCAGTTGGTTTCAGTTTCCAACCTCTCTTCCTACTCCCAAGCCAACCTCTTCACACCGCCTCAGAGGTATCTGCTCTAGATGGGACATGCTTCCCTCCTCAAAGATTCACATCCCAGTTCCAGCATGACACAGCAGTGTATTAAAGGTGTGTCTGGGTTGGAAGGCAGTAGTTTAATGACCTGCAGAATCTAATTCTGTAAACATTCTCCAAGTATTGGTCCTTCAGACATCACTCCAACCTCCTGGGTCATAAAGTGAGCCTGCTGACTCCATAAAGAGGGCAAATATTGCTACCTCTAGGCATAGAGCTACCTACCTCTGCTCCAACCTAATACCCCATCCATACACAGTTCTATAGAAAGCCCCAGGGTCTCTCCAGGGCTAGAAGAGAGATAAGGGCTCCCCCTGAGGCTCCCCAGTGCAGCCAACAGAAGAGAATAAAAGGGCAAGAGGAAGCTGGATGTGATTATCCTCAACTTACAGTCTGAGAAAGAAAGTAAGGCAGTGATCCATGCTGACCTTTCTTTCCAGCTGTCTAGCAGCCTTTCCCCTGGAAAATGAAACTTTCCACAGTGTCTGTCTTAATTATGCATGGACACAGTTGATTTGCATATCCAAATACTCAGGGCTGTGGAGCGGACAAATAATTGGTGATTGGCTGCAGAAGAATGTAAAAAAAAAAAGGCAAAGCTTGCAAAGTCCCCTAACCTGTACACTAACTTGCACGGATCAACCTCCTTCTAACAAAACTGTGAGTTTCCAGAATCGGCTAGATTCAGTTGTCCTTACTTATGTATCGTTATTCCCTCCGCATTAACAGGCCACACCAGTTGCCTCACTGCAGCTTCACATACTTCTTGCTGCCCCTAGATTTTCTTAGCGTATCAGAAGATAATCTGACAGGTAAAGTCTGCCAGTAGGTCATTATAGGTCCTTGGAAAATTTCTATACTGCTTGGTCTTTAATTTTCCCTTTACTTGCAAATAACAAATTTGGATTTGATGACCTTTAAAGATATTTCCAGTCTTGCAAATCCTAAAGCTGTATATTGTGGATTAAACTGTGCCCCCAACCCAAACCCAAATTCATATGTTGAAGCCCTAACCCCTACAATGTGATAACATTTGGAGATGGGGCCTTTGAGAGGTAATTAGGGACAGGTGAGGTTATGAGGATGGGACCTGATCTGAAGGGTTAGTGTTGTTATAAGAAGAGACACCAGAGAGCTTGATTTCTCTCTTTATCTGCCATGTGAAGAGACAGTGACAAGGCAGCTATCTGCAAGCCAGAAATTGAACCCTGCTGGACCTTGATCTTGGATTCGCTGCCTCCAGAAATGTGAGAAAATAAGTTTCTGTTATTTAGTCACCCAGTCAATGGTATTTTGTTACGGAAGCCCAAGCTGGCTAAGACATTGTAGTTCTGCCTTTTCCCACAGAGTGATTTGGGCAAACTCTATCCCCTCCTTGGACTGCAGTTTTCTCACTGGTAAATGAAGAGTTTGGACTAGATTAGACCTAAGGTACTTTCCTCGTTTGAAGTTCTCTGATTCTAACTTACTCTAAGATGCCGCTGATGGAATGTGTTGCCCCTTCTGGGAGTATTAAATTGAGGTAATAATCTCTGTCTCCACCCCCACCCCCCCATTCAGCTACAAGTGATAGAAAGCAAACTTGAGCATAAGCAAAGAGAAAATTTATTGGCCCTGGGAATCCAAGAAATGGTCTAAATACCAACATTCAGGAAGGACAGGGAGGCAACTGTGTCTCTGCAACTCCTAGATCATGGGCTCAAAAGCTGGGCTAGTCCACCTCTCACTTGAGCTTCTTTTCATGTATTAATTACTTGCTCTCAATGTAGGTCAGTATTTTTCCCTCAAAGGATGGGAGACATAATGGGAAACTTGAGGTTTTCATCTTTGAGCATGTGCCACTAGGAGGGACCAACCTTGGCAGTCTGGGTTTAAATTTTTAAATCCCAGAGAAAAGAGTCTTAACCCAGCTAGGCCCAGATGCCACATCTGGATCAATCAACTGTGGCCAGGGCCAGGGAATTTAAATACCAAATCTCACTTAATATTCATGGAGACTGGGATGGGGCAGTTTCTGGGAGAAGAGAGCATGTATGTACTAATTTAACATTCCATGGGAATATGATTATCCTAAAGGTCAGGAGTTCATGACCAGCCTGGCCAACATGGTGAAATGTCATCTCTACTAAAAATACAAAAAATAGCTGGGCATGGTGGTGTGCACCTGTAATCCCAGCTACCTGGGAGGCTGAGGTAGGAGAATTGCTGGAACCCGGGAGGCGGAGGTTGCAGTGAGATTGCACCACTGCACTCCAGCCTGGGCAACAGAGTGATGCTCCATCTCAAAAAAAAAAAAAAAAGGGATCTTTGATGGTGGGATGTTAGGCTACAATGAAGGGGCCATGAGAATGAGGGCTGTGGGCCTCAAATGTTAGTAATAGCAGAGAAGGCAGGTAGGACTAGGGTTCTCCCATTTTATTAGTGAAGCAACTGAGGCTCAGGGAGTTAAATAATAAGTAAATGGTAGAGCTGAGACTGAAAGCCAGAATCCGATCTTACACCTCATGTTGTTAACCTCTGCTCAGGGTCAGAAAAAAGGGCAAGGCTGCAAAGTCCCCAAACCTATACACTAACTTGCACCTGATCAACTTCCCCCCAACAAAACTGTGAGTTTGCAGAATTGGCTAGATTCAGCTTTAAAAAAATATAACCCCTTACCAGGCACTGTGATAGATCCTAAGACGAATAGGAAAGACAAGGTCCCTGCCCTGAAATACAGTACAAAAGAGATACAGGCAAGCATGTGGGTCATTGCACGACAGTGAGGTGGGGGTTGTGGACACAGTGAAAGCCTTTCCTTAGTGGTCCGATCTGCAGGAGAGCAGAAAGCACTTAGTGGGGACACCCCCAGACCTCGTTTGTTGGGGTAAGCCATGAAGTTATTTTCTCTCCAACCACACGCTTTGAATGTGCTAGCATGGAGCCCACCCAGTATTAAAGAAGCAGGCAGGTCCTAGGAGGCCAGACCCAGGGGCAAGGCTGTGGTCTGCTGCAGGGGCCCATGGTCTCCCTCCTTGCAGCTCAGCAGCCACAGCAATCATGGTACACACCAGGGCTTCAGTGTCTGCAGGGTTTCCCTTCTTAGGCGGGGGATTGGGTTCATGGGCATTCATTATGTTACTTTCTAAATCATCTTTTATAGCTAAACATTTCAAAATGTAAAATATCATGTTGCAAAGGAATTTCTGACATGGGGAAAATGCTCACAAAAATAGTTTTAATTTTAATAAAACTGGTGACAAAGCAATTTATTTAGAATAATTCTAATTTTGTAAGAAACAAAATATAAAAAATTTCAAAGTTATTTAAGTGATGAGATTTTGAGTATTCTTTTTATTTTGCAGAAATTCCAAATACTCTATAAGGAATATATATTATTTTTGTATGAAAAAATAAGTTACTATAGGTTCTAATGTGATTGCTCCTGAGCCTGATATCCTCTCATTAGCACAGTATTTGACTTTCTGCAAATGTTCAGAACTGCTTCTGTTGCCCACCCTTTTGCTGTGTGTCTCTGAGTGACTCCTCTACATCCTTTCACAAAATCTTATTTTTTCTGCCTTCTTTGCTTGAAGGAGTCTAGCTCCATGGTTGTTGAAGAAGGGCTGTTATTTTCCAGAAAGTGCAGTGGAAATCAGTCTAAAAGCAGATAAAAAGATGAAAAGGCGGCAAGGCCAGACTTAGTCTCAGTGCCTCATGCTGGTCATGGATCCATGTCAATGTAATGTGTCCCTAAGTGTGCAGAGATGGTGCTTTATGGCTTTCACTATGCCTTCACATTCACAAACATGTTTTATAGTCACAAAACAGCCTGCCATTCCCACAATCAGCCACTGTTTCAAACTACTGTGCATTTGCATTCACTATTCTCTCGTCTACCTATACAACTTCAACATGGTTCACCTTAAATGACTCCTCCTTGCAGCCTTCCCTTGGCCCAGGTGGAATTAATCACACCTTCCTCTGTGCTCCTAGAACTCACACATACTGCCATTTTCATAGGTAACTTACAGTAGGTATTGGAATGTAGCTCTGTCTTCCCCACTAGAACACAACCTTTTCAAGGGCAGGGGTGGAATCTTATTCATCTTTATGAACTGAACATTTAGTACCATGTCTGGTGAATGGTAGGTGCTCAATCTGATTGACATGAAGTAAGCAACCCAGTAAGGGCAAGCAAGGTAGTTGATATTGCCACCATCTGAGAGAGGAACAAGTTGGAGCTCGAGGAAAGATGAATCACCTTGCCTAAAATCCCTCAAAGAGTAAGTGAGGAAGCTGGGATTTGAACTTAGGTCAGTTTAACTTCCAAACTTTTACCCTTTCAATGCCATGATGGATGGTCCTCCATCATCATCTTTATCATCATCATCCTCTCCCAGTGGCAATGTTGAGCCAGGAACATAGGAAATACTAATTGAATAAATAACCCTACTACCGCCATCATTGTTAATTATCACTCTCACCCCTTGCTGTCATCACTCTCATCCCTTGCTATCACCCCTACCTATCATAACTCCTCCTCATACCTTTCTCCATGAGTCAGCATGTGTTGATTAATGAAGCATGCAGGGCCAGGTGGTAGGTACGCCTTAGGTTTCTCTGTGTCCCCTGGGGTAGCTAGAACAGCTCTGGCACTGACACTGAGCAATAGACTTACTAACTTGACTTGCTGGTCTTCATGTTCTAGAATGAGGCAATGTCTCATAGTTGAGAACTCACTGCATTTGGGGGAAGTGGATGCCCAAACTTGGCCATATCTTGAGGACTAAGCTGTCACTCTTCACATCTCCAACCAAAAGTTTAAAGTTTGTGTGGCTTAGTGGAAAGAACACCGATCATGAGTGCCAAAGTCCGTGGTTTATGTCCTGGCTCTTTCACTGATTTACAAAGTAATTTTAGACAAATCTCATTATATCTTCGAGTGTCTTAGTTTCTTCATATATGAAAAAAGGGGCAACATTTCTGACTTCCTTCACAGGTTTGGTAAGAAGGCTTGCCTAGGATCATGAATGTGGAATTGCTTTGCACTCTGGGAAGTCCTCCCCATAAGCCAGCCATTCATGTTATTAAAAGTGCTAGGAATGGAATCATTGGCTAATGAAATGGTATATCCTCTTCTCTTTCTACCCTACCCAAGTGTTTTGCTAAATCATAGATCTCAAACTCACTTTCTCTCTTCAGACCTAATCTAGATCCCAGCATCCTTTGTGTGTGTATGCGTGTGTGTGTGTGTGTGTGTGTGTGTGTGTGTGTCAGAGAGAGAGAGAGAGAGGAGAGAGAGAGACACAGAGAGAGAGACAGAGAGAGAGAAAGGAAAGGGAGAGAGAGACAGAAAGAGAGGCAGGTGGGTCGGGGTGGGGAAGAGAGAGAGAGACAGAAATAGAGAGACAGAAAGAGCTGGGAGAGAGAAGGAGACAGAAAGACAGAAAGAGAGAGAAGAAAGAAAAGGAGGCATAGCACCTTATTCTGGCATTCTGGAAATCATGTCCAAAGGGGATCTTAGGATTTGACTGGTATATATGCAGCTCTTATTTGATGGTGCTATTTTAAACAGTTCTCAGTTGGGAGGCTGGCAGCTCTGATTGCTTTTCAAAGCCCTGTCTTTTATCACCATCATTTTCTTCATACATAAATCCAGGCTGCATCCCCACCTTCTGTTTCTTTTCTGTCTTCGAGCTGAGGAGTAAGCAAGATGCAATTTAGTAGCTGGGCTAGAGGGGGACTGAATTGCTTCAGAGACATCACTCGTTTAATTGACTTGTTTGCTTTCAGATGAGTCATGTTCAGTCTGAGTTGTTTTCCCTTAACTAGATGTTGGTGGCAGTGCTTTTTTTCCCCCTCCTGTTTCTTTCTTCCTTTCTTTCTCTTCCCTTGTCAAGCACAATCAATATTGGTTCTGATGGAGCATAGTCCTGGCTGTGAAGGACACAATCTTCCTCCTCTTTCTGGAAATTAGAAGTGCCTACTCCACACTTGATTGCATTTGGATAATGGGTGAACTTCTAACTCCCCAGCTGTTCTCATCCCCAAGGTCAAGCTTAGCCAAAGCATCCTATCCCCACATTTTCCTGCTCCCCCTCTACCATCTGCGTAAAGGTAGTTAAGGTTCCTAAGGGGATCCTATTAAACAGATATTTACATTCTTAAATTTCTAATCTGGATATTTCTGGGAACAGGTAAACAGAGCCTTTGAGTTCGGCAAAAAGATCTTAGCAGCAGGGAGTGGGAAATTTACTTGTAGAATAAGAGACTGAATTAAGGTTTGGCGAACTTCAGTCAATAAAGGAACATAGGAAAACTGTTGAACACCACTTCTGACACCTAATTGGTCTCATAAATGTTTATGGGTGGAAGGAAGGCAGGGAGGATGGAACCAATTGAGGGAGGGAAGGAGAGACATATCCTTTACAAGTTCGTCCTTTACCCACTATAGATGTTGGATTTCACAGGTCTCTGTCCTGGGCCAACTTCTCTATCCTATTCTCTCTAGATTCTTGCTAGGAAAAATGAGGTCTCTACATAGCACCTGCATTACCTACCAGCTCATCAGATATGCACATTATCAGGCTGTACCCCAGACCCACTGCATCAGAATCTGCATTTTAACAAGATCCCCAGGTGATTCAAATGCCATTAACATGCTGTTTTAGAAAGTCTTATCATCTTAAAGCTTCAAGTGCCATCTAAACACTGATGAATCCTCTATATGCCTCTTTAACCCTGATGTCTTCAGGAACTTTAGATCCATGCATCTAAATGCCCAGTGCCTATTGGACTTTCTCTTTTGGAAGTTAACAGGTTATATCAAATTTTATATGACTAGCAGACAACTCTTGACCCTCTAGGCTACTTCTTTATTTTTCTGTTTGTGCAGAAATGGCATCACCACCTACCATGTTCCTTGAGCCAAAAATGGGCATGCTAATTTTGAATTCTCTCTTTTCCTCACCACCAGCACTCAATTTGTCAGCCAGTTTGGTGCATTATTCCTCTGACTCTATCAGTTCTCCCACTTCCCTCTGTTCTCACTGCTAGAGACCTAGGCCAAGCCACTCATCACTTTTTGTTTGATTTACTATTCACTTCCACTTTTGCCTCATACAATCCATTTGCCTAAAAGCTGTCAGAGAACTCTTTTTCAAACATGTGTCGTGTCCATTCCCTGCCTAAAATCTTCCCATGGCTTCACATTTCATCTAGAATTAATGAAAAATCTTTACTTTTTTTTTTTTTTTTGACACAGGGTCTTGTTCTGTTGCCCATGTTGGAATGCAGTGATGCAATCATAGCTCACTATAGCCTCCCACCCGGGCACAAAGCAATCCCCCCACCTCAGCCTCCTGAGTAACTGGGACTACAGGCATGCACCACCATGCCCAGCTCATTTAAAAAAATTTTTGTAGAGCCCAGTTCTCCCTATGCGGCCCATCCAGACTGGTCTTGAACTCCTGGACTCAAGCAATCCTTCTGCCTTGGCCTCCCAAAAGTGTTGGGATTACAGACATGAGCCACAGCACCCAGCCAAAAATCTTTAGGGGAAAAAAGTCCTATGGGATCCACGGCCTCCCTACTCCCTGATCCAAACTTTCAGCTCTGGTCTTTCAGCCTTTTTCTACTCTGCTCCAGCCACAGGGCCTTCCTTCCAGGGCCTCTGTATGAGCTATTCTCTGCTGACTGGAATGGGCTCTTCTAATCTTACATGCTGGTTCTCTGCTTGTCATTCAAATCACAGTCCAAATGTCACTTCCTTAGAATAGCCTTTCTTAATGATATAATCTAAATTAGCTCCAGTTACTTCTTACAATAATGATCTGCATAATACACAACACTGATTTTGTGTTGTTTGTTTGTTATTATGTATGCATGTATATATTTTTGTCTCGCTCTAAAATATAAATGTCTTGTGAGCAGATCTTCCTTGCTTGTGCCAGCTGTAGTGTTATAGTGAACAAACAGACAAGGTTGCTGCTGATTTTAGATAATATACAGGTCAATACTACCATTTTACATACAGGTTGTGGAGTAGATCTTTTCCATCTGCCCAGGGTTGGCAACTAGAACCCAAAGCTGAGGACAAAGGGAAACCAAGCACCAAACGAATGATGCACACGCTAGTTTGAGGACTCTGGACTCCTCAACCATCATCCTGGTTCTCTCCCATCTCCACCTATTTGCACAAAGCTTGTATAAATAGATGTCTAGGGATTAGAGGAGAATGGCCAGAGCAGAAGTTATTCACTTGGGAGGAGTACTGTGGTTTTTCCTTCCTCTCCCTAATGAGTGGTCTTCCACCTGAGTGAAGCATTTTCAAGAGAATTACTCACAGAGATTAGAGGGATTGGTAGCTCTTTTCAGGTGTGCTGTCTATTAATACAGCTGATCAGACCCATGCCTATCTAAGCAGGGTGCCCTTGAGACTTTGCGTGTTCCTGTGATTAGAGGCGTTACTTGCTTTCTTATAACACAGGAGGTATGAATGGCAGCTAAAGTTAGTCCAGAAAAGAGGGAAATAGCCTGAGATAAGAGATGTTTATCCCATAGCATTTCTACCTGTACCCCACTATCCCAGGAAATAAGGGGGAAGAGGAGGTCTCCAGGGGGCAGATGCTTTCTCTCACCTACAAGTCTCTCATACCTAAGCCTACCAGGAAAGGAGTGGGAGGAAAAAGTGAACATCACATTGGATGAGATTAAAGTTTTAAACTAATCTAATCTGGACATTTTTATCCATGAAAATGACAAGAAAGCTGAGAGGTCTCTCAGGCTTGTTATTAAGGGATAGATTCATCAGCGCTTGAGAGAAAACAGTGATGGGGAAAAAAATTAAACTCTTCCATGGCTGCATCCCATCTGCTCAATAAACCATCTAGAAATTTCCACTGATAGTCTACAAATGGTACACTCTATCTAGAGATAATTAAGGATTGAACAATATAGGCTTTCAATTCACATTTCCCATTGCATGCAAACTCTGAAACAGAAATGTGCCACTTTACAGATGGAGACTGGCTGGTGAGTCTGGAAAAAGGCTCACGGTAGGGTTGTATTCAGGAGAGTTGAGTTGTGTGTTTGCTTCCCTCTCTTTGAAGTCTGTAGACATCTCTTTGACAACCTGTGAACTCTTTAGATCAGAAACCATTTCTCAGCTTTTTAAAGTTTCTTATAACACCTAGAACAGAACACAGGAGACGTTCAATAAATATCCATTGAGTTATTCAGGAAATAAATGTATACATTCCATTTGATGATTATAGCCAGACTTTGACCAGTATATTTTAGCTGAAAAATCAACTAACTTAGAGGCGAAAGATTAGAGCACAGAGTCTGATAATGCTATTTGTCAGCTGTGTGATTTTGAGCAAGTTACACATTTTTCTGAGCTTTGGTTTTCTCTTCATAAAATAACAGCAGCCGTACCTGTGTCACCAGTGTGGATAAAATGTGACAGCACATGTGAACACACTGAACACAGGACAGTTACCCCAAAGCACATTTCTGATGTTGTGGACTCCAGCACAATCTTCCTGGATTCTTATCCTCTGTGATTGTTTGACAGACTTCCCCTCCTCCCTCTTCCTTCTTCCTCCTCTGTGTCCTCCTAGATTATAAATGCAGGCTGAATCCACCCTCTCAGACACATAAGAGACACGTGTGAGTAGGCTGAAAGACCTTTAAGAAAAGACCAATATTTGCATATCTATTATAACTACTCACTGTTCGACTTGTTTCATTACAATTTCTATTTGGATAATATGTAAGGTCAATACTGTCACTGTTCTGGAAAATTCATTTTTTATTAAAGCAAAATGCACTGTATTTATAGAGATAACACCTTAAATGCTACAGGAGAAGGTGCACCAATTACACTGGTTCCCTTGATGGGGCAGGTTTATGTGCTACGTGTTTTATAATATGTTACAAGGAATGGGACCTTAACCCGCGTTGACGTGTCTCAAGTGTCTTTCCTCAGCTGAACTCGAATAGGTCTGACCATTCTTCCTCATAGACCTGGGAGCACTGAGATAACCATATTGAAAAAACAACAGCAAGGAAGAAAGCTCTCTTTTCTGCACCCCTCCATCAGTTTATTCCCACTATCATTACATTCCTATCACAGTCTCCCTGAGGTACATGCTTGCCTCTTCCGTTAGACCATGAACTACTGGAGGTATCAGGTAGAGCATCTGGGACATACTAGAGCCTTAATAAATATTTGTTCAATTAGTGAAAATGAATGCCTGACACAAAGCAAGAGCTTGGAAATGGTTCTTTGAATTGTTTTCTTCATAGGGAGGTAGAATGGCACAATGCACCAAAAATGCACCTACATGTTCAACCAGGAAATCTTGAATTCAAATCCTGGCTTTATCACTTATTAGATATGTGACAATTTACTTAACTAAATGAAACTTCAGTTTTCTTTTTTTATTCAACAAGAAAAGTTCTTGTGATCATTATCCTTTTACAGTTCCTTGCACATCGTAGATAAAATACATGGTAATTCCATTTCTTCTTTCCTTCCTTTTTTTTTGAAGAAGTCTTCAGTTTTTATTTTTTATTTTTATTTATTTATTTTTTATTATACTTTAAGTTCTAGGGTACTTAAACTTAAATGTGCAGGTTTGTTACATATATATACATGTGCCATGTTGGTGTGCTGCACCCATTAACTAGTCATTTACATTAGGTGTATTTCCTAATGCTATCCCTCCCCACTCTCCCCTCCCCACAATAGGACCCGGTATGTGATGTTCCCCTTCCTGTGTCCAAGTGATCTCATTGTTCAGTTCCCACCTATGAGTGAGAACATGCGGTATTTGGTTTTCTGTTCTTGCAATAGTTTGCTGAGAATGATGGTTTCCAGCTGCATCCATGTCCCTACAAAGGACACGAACTCATCCTTTTTTATGGCTGCATAGTATTCCAT
>NW_012101365.1:8148023-8153381 GCF_000951045.1 Mandrillus leucophaeus | reverse complement strand
TGCCGAGAGATCTGCTGTTAGTCTGATGGGCTTCCCTTTGTGGGTAACCTGACCTTTCTCTCTGGCTGCCCTTAACATTTTTTCCTTCATTTCAACTTTAGTGAATCTGAGAATTCTGTCTTTTAGTTGCTCTTCTCAGGGAGTATCTTTGTGGCGTTCTCTGTATTTCCTGAATTTGAATGTTGGCCTGCCTTACTAGGTTGGGGAACTTCTCCTGGATGATATCCTGCAGAGTGTTTTCCAACTTGATTTCATTTTCCCCATCACTTTCAGGCACACCAATCAGACATAGATTTGGTCTTTTCACATAATCCCATATTTCTTGGAGGCTTTGTTCATTTCTTTTTACTCTTTTTTCTCTAAACTTCTCTTCTCACTTCATTTCATTCATTTGATCTTCAATCGCTGATACTCTTTCTTCCAGTTGATCAAGTCAGTTACTGAAGTTGTACATTTGTCACATAGTTCTCGTGTTATGGTTTTCATCTCTATCAGTTCTTTTAAGGACTTCCCTACATTGGTTATTCTAGTTAGCCATTTGTCAAATCTTTTTTCAAGGTTTTCAGTTTCTTTGTGCTGGTTACGTAGTTCCTCCTTTAGCTCTGAGAAGTTTGATCAACTGAAACCTTCTTCTCCCGACTCGTCAAAGTCATTCTCCGTCCAGCTTTGATCCATTGCTGGCGATGAGCTGCGTTCCTTTGAAGGGGGAGATGCGTTCTGATTTTTTGAATTTCCAGCTTTTCTGCACTGCTTTTTCCTCGTCTTTGTGGTTTTATCTGCCTTTGGTCTTTGATGATGGTGACGTACTGATGGGGTTTTGGTGTGGGTGTCCTTTCTGTTAGTTAGTTTTCCTTCTAACAATCAGGACCCTCAGCTGTAGGTCTGTTGGAGTTTGGTTGAGGTCCACTCCAGACCCTGTTTGCCTGGGTATCAGCAGCAGAGGCTGCAGAAGATAGAATATTGCCAAACAGTGAGTGTTTCTGACTGATTCTTGCTCTGGAAGCTTCGTCTCAGGGGTGTACCCAGCCGTGTGAGGTGTGAGGTGTCGGTCTGCACCTAGTGGGGGATGTCTCCCAGTTAGGCTACTCAGGGGTCAGGGACCCACTTGAGCAGGCAGTCTGTCTGTTCTCAGATCTCAACTTTTGTGCTGGGAGATCCACTGCTCTCTTCAAAGCTGTCAGACAGGGGCATTTACCTCTGCCGAGGTTTCTGCTGCTTTTTCTTTAGCTATGCCCTGTCCCCAGTGGAGGAATCTACAGAGGCAGGCCAGCCTCCTTGAGCTGTGGTGCACTGCACCCAATTCGAGCTTCCTGGAGGCTTTGTTTACCTACTTAAGCCTCAGCAATGGTGGACCCCCCTCCCCCAGCCTCACTGCCACCTTACAGTTAGATCTCAGACTGCTGTGCTAGCAATGAGGGAGGCTCCGTGGGTGTGGGACCCTCTGGGCCAGGTGTAGGGTATAATCTCCTGGTGTGCTGTTTGCTAAGACCCTTGGTAAAGCGCAGTATTAGGGTGGGAGTTACCCGATTTTCCAGGTGTTGTGTGTCTCAATTTCCTTTGGCTAGGAAGAGGAATTCCCTAACCCCTTGCGCTTCCCAGGTGAGGCGATGCCTCGCCCTGCTTCAGCTCTCGCTGGTCGGGCTGCACCCCCAGACCAGCGCCGACTGTCTGACATGCCCCAGTGAGATGAACCTGGTACCTCAGTTGAAAATGCAGTAATCACCCGTCTTCTGTGTTGCTCACGCTGGGAGCTGCAGGCTGGAGCTTTTCCTATTCGGCCATCTTGGGTGCACCCACCCCCTATTTCTTCCTTTTTGTTGATTAATAAAGAAGAATGCAGAATTGTTGGCATTTTCCTGTTTTTCATTCTATTCTGCTCAAGTTAACAAATCTAATTGAAACATGGAAAATATTTTTGAGTATGTGTTTTGTGATATTTTCTACAAAGGCCTTGACTTCTGTTTTTCTTCTCTTTTCCCCCTCCACTCATTTTTAACTCAATAAACAACTAGCTAACCTTGCCATTTTGGTATGGGGAAGTCTGTGGTTCCTAAAGCAGAATGTTGTAGACTAATACAATCTGTAAAGCACTAATGTCCTGGTGGCAGTCAGCTTATGTAGTTATTCTTAATATATCAGAAGGCCTAAAGGAAAAGAAACACCTGTTTTAAGGTTTCACAGGCTAACTCAAATGTCAAATCTATGTGTGTTTGGCTGGAATGAAATCAACTCAAAATAGTAACCGTGGTTATCTCCTGGTGATCAAAATATCAATGAGTGTTTTAGTGTAGTTTGATTCATTAAAATGCTGGGAAAATAATTTACTGGTACTTTAAAAATTCAGTCTATTTGATCAGAAAACATATTTCAAAACAGAGTTTATGATAGAGGACACAAATAAAGAAGGGGACCTTTGGAAAAAGCGGCATTAGGCTTTCTTGATGGAGGCTCGATTTGGCAGCATGGCATAACTCCAGACAGTGGCATTTATGTAGGTGTCTGAGTCTGTTTGGGCTAAGCAAAAATACCATAAACTCGGTGGCTTATAAACAACAAAAGTTTACTTCTCACAGTTTTGGAGGTTGAGAAGTTTAAGATCAAGGCACCAGCAGATTCAATGTCTGGTGAAAGCCAACTTCCTGGTTCATACACAGTTCTCTTTTTGCTATACCCTTACATGGCAGAAGGATAGGGAGTCTCTGGGCTCTCTTTTGTAAGAGGACTGATCCCATTCATCAGGCTTCACTCCCATGATCTCATCACCTCTCAAAAGCCCCACCACCTAATACCATCACTTTAGCGGTTAGGATTTCAACATATGAATTTTTGGAGTGCACAAACATCCAAGCCATAGCAGTAGACTACAATGTGAATAGCACCCCCTGGAGTTGTATAATGTATTAATTGTGTTTAGACCCACTTTTCTGATAGTTTCTTGTTACTGTGCTGGGCTGAGGTGGAAAGAGTGGAGTTTGGAAAATTAGACCTTGCCCCTATTAGCTGTTGCCCTTGATCAAATCTCTAAACTTTATTCATCCCTAAATTGTGGTCCCTTTCTCTGCAAGTGTTAGATACATGCCAGATGGCTATGTACTTAGAGTCTGACCATATTAGCAGATGACTAATTCTACTTCCTCATCAGCATTTTGAAACATTCAATATACATTTATTATTATTACTAATAGGAAAATTGAGTGGCAGACATGATTTCAGGCACAGTATTTTGAAGAAGACTGTGGCATATACACGGGATTGCCATTTTCCTACTTTATGTCCCCAGCACAGATGAATTTAGAGGAGGCAGGAGAAGCATCTAGGCATAAGAGAAAAATAGGGATTTCTGAAGAGAAAAATCAGTGCTTCCTATGCGTGTCCACTGTAGAAAGTGCTTACATATGTAAGTTAGGCCAGACTGAGACATGTCTGAGATAACAGGATGCCTTGGGCCGGCCTTCAAGCTGATGGATTTAAAGGAGAGGCTAGGGCTTCATGGAGGAGGAGTAAAGAAGAAGACCTAGTGGCAGAAGTGGCCAGTGGCTGCTGATTTGTCCTATGCCATTCAGTTATTTCACTTTGGCCCTTAACTTGCATGCCCATCCTACTCCAACTTCCATGAAAATATCAGCTCTGAGGTTACCTAGACTCACCGTCCTTAGAAAAGCATTCATCTAGTATGGGTCAACAGGCTTCTTAGGGGTCTCAACAGCTGCCTCCTCTCCACACCTCTCTCCCCACATGTCCCTGCAAAGATTAACATTTATCTTTTAACCTTACAGGAAACCTGGTAAATCTGAAATTTTCCTTTTTGTTACATTCCCAGTGATGTTACTGTCCCGGGAGATAATCTATCACATTTTCTAGGTTGGCATGGGAGTCTGCTTAGCTCTGCATGCATGAAAAGTACATTGTCCTCTCACCTTACCAATGAGGAAGCTGAGACTCAGAGAGGCTGGATGACTTACTCTAGGTCAACCCTTAGCCATCTACCCAGCCAAGATTCAAACACAATTCAATGTGTTTGAAGTCTGTTCTTCTTCCATCTCCTTCCATCTCCTTCACTCCCAATGATCATTAGGCTATAAAATGGAGAGTTCTTGAACCTTAGGGTCAAAATCTATCAGGGCCCCTTCTTGCAGATGGGAGTGAGAAGGACGTGAGATATTTGAGCCTATGAATCCCTTTTGATCTTTCTGGCTGTTTCACATATTTGACTCTTTGAAGGTTGTAACCATGCATGGGTTTATGACAAGAGCCCCACTTGAGCCTAAAATGTGAGTTCATTTCTTTAAATAGATATATATTCCCTTAAACGAGCCCATTCACAATTGCTACAAAGACAATAAAATACCCAGGAATACAACTTACAAGAGATGTGAAGGACCTCTTCAAGGAGAACTACAAACCACTGCTCAAGGAAATAAGAGAGGACACAAACAAATGGAAAAACATTCCATGCTCATGGATAGGAAGAATCAATTATCGTGAAAGTGGCCATACTGCCCAAAGTAATTTATAGATTCAGTGCCATCCCCATCAAGCTACCATTGACTTTCTTCACAGAATTAGAAAAAAACTACTTTAAATTTCATATGGAACCAAAAAAGAGACTGCACAGCCAAGACAATCCTAAGCAAAAAGAACAAAGCTGGAGGCATCACACTACCTGACTTCAAACTATACTACAAGGCTATAGTAACCAAAACAGCATGGTACTGGTACCAAAACAGATATATAAACCAACAGAACAGAACAGGGGCCTCAGAAATAACACCACACACCTACAACCATCTGATTATTGACAAACCTGACAAAAACAAGAAATGGGGAAAGGATTCCCTATTTAATAAATGGGTTGGGAAAACTGGCTAGGCATATCCAGAAAATGGAAATTGTACCCCTTCTTACACCTTATACAAAAATTAACTCAAAATGGATTAAAGACTTAAACATAAGACCTAAAACCATAAAAACTCTAGAAGAAAACCTAGGCATGGACAAAGACTTCATGACAAAAACACCAAAGCAATGGCAATGAAAGTCAAAATTGACAAATGGGATCTAATTAAATTAAAGAGCTTCTGCACAGCAAAAGAAACTATAATCAGAGTACAGGCAACCTACAGAACGGGAGAAAATTTTTTACAATCTGTCCATCTGACAAAGGGCTAATATCCAGAATCTACAAGGAACTTAAACAAATTTGCAAGAGAAAAACAACCCCATCAAAAAGTGGGCAGAGCATATGAACAGACATTTCTCAAAAGAAGACATTCATGCAGCCAACAAACATGTGAAAAAAGCTCATCATCACTGTTATTAGAGAAATGCAAATCAAAACCACAGTGAGATACCATCTCA
>NW_012101365.1:8124930-8147602 GCF_000951045.1 Mandrillus leucophaeus | reverse complement strand
CACATATACACCATGGAATACTATGCAGCCATAAAAAAGGATGAGTTCATATCCTTTGCAGGGACATGGATGAAGCTGGAAACCATCATTCTCAGCAAATTAACATAAGAACAGAAAACCAAACACTGCGTGTTCTCACTCGTAAGTGGGAGTTGAACAATGAGAACACATAGACACAGGGAGGGGAATATCACACACTGGGGCCTCTCAGGGGGTGGGGGGCTAGGGGAGGGATAGCATTAGGAGAAATACCTAATGTAGATGATGGGTTGATGGGTGCAGCAAACCACCATGGCATGTGCATACCTATGTAACAAACCTGCACGTTCTGCACACGTACCCCAGAAGTGAAAGTGTAATAATAATAATAATAATTAAAGGAGCCAAGTCAATGTTGAACTAGAGAACTTCTCTTTTAGACAGGGCTCAAATAGCTACCAGCAATAATTGCTGCTCACATGCTTTTCTCCACTATGCACTGGTTCAGACTCAGTGGCTTGCATCCTGGAATATGGAGAGATGATTCAGATACAGGTACTTCAGTATCTCAGGCACTGAGGAAACCAGACTGTTTGTGATTTCATGAAACTAAGGGAAGAGCAGGGGCTCAGGCTCTGGAGCAACCCAGGAGCTCAAGCAAAGCCCAAGCCAAGAAGAAGGTCTGAGTGATCTGCATCCTGATGTCATGTACCAGTAAGCTCCTAGGCTTACAGATTTCTCTGAATAGGGTCAGAGTAAGATTTCAAAGACTTAAGTGGGGATGGGACAGCAGGTAGAGGCAGGGAGCCAGACACTCCTCTCTCAAAACCGTGTTCTGAGCTCACCTTTTTCATGAAACTTTTCCAGATGGACTGCAGCCAGCTCCAAGCAGTCCAATCTTCCTAATGACATCTTGACAATCTAAATCAGGGTCAGACACCTCTTTGAAGTATCCTGCCAAGTCTTCCTTTGTTCATTTCAATCCAGGATCTAAAAACCTTTCATGAGCGGCATGCCAAAGACTTCATTTATTTACTCTAATTTAGCATTTCATGTGCCAAAAAAAAACTTTCCAACATGTGTAAAATCTCATTGCAGGGTGAAGTAAAAGTCAGTATAAAAATCACATAATTAGAATCACAGAATCAGAATGTTGAATTATTGAGTCTAAAACTTCATTTTAAAGATGAATCAGGGCCGCAACAGGATAAGGTGTTACCTACCTGGAGTCTAATAGCCAAGTTAGGGGCAGACCAAAGCTAGAGTCTACTGAGTCTTAAATTTTCTTTTTACAAGCAAATTTGAGTCTTAAACATAGAGCATCTGCTAGCAACATCAAGAAAACTGAAACCTCAAACAAAATCATCACTTTTTTTGTAACTACAACCATGAATTTCTCCAGCATTTAGAGACTTCTAGCCTCATGTTGTTTTACTGGTCTCTTTACTGGCTTGCGGTTCGTTGGAAAAAGCACTGACTTGCTTAGAAGGCTGAGTTTGGATTCAGTTCAGCCATTCATTTTTTTTGAATCTTGAGTACAGTATTTAGCGTCTTTAAGACTCTGCTCATTCAAAGGTAAATAGGGAAAAATCACAACCTCCTAGAGTCGTTAGGAGGTGTATTTTTCAGGGGTTTGGAGAAAACAAATCCCGTGTTGGTTGGTTCAATAATTGGTCACAACACAGCAAAAAGAGCAACAGAGCAATGAGGGCAGGTGAGGTCATCCTAGGATTAGCAAGTAAAGAAGCCACTACCTCTTCCAGAGCTGCAGGTACAAAGAGAGGAGGCAATGCTAAGAGCCCTGGCATCAGGGCCTAGTGGGAGCTGGACCCTTGGAGGATAGTCATTCCCAGGGGAGTCAGGCAGGACCTGGAGGTAGCGGTAACGCTGCCTTGCAGGAGCTCAGATCATGGTTTGAGGGGCTGACTGTTGGGAGCTAGAACCTGGAGGAGAAGCAGCCACTGCTCAAGCCAAGGGAGCAAGGTGAGAAATAGTTGGCTTCTCTTTCCCTCCCTTCTTCCAGTCTCTTTCTATTGCCTGCTATCAGCTGAACGGAACAGAGGTGAGGTCTTTTGGCAAGGGAACATTGGAATGTTGTTTGCAGAGTTTGGCCTACCTGTGATAAAGAGTAAATCAGGGAAGTGCAAGAATTGTTCTGGGTGCAGAGGAGTTGAATAATTTCCTGCATATCAAGCTCCTAGCACTGTGCACAAAGGTGGTTCTCCTCCACCTGTGACACATTACTGGGCTCCACAGCACTGAAATAAACCTCCAAGGATTGTCTTTCCCGGCTGGCTCAGGCATTTTTTGATCTTGAGGTGGTAATTGACAACCCCCTACCAAGGTCAAGGTGGCTGAAGCTGGTTTCCTCTGTGCACCCTATTCATTAAAATCATCAGTTGGGCGTGGTCGCGCATGCTGGCAATCACAGCACTTTGGGAGGCTGAGGCGGGTGGATCACCTGAGGTCAGAAGTTTGCGACCAGCCTACTAATGTGGTGAAGCCCCATCTCTACTAAATGCAAAACAATTAGCCAGGCGTGGTGGCACATGTCTGTGATCCAAGTTACTTGAGAGACTGAGACAGGAGAATCGCTTGTACCTGGGAGGCGGAGGTTGCAGTGAGCCCAGATCACGCCATTGCACTCTAATCTGGACAACAAGAGAGAAACTTTGTCTCAAGACAAACAAACAAACAAAAACCATAATCATTTCTTATGCTTTATAAAGTACTTTTTCTATCATGTATTTAAGCTTGGCAACAACCCAATGAGTCATATGATAAAATGGACCATACAGTTGAGGCACAGAGAGGTTAGGTAAGTAACCCAAAGTCAAACAGCTAATAGATGGTGGAGTCAAACTTGAATTGCAGTCTGACTCTAAGTTTAATGCTTTCACTTATACCTGTAGCCTAATTCGCCAGTGTGGCCACAGAATTCATGAATTTTAAACATTTCACACATGGTATTTCATCGTTTCCTTCTAGCAGGCAGTTGCTATTATTTTCTCTTATTTCTAGATGAGGATCCTGAGGTCCATTGAGGTTACGTGACTTGTCCTTTGTTAGGGGAATGATATTATTTGTGATGTAATGAGCTTCTCATCATTAGAGCTAATTAAGCTAGTGATCACATGTCTGGCTATGGCAGCACAGATGCTTATAGATACTTCATGATTAAAATGAATCATTGCATTTCAAAGGGCTTTTTCTGGAACCCCACATTTCTGAAGAAGATTACTTATCCAGAGAAACTCCATTTTTGTCCATTTCCTGTATTAAGCTACCATGTAGGATGTTTTTTGCAAAAAATGGTTCTGCTGCTATAAAACAAAACCAAATTGAACCCGACTGACTTAATGACCCTCAAAGTCATTTTTACAGCTCTGATTCTACAATATTATGAAATAACAAGCACCAACACACGTCACCATTGCAACTACAATATGAGGACCCTAGGCAGAGGACAGGATCCTCTCAAAGAAGCTGAATAAATAGCTATTGTGAGGAGTTCAGTGGGTGATGGCACAGGGGCCTTCATTTCCGCTTCTAGCCAAAGAAAATTTTGATCAGGCTGCAGGCCGCCTGCCCATTCATCTGCAGCAGGAAATGGATTTAGTGTCTGTATGGGCCGGACTCCTGTATCTATCATCCAGTTAGGCCTAATCAAAATGTTTTCCGTTTCACCTGGTAAGTGCATAGGGCTTGGAGGAGGGTCTGAGTGATGGTGATGGGGTCCCATCGCTTTCTCATCACTGAACTGCAGTTGTTAAAAGGCCCATTTCTCCTCAGTGTCTCACTCTGAGCTGAGGCAGGCAATCTCTCCTGTCCCTGGAAGCTGCTCTTGGCAGCAGAAAAAAAATCTATGCAATTGACCCAGGATGGGGAGGGAGGCAGGGAACATTATAACCCCAAGGAAGGCTAAGGTCAGAGGTGAAACTCAGCACTGATAGATGAAATGAAGCTCCTAGCAGGAGCCTCTTTATATAATGAGGGGCTGCAACCTCCTGGGCTGGGGGTGGGTGAGGAAGCAGAGGCCAGAGGTCCTCTTAGGCATTAGGGAAGCTCAGGAAAGGGGATTGGAGTATCTTTGGCCTCTTAAGTACAAAGAAGGTGGGGGAAGGGGCTGCTGATTAGAATGAAAATGTGACAGTCATGCAAAGCTTCCCATTGGATTTATGCATCCTTTGCCAGGATTTCAGGAGGAGGATACCTGACAGCCCCCATTAGAGCTGGAGAAATGGAGGAAATTACACATTGTTCTGTTAAGGGAACCCCCAAGACCAGGGAATGGAGGCATCCCTGCTGAATTTGTTACTGAGGGAATATTGATTTCAGGAGAAAAACAAATAATGCAGAAATGTTTCCACTTTGATGCAGCACATTCTGATTTGGACTGCAGTGTGGTGAAACTTCCTTGTGTGACTCTCAGTATTCCAAAGCAGACTTAATTCTTTTCCATTGAAGGATGTTATTGGTGGCATGGGGGTGGTGGAAAAAATGAGCTTGCAGTTGATTTTGGTTCAGCTGGGAAATGGGTCGTTCCAAGGAGTGGCAAATTGAGACTATTGAGGTAGGCTAAGTTCTGGGAGGGCCTTAATTGTAGGCTAAGAGATGTGGTCAGTGTTTCAGGGTAATGAAAAACAATGAAAGTCTTTTGACCAGAGAACTGATCAGCTCAGAACTGTGCTTTTGAGGATAATTCTGGCAGCCCAGTGGAGGGTGTGCTGAAGGGGTGGAAAGGGTCCTTTTTCTCTTTTCACTTCATTGAGGAAATGCATCTATGGGTGCTAGGCTGGGATGCCAGTTAGGAGCCTGACACAATGGCCACGTAACAGACAGGCTGAGAGACCTAGCTGAATTTGGGAAAGGTAATGAGAAAAAGACAGAGAATAATAATATTTTGAGTAGTCAGTAAGAGCCTATCTTGTGCCCATCATTAGATGCCTATCACCTCATTTAACCCTTGCAGCAATCCTGCAAGCTAGGCATTAATATTCCCCTGTTACAAATACGAAAACAGGCTCTCAGTGATGTTAATTAACCTCTCAATGGTATTTAAACCAACACACAGTTTCATCTGCCAAAAGAATAGAAAAGTTTCTAGTTCAAGTCCACTCAATTCAGCCCACCGTTATGCTTCCTCTTGATACACAGAGTTTTATATCCAGAAGGGGCTTTTCGGATTATCTAGTTCCCATCCCCATTTTATAGAAGAGAAGACTGAGGCAGGGGATGGAGAGACAGCTCAGGCTTGCATTCTTTTGATTCTTCCAAATGCCTTCTCATTCTCAGTTGTCAATATGAGCCCTCATTTCATCCGAAGCTCACACCACACTCCCAACAGATAGGAAATTGAGTGACACCAGTTATGTCCCTGGCACAGTTCAAGATGAAGTGATTGTCAGCAATACCATCACAATTTTCTTCACTGGGCCACTAATTTCCTCTCTTACCCCTTTAACTGCTGATGCTCGATGATCTTCCTTATTCTTTAACACAAGGGTCACTTTAAGGCACCTACTATGTGTTCAGGAGCTCCCTTGCTATAACTTAATTAATGCAATCCTCACAACAACCTTCTGAGATGAGCAGCACTGCTTGTCTTGCCAGTCGAAAACACCGAGACTCAGAGATGTTAAGTAACTTGCCTAAGGTCACATAGCTAGGAAGTGGCATAGCAGGATTCAAATTCAGGTTGGTCTCATTCCAAAGCCTCTTCATGAAAATGTCTCTCCTCCTGTTTTAATGTCAATTTGTCATTAAGGAGACATTGTTGAGTGCCCACTATATGTCAGGCACAGTGACAAGCACTGAAGGTCTGCACTGCAGGTCAGCAATGCATTCAGTGCTCTCACTGAGTCCCAAAGGACAGAGGTTAAACAGCAATGTTTCTCCTCTCCTATTTCTTAACAATGGTCAGAACCCATGTATTTACAGCACTTGACAACTCACAAAGCATTTCATATCACTATCTTGTTATACTCAAGCAACCACCCTAGCAAGCACATAATTTCGGCCCCTCTCTTTCAATATAGAAGACAAGATGAAAAATAGAGTAAATGACTCAAATAGATTAGAGAAGTTAAGCAAGGTGTGTTATCCTACACTGCTGGCAGTATGGTTTAACTTTTTGCTCACTACTCTTCACACAGCACAACATGAATTCTGGGTCTTTCTCTCTTTTTCCCTCCCAAGTTTTTGTCACCCAAACTTGAGCCTTCCATTTATTTGTGTTGAAGCTTTCTCTACAGTGTCCCTTGCAGCAATAAGCTGATACTTTGTGCTACCGCACTCTAACCCAGGGCTATGTATATTCACACTCTTCAGATCTGTGACTCCTCGTGTGGCTTTTTTTCTTTCAGATTTGGTGGGTCTTGAATGCCCCTGAAAACCATTCTGCTCCATTTCAAAAGTGTAAGTCTAAGGAACTAGGTAGAGGGCACACATGTCTCCCTGGTTTTCCTTTTCTCCATCCATCCATCCATCCATCCATCCATCCATCCATCCATCCATCCATCCATCCATCTTTATATTCCAGTGACGGAGACAAGAGCTCAGCATCCCAGTGGCAGAGAAAACTCTCGCAGCTACTGCTAGATGTGTCAGAACCATGGACTGTCACCGCCAGCATTACAGACCTGAAGGCCTGTGGAAAAGGGAGTTGGGGCTGGATGGAACATTTGAGACAAATAAGAGACTATTGATGGATGAAGCTAGGGAGGTAGGCAGGGACCAAATTGTGAATGGCAAGATAAGAAGTTTGGACATAAGCCTATAAGCAAAGGAGGCATGAACAGGCTTTATGCAGGGAGGGACCTAGCCAGATTTTAATCTTAGAAGGAATACTTTGGGTGTAGTGTGGAGACACCAAATTTGAACAACCAATGTTAGACTCCAAAAGATCATTTAAGATAGAGTTACAACAATTTAAACAAACAGTTATGAGGGCCCAGCTGGATCTATGGGGTGGCAATAGGGGAAAGAAGGAAGTTGGAGAGATTAAAAAGGAGATGAAATCAATATGTTTTGGTGGAAAGGGACTGAGAGAGGTCTAGGATGCCTCCAGGACTTTTGTTTGGGTTATGAACTGTGATATAGGGTACATTGGAGAAACAGTGAAATTGAGAGCCAAAAGATGTTGAATTCAGCTTTGGTACATTGAGTGAACTTGAGGTGTCAGTGTGACATCCATGTGGAAATGTCCAGCAATCAGTTAAGTATATGAGCTTGGAGTTCAGAAGAAAGGATGATATATAATGAACACTCAATGGATAGTAGTAATGTTGCTGTATTGTGCTAATTTAGCTCAGACCCTAATAATTGATTTATCCACATTCTCATTAGCATGTTGCTGATCACTGCAGCCCACGGGCATTGCCTATTGATGGTAAATCCACACAGTCTGAGGTTGTAAATCCAAGCTGACCAATTCAGTGGGACACTTTTTAGTCTTATAAGCCCTTCCAAGGTCATCTCCCTCCAAAGTTCCCCAGATTCCACCTGAGTTCTGGCTTCCTCTGCTTACAAATATCTTATCATCATGGCTTTAGTTTGCTAGAAACTCAAGTGCTACTGTCTTTAAGTAGTTTCACGTATATAGACATTCTAAAACAGTGGAACTCACACGATGTCTCTTGGTGTTTCAGAATCAAATGTTCAGAGAATCTCAGAGCTGGGCAGTCATCTTGCAGATCATGCACAGCTTTTTAATTTTATGAATGGAAGTTGTGAGGCCAAGGCAGAGAAAGTGACTTACTGAGGCTCCCTTCCATTCAATAAAATGTTTATTTATTGTGTGTCTACCATTTTTCAAGCTATCTGTCTTAGATGCTGGAAATACAATGGTGAAACCGAAATATGTAGATCCTACTGTGTTCTTTACAGCCTATCAGGATGGAGGTAAACACTGTTAACCAGACTAGAGAAAGTGGTAATAAAATAATCATTAACTATCCACCCATAACACCTTAGAAATAATTTCTTGTGAGGAGCTAGTGTGTAGCAGAAAGTCAGGGTCATCTAACTCTAATTCTAAGTCCTTTCCAATATATCATGTCGCTTCCTTCATTAGTAGGTAATAGAAGCTGCTAAAATCATTACTGAGAAGTGGTTAAAGGCATGGGATTTAGAGTCAGATTACCTGGGTTCATATCTCAACTACCACTTTTTGTGATCTTGGGCAAGTTACTCAGCCCATCTTGGTACTCCACTTATCTGTAAAATGCAGATACGATCTATTTCATAAGGATATTGTGTTTAATAAATGGTTCTGATTTTTTTTTTTTTTTTTTTTTTTTTTTTTTTTTTTTTTTGAGACGGAGTCTCTCTCTGTCGCTCAGGCTGGAGTGCAGGAGCACGATCTCAGCTCGCTGCAAGCTCTGCCTCCCGGGTTCACGCCATTCTCCTGCCTCAGCCTCCCGAGTAGCTGGGACTACAGGCACCTGCCACCACGCCCATAGAGAGAGAGAGAGGGGGAGAGAGAGAGAGAGAGAGAGAGAGAGAGAGAGAGAGTGAGAGAGCGCAAGAGAGAATCTCTGCTTCCCACTATCAGAAGTGGTAGAGTAGATTGAAAGAGCATAAAACTGGGAATTAAGATTATTGGGTTTCAGTCCAAGTTTTGCTTCTAAGTAGCTGTCAATTTTGGAGAAAGATGTGACTTTTCTGGGCCACAGTTTTTCCATCCTCCTGTTATGACTTCAGAGCAGATAACCTCTGAAATGCTTTGTTTTTAACTGATAGACTGTTATGAGAGAGATGAGCCTAATTTTGGAAATCACAAGAAAATAGTTGTAAAAAAATAAACTTGACTGTCACATGACATGTTTCTCCTCTCTGTTAATTGTTAATTATTTTTTGCTTCAAATTAATGCACATTTGTTTTATCCAATAAATGATACGTACGTGGGTAATACACCAGCATTAGCTGGGTCCATAGGGAGCCCAGAATATATGGATAGAAATTGAGAAAAAGATACTGGCAGTCACCCAGCTGTTCTACCAGCATAGACCTCAAGCACACAACCCTTTGAATCTGCAGTCTGGAAAACGATCGCCATTTCAACAAACATTCTCGATATTTATCCTTTTCCAGCACCTCCCATGTATCCAGTTGTTCTGCTTATGGAAGACAATGCTGAGAAGTATGTATTCCACTTCACACACGAGAACACCTTATCTAAGCCTTGGGATAAAGTGACTTGACTACAAGCACATTAAGAAATAAGGACAGATATGAATTTCAACTCAACATCCAATGTCAAGTCTTAGGCCATTCCTGTCCTACAGCCTAATGTCTGTGTTTCCATGCAGGGTAGGCCCAGCCACAGCAAGTCAGCCACTTATTGTGATTTGAGGAGTGGAGAAGATTCACATTTGTTCAGGCCCTGGTATCCATTCTAGATGAGGGAGAAGTTTGATGATTAGAAGGCATGGCTCCGTCTTAACCCAGTGGCAGCCCCTCATGAGTTTGGGCTCTTACTGTATTACTGTTCTAATGACCTCATCATATGCATTCTCTCACAGAAGATTGAGTGCAGGAGGAGTGAACAAAGGAGGCAGAATCTAATAAAAGTTAAAAAACCAGTGATTCTCAGCTGAAGGCTTCTTAGTTTAAGGGGCCTGGCTCATGAGGGTGACAAGATTTCCCTCTTAATCCTCATTCCTGCTACTCTATTGTTGTCCTAGTAAGACTGGGGGGATGGATGTCTTTAGCACCTAATAAAGAACAATAGAAAGACGTAGTGAGTGGGTTGGGGGAAGGACAGGAAGAAAACCGCTATAGCAGGGGCTGGGAAATCCTTTCTGCTAATATTCTCGGACAAATGGATAAAATAGAAAGTCTATATAGAAAAGCACCAGAATGTATTCGATTTGAGATGTCTTTCTTTTGCCTATTAGTTCTCTCCTTATTATTATTATTTTTTTTACAACTTTTACTGCAGAGTTAGTAAAATCAATGTTGCTTTATTTTATGGGGTAGAAATCTTCTTGAAAAATTAGCTGTGATTAGAATTTCTAAAAGCAAATCCTATTCTTAACTCAAATTAAAGAATTGAAGAAATATTCAGCAGAAAACATATTGGTCTAATCATTCCTAAAATTGCAGGAGGTCATAAAATCTTCTATTTAAATTTTTAAATATTAATTTTAGATGAGGTATTAATAAGCTGAATAGTATCAAAAAATCTTCAGTGATAAGCAACTAAAATATTTCTGTTTGGAAAATTATCTTGAAGTCTTACAGAATAGGGACATGCTAAGAATAACACTAAAGTTTTAGCTCAATAGGTTAAAATTAACTGAGATAAGGAATAAAAAAGAGAAAGATTAAGCTGGCTCTGGAAGGTGAGCAATCATATCGTCCATATATGAGGAGAAATAAATTTTACAAAGTTTAGTGAGAATGTCAGACTCTCTTTCCGCTGGGTCTTTGAACATTTTCCCCTTTGTCTGGATAATTTCTCTATATTCCACTATCCTCTGGAACTCCCCTTACTAAGCCTTACTCGGTTATATTTTTTTCATAACACTTATCACCTTGTAACATAATATGAAAAATGTTTATTATATATTTGGTTGCTTCCATTTCATCCTGCCAAATATAAGCTCCTTGAGGAGCAGAGCTTATGATATTAACAATGTGTTCATTGCTGTATATCCATGATCTAGAACAGGGCTTGAGATGTAGAGAAAGTTTGATAAGTATTTGTTGAATGAATGAAAATCTCACCTTGTAGAACACCTCCTTCATGAATCTTATCCTAAACAAGTTTCATCTTGTAGTTACTCCATCATAGCCCTTTTTACACCACACATTAAAAAAAATTATGTGGAATTCACATGCATAAAATTCAGCACTTAAAAATGTAACATTCAGTGACTTTCATAATGATGTGCAGATACTACTACTTGGTAGTTCCAACACATTTTCATCACCCTAAAAGAAAACTCTGTAGCCATTAAGCAATCACTACCCATTCCTCTTTACCCCTTGAACCTGGCAGCCATCAATTCACTTTCCGTATCTATAGATTTACCTATTCTGGATATTTCATAAAAATGGAATGGTGCAATATGTGACCTTTTGTGTCTGGCTTCTTTCAGTTAGCATACTGTGTTCAAGTCTCATCTATGTTATAGTATGAATCAGAACCTTATTCCTTTTTATGGTCGAGTAATTTTTCATTGTATGGATATACCACATTTTGTTTATGAAGTTATCTATTGATGGACTTTTGGGTTGTTTCCACCTTTCAGCTGTTGTTAATAGTGCTGTATGAACATTCCTATGCAAGTATTTGTTCACACTAGGTTTTCATTGCCTCCTTTTTCCTCTGTCACTCCTGCAAAACCATGAACTCTACAAGGGCAATGACTGAGTCTGTCTTATTCGTGGATGTATTCCAAAACTGAGTTGTGGCCTAGAAAATATATGTTCAATGACTGGCTGAATACAAAATGTTCAAGACTCTTAAATTACTTAGTGAAATCAATAATTGAAATTTCTTAAACAATAGGGAACCAAAACCTTTAAAGATTCAATAATGCCACAAACATTAAAGAATATCTATGCCTTAATTCCATATGAAGGTTAGCTGCAAAGGAGAAGGGAATGAGGATGGGCAAGAGGAATGAAGGACTCCAGCAGGGTCAGAGAAGAGGAAGAGTGAGGTGACAGTGGGAGGGGAAGGAGAGGTGAAGGAGAGCAGGAGGAGGAAGGGGACTCAGAGATGAAGGAGCTGGAGCAGCTCTCAGGTTGCTGTGTGCCTCTCACGCAGCTAAGAAAAGTCCTCTGTGCCCCCAGGAAACAGCTTTTTGTCTTTTATTTTCAAACATCAAAGTTTATTTCTGAAATAAAGGTTTGCTTTGTGTGGAATCCTGAAGGTGTTCCCCAGATGTTCAAGAGTGACTTTGGCTTTTAGAAACAAACTTTTGAAATGAAGAATTGTCTTCAAATGTTAGTCACTATTATTTTTTTCTTGGCTAAGCTTTTCTTTATATATACACACACACACACACACACACACACACACACACACACACACACACACACACAGAGTGGAAAAAACACGTAAGTTTATCCTCTTGCCAACTTGGAAGTGTACATAATAGTATTGTTAACTGTATGCACATTGTTGTGTAAGAGATCTGTACAACTTTTTCATTTTGCATGACTGAAACTCTATACTCACTGAACTTAAGTTAACATTTATTGAACACCTACCATGTGAATGCAATGATGACAAACCACCGTCTCTCTGGGTTAATATGCCCCTTTCTCCATTTATATACAGAGATTGTGCCCACTTTCATATATGAATAATACACATGTATTTTTATAATGACTTCCAATTTATAAGGTGTTTTCCTTATATTTCCTTATAAGGTACTACCTCTTTATTCCATTATTTGATCCTCCCTCAAACTGTTATTCTCACTTTACAAATGAGGAAGCCAAGGTCAAGAAAACATAAGTAGTTTACCCAAGGTCACAGAACTAGTAATGGCAGAGCTAAGATTTAAAATAGATTTTTGAACACAAATTCTTCCACACTGTATTATGCTACCAATGATTTATTCCAAATAACATTAAAGAATAACTTTAGCACTGCCTCTTGGGTTTCTGGAAAAGAGAAAAATGCTTATAAAATAAACTTTATTATTCTGGTTCAAATTATTTACTGTATAAGCTGCTTTTTCTTTCAACCACCACATTACTCTAATTTATTTTATTTTTTACTTTGCTGTTTTTTTTTTTTTTTTCTTTGAGACAGAGTCTCGCTCTGTCAACCAGGCCGGAGTGCAGTGGCATAATCTCTGCTCACTGCAACCTCTGCCTCCTGAGTTCAAGCGATTCTACTGCCTCAGTCACCTGAGTAGTTGGGATTACAGGCACGCGCCACCATGCCTGGCTAATTTTTGTATTTTTAGTAGAGATGGCGTTTCGCCATGTTGGCCAGGCTGGTCCCGAACTCCTGACCTTAGGTGGTCAGCGTGCCTCGGCCTCCCAAACTGCTGGGATTACAGGCGTGAGCCCCACACCCGGCCTTTGCTTTTATTTATTGTTCTGAGCATTATTATTTTCCAAGTTTTAGGCACTGCATTCAATACATGCTAAGGTGTTGGGGTCAGATCTGGGCTTAAATCCTACTACTAAATCAGTTGTATGACCTAGGAAAAGTCATTTAACTTCCAACTTTCAAAGGCCCCATCTGTAAAATGGAGCCAATGAGCTAATGCATCAAAATTGCTTAAGATATTTCCCTAGCTATTAGCAAACATGTAATAAATGACAGATCTTATTATTAGTATTCTAAATATAAACAAATGAATACTTCATCCAGTTGAACCATTTTTTGATAAAGGGTTGAAGTCTTGCAGCTAGAACATATGAAACAAGCCTAGAATTTGAAGTCAAATAGAGTTAAGTGCCAATCTCATTTCTGCCACTTATTAGTAGTATGGACTTGATTTTCTCATTGCAAAATGGGAATGATAATACCTATCTTGCTGGTTTCTTGGGATGATATTTAGAAAGCTCATGAAATATAAGTGTTCAATAACCATAAACTACTATTATTACTATTGTAAAGATTATTATTTTAAACAAAACATCTCAACCTCACAGATCAAGTGATCTAGGTACTCAAAGAGGACATCTGAGGCAAATGCCAGCAGGGTATAGAATTCTTTCTTTTGAGAGCAGAACCCAGACAACCCTCAAGTGCCAGAACAGAATATGACCATGATGATTAACAAGATGCAACCCTAGACCCCAACATACAGAGGGAATTTGTACGTCCTGCATGTTTGCATCTGCATCTTATTCTTCCTTCTGGTCCAAAGATTTTACATCCAATTTAACAATCATTTATTGAACACTGACTACATGCCTGATCCTGTGCATGTCACAGTGGAAAACACAAAGACAAATGGGGTGAACCTTGGATCTCTTCTCAGTCCACATTCCTCTTAGGGGGTGATTTATTCAGTTCCATGACTTTAAACACATCTAAGTGCTACAACCAAATTTATTTCTTCAGTTCCTTTGACTTTCAGACTCACTTCCATCTGCCTATTTTCCACGTTCATTCAGATGTGAAGCACCTTGTAGGCAATGCAGCCAAAACAGAACCCTTGACATTCTCTTCTCCTCCGCTTTATAAACTCACCCCTCCCCGACTGGATCATATTTAGTAAATCGCACCATAATTCATTCAGTTACTCAGGCCAGAATAGGAGTAATCCATGACCTCTGTCTTTCTTTCACACCCTGTAGCCAGTGTATCAGCAAGAATCAACAACTTTACCTTCAGAATGTAATCCCCATCCAACCAGTTCTCACCAATCCCCTTTCCACTTCCACCCTGCCCCCAAACACCAGTCCCTTGCATGGCTAGCTTGCTAGTGTGCTAGCTTCCTGGTTTATTCCCCTGTTTCCACCCTGGTCTCCAGGCCAATGCCTACACCCACATTCACTGTGCACAGCATTGCCCCAGAAACACCATTCACAGAGACTGCAAGGTGTGGAGCGCCCCATTGAGTTGTGCAATGCAGTGACCCCCACTTGCCTAGCTCTAGTCTACACTCCATGGAGCCTACTTTCCAACTTTAAGGCAAAGTCTGCTGTTGCTTTGCTCAGAACTCTCCAGGGCTTACTTTTCTGTTTAGGGTAAAACCTGAAGTCCTATAAGTTGCCTGAGGTTTTGGCTCCAGGCCACTCCTCCACCCTCATTTAATTCCTTTTCTCTCACTCACTGTTCTCTTGCCACACAAATCTGCTTGCCTTTCCTCAGCCACTCCAAGCAAATTCCTGCCTCAGGGCCTTGGACTTTGCTAGTCCCTCTACCTGGGATGTTCTTCCTCCTGGTTTTTGCACGACGTGTACCCTCATTTTAGTCAAGTCTTTGCTCAAATGTTCCTTTCAAGAGGGCTTTCCTGATCATATGTGACTTCATTTGATATTCTCTTACCCTGTTTTAGTTTTCTTTACAGCACTTATTCTACCTTACATTATGTATTTACTCATTTATTTTGCTATTCTCTGCTTTACCCATAAGCACTTACTCTTCATAAGGATAACAATTTTTTTCATTTTCTTCATCACTCTGTTCCCCAGAGGTGCTAGTGCATAGTAAGTGTTCAATAAATATTCATAGATTGAATGAATAGAATATGAAATTCATTCATTGGTTCACGTATTCCTTCCTTCCTTCATTTAACAATCATTCACTAATACACTACTCTGTGCTGGCATCCCACACATATTGTTTCCCTTCGTCTTCACAATGATGTGAACCTCATTTTTATGAATTCACAGAGTTTTGTGATGAGAAATCCAAGCTACAGCAGGTTATCAAAGTCTATATAATATAATATAATATAATATAATATAATATAATATAAATAGCTCAAAGGCTCCATTGCCTGTGAGCTTTCCACACTAGCAAATCATCACCTTCTTAACCCATGCTGGCCAGTAGCTCCATGAGGCAGCTGATTAAGTAAGAATTGGGAAAATGAGTTATGACAGTATGTATGCTTTATTTTATTTTATGAGTGTATTAGTCAGGTTTTGTTGCAATAATAAACAACTCCAGTATCTCAGAGGCTCAGGATAACAAATATTTATTTCTTGCTTATGTTACATGAGGGCTGTGGATCAGTTGGGATGGATTTGGCTCATATATATATTTCAATATTGCAACCCAAACAAAAAGAGTGACCAATGTTTAGGACATGGTGTTGCCATGGTGGAGGTGGGAGTGAGAAGGATTAAGTCAAGCCATACAAGCACAGTTAAAACTCCTTTTGGATATGGCAAGTGTCTAATATTTCCGATATTCCATTAGTCAAGATATGTCATGTGGCCAAGCTCAACGTCAATAAGGCAGGGAGGTACATTCCTTCCTCGGTTTGTACAGGCATCTCACATGGCAATAGGTTGAGAATAGATTGTCTTATTACAGAGATGGAGAGAGTAGTTCAGAAAAATTATCCCCCGTCTATCATACAAAGATAAAATATTTTAAAAAATGGGGTCCACAAGACACAAATAACAAAAGCCCCCTCTAGATATCCTGATGGGGAGATATCACCATGGTTTAGAGGTTGTCTTCACTTGTGCAAATTTGGATTGACAATATTATTTCCGCCAGCAGTGAATGACTTCAGAAGGACTTATGCATTCTTTTATGCATCAAGGACTTTGAGAACTTACTCTGTGTTAGGTACTGGGGAAACTGAGATCAACTCATAAGATATTTATGTGAAAACCCGCTGTTATTTGCTTACAATTGGAGCTGTACATTTTTTAGCGTACAAAATACTTGGTCCACTGTTCAGAAGATCTTTTTCTCTTGAATCCTGCCAAGCCAAATTAGCCCTGGTGAGCAAGAAATTAGAATAAAAGGAGTTAAAGGTGTGCATGTGCACACATACACTCAGTTTTGGAGATATTCTTACATATTCATGCTCTTTGCATCCTTTCTTACAGACTTCATGTATAACTCTTCTGTTAACATCCTCTATCGAGATTTTAGTGGACACCTATAATTTTATTTAACAACTCCTCTCTCATTTTTGTGGGAATAGAGCACATTTTTTCTTTTTTTCTGGGAACTGTTTCTTTCCCTTTCCCATACTGCCCCTATACGGTCTACAGGAGCCACCATCTTCTCACATGATTCCTCCCCTACCACTGTTGATTGGTCCATGAGTGGGCACATGCTCTAAGCTTGACCAATAGGAACTCTTGCCTTATGTTTTTAGAACTGGGACTGGGAAACTGCATCAATTCCCCTCTCCACAGGGAAAAATAAACATGTCTGGAGTTCGAGACCAGCCTGGCCAATATGGTAAAACCCCGTCTCTACTAAAAATACAAAAATTAGCTACGTATGGTGGCACATGCCTGTAATCCCAGCTATTTGGGAGGTTGAGGCAGGAGAATCACTTGAACCCGGAAGCGGAGGTTGCAGTGAGCCGAGATCATGCCATTGCACTCCAGACTGGGTGACAAGAGTGAAACTCCATCTCAAAAATAAATAAATGAGTAAATAAATAAATACATACATAAATAAGATTTTAAAAGGTTGACATAAGCCTAAACAGATTTAGGATCCCATATTTCTCCCTTGGGAAAGAAAGCATGAGAGAAAATAAAGCTGACAACTGAAAGCGTGAGAGAGAACACTGCCATGTGCCATTATAAGTCATTTTCAAGTCCCGTGTCCAGTTATTCTTCATGTCCATTCATATTTCTCTTCTGATTGTATTTGATTATCATTCCTTTCTTGGATCTTGCGAATAATTAATTCTTCTACTTTTTGGCCAAAGGTTGTTCAAATTGTCCTTCTGCTTGTTGCTAACAGGTCATTCTTTGAAGAATGATGGCATTCTTCACAGTTTTTAACAACAAGTATTTTAAATTTATGTATACACAGTTTTTAGAGACAATGCTATTGCACACTTAACAGACTACTATAGTATAGACATAACTTTTATATGCACCAGAAACCCCAAAAATTATGTGACTTGCTTTATTGCAGTGGTCTGAAACCAAACTCCAACATCTCCACAGTATTCCTGTATGGAGAAAAGCTTTGGCGAAAAGCTGCCTGAAGAAGGAAACCTGGGGAAACATGAAAAAATATCTATCAAGAATGGGCTGAGGAAGGAAGTCTGTGCAGAGAAGCAAGATGGGAACAAGGAGCAGGAAGAGGTGATGTCATAGATAATTCAGGGAGGAGAGTTTCAAAAGGGAAGGTGGAGTCTACAGCAGTAACAAACACTTCTGGGAGAATCAGGCAAGATGTAGACCAAAAAAATACTGGAGTTATCCACATCGAGATCACTGACAATCTTAGTATACGCCATATATGGTACAGAGGAAAGGTGATGCAGGAGTCAGTCAATATGGATTAGGGAGTAAATGGGAGCTGAAGAAGTTCAGATCGTGAATATAGACAGTGTTATATTTCACAGTAAAGGCAAGAGATGAGGTTATCATCAAAAAGTACATTTTTGAGGAATAGTTTTAATTCTCTCCACTTAAGATGGAAGAGATGCAGTCCATGAACATTTATTGAGTAGATACAGGAATACCTTGGAGATGTTGGAGTTTGGTTTCAGACCACTGCAATAAAGCAAGTCACATAATTTTTGGGTTTTCCAGTGCGTATAAAAGTTATGTCTACACTATAGTAGTCTGTTAAGTGTGCAATAGCATTGTCTCTAAAAAATGTACATACCTAAATGAAAAATACTTGTTGTTAAGAAGTGTTAAACATCATCTCAGCCTTCAGCAAGTCCTAATCTTTTTGCTAGTGGAGGGTCTTGCTTCGACATTGATGACTGCTAACTGATCAGGGTAGTGGTTGCTGAAGGCTGGGGTGGTTGTGGCAATTTCTTAAAACAAGACAACAATGAAGTTTGCTGCATCAGTGGACTCTTTCTATCATGAAATATTTCTCTGTAGCATGCAATGCTCTTTGATAGCATTTTACTCACAGTATAACTTCTCTCAAAATTGGACCAATCTTCTCAAACCCTGTTCCTGCTTTATCTACTAAGTTTGTCGTGCTTTGTTGTCATTTCTACAGGGTTCACAGCATCTTCACCAGGAGTACATTCGGTCTCAAAAAACCACAAGAAGCAATTCCTCATTTGTTAAAATTTTATCATGAGATTGTAACAATCCAGTCTTATCTTTAGGGTCCACTTCTAATTCTAGTTTTCTGGTGATTTCCATTGCATCTGCAGCTCTTTCCTCCATTAAAGTCTTGAACCTCTCAAAGTTATCCATAAGGGTTGGAATCAACTTCTTCCAACAACCTGTTAATGTTGATAGTTTGACTTTCCTCCCCTGAATTATGAATGTTAATGGCATCTAGACAGGGAATCCTTTCCAGAAGATTTACAGTTTACTTTGCCCAGCTTCATCAGAGGAATCACAGTGTATGGCAGCTATGACCTTATGAAATTTATTTATTAAATAATAAGACTCAAAAGTCAAAATTATTCCTTCATCAATGGACTGCAGATTGATGTTGTGTTAGCAGGCATAAAAACAACATTAATCTCTTTGTACATCTCCATCAAAGCCAAGCTTGAGTGACCAGGTGCAGTTTCAATAATACAATATTTTGGAAGGAATCTTTTATCTGAGCAGTCAATCTCAATGGTGGGCCTAAATTATTCAGTAAACTGTGCCGTAAAAATATGTGCTCTCATCCAGACTTTGTTGTTCCATTTTTAGAACACAGGCAAAGGAGATTTAACATAATTCTTAAAGGCCCTAGGACTTTGGGGATACCAAATGAGTACTGGTTGCAACTTAAAGTCACCAGCTGCATTAGCCCCTAACAAGATAATTAGCCTATCCTTTGAAGCTTTGAAACCAGGCATTGACTTTTCTTCTCTACCTCTGAAAGTCCTAGATAGCATCTTCTTTCTCCCAATAGAAAGCTGTTTCATCTAAATTGAAAATATGTTATTTAGTACTTTCATAAATTAGCTTAGCTAGATCTGGAGAACTTGCTGCAGCTTTTACATCAGTACTTGCTGCTCCACCTTGCACATTTATGTTATAGAGACAACTTATCTTCTTAAACCATATGAAATTTTAGCATCCAACTTTTCTTCTGCATCTTCCTTACCTCTTTCAGCCTTCATAGAATTGAGGAAGAGTTGGGGCTTTGCTCTGGATTAGGCTTTGACTTAAGTGAATATTGTGGCTTGTTTGATCCTTTAGCCAGACCACTAAAACTTTCTCTATATCAGGATTGAAGCTGTCTCACTTTTTCATCATTCATGTATCCACTGGAGTGGCACTTCTAATTTCCTTGAAGAACTTTTCCTTTGCATTCACAAGTAGGATAATCGTTTGGTGCAAGAGGCCTAGCTTTTGGGCTATCTCAGCTTTCAATGTGCCTTTCTAACTAATCTTAATCATTTCTAGCTTTTGATTTAAAGTGAGAGATATGTGACTTCCTTTCACTTGAATATTTATAGGCCATTGTAAGGTTATTAATTGGCCTACTTTCAATATTAGCATGTCTCAGGCAATAGGGAGGCCTTAGAAAGGGAGAGAGATGGGGAATGGCCAGTGGTGGGCAGTCAGAACACGCACAACATTTATGGATTAAGTTCATCATCAAAAATGGTTGCATTCATGGTGCCCCAAAACAGTTGCAATAGTAACATCAAAAGACGCTGATTACAAATCACCGTAACAGGTATAAGAATGACAAAATTTTGAAACATTGTGAGAATTATCAAAGTGTGACACAGAGACACTGAGTGAGCTCATGCTGTTGGAAAAATAATGTTGATAGACTTGCTTGTCACAGTGTTGTCACAGACTTTCAATTTGTAAAAACTGCAATGGCAAAGTGCAATAAAGAGAATCACAATAATACAAGGTATGCCTGCCTCATATTTCAGATATTAGGTTAGGTATTGGATAAAAATATGACACAAGCGAGACTGCATAAGTTATGGCAGATCTATAAAATTAAAAACGATCTGCTCTAAAAATGATATTGTAAAGGAACTATTTAAACAATAAAATCTGGACTATGAAAATGATGTTGTAAATGAACTATTCAAATAATAAAATCTGTTGGAATTTTAATTATTTTAAGAAATCAGGTTAAAAATCAGAATGCACGTAACAAGACAGATATGTATGCATAGAAAAAAGCCTGGAAGGATACACAGAAAAATACAAGTAGTGGTTGCTAGTAGTGTTGAGATATATAGGCAACTTTCATTTTATTGCTTTGCTTATCTACATTTTCTTAATTTTCTGCACTTATCCTCTATTACTTTTGTAGTAAGAAAAATACACAAAGAATATATTTCTAAAAATAGACTTATGTAGAGGCTGGAGTTGGCCACTGATTAATAGAAGAAACAATAGCATGAACAACCAAGCACACATAACACTACTTATTACATTCAATGACAAGAGCTTACACGAAGGAGGAGTGATTATTTCTGCCTGGCTGGGGAGGCTTCTCAGAGGAAGTAACATTTAAGTTAGGCCTTGAGAAATGAGCAAGAGTTGGCCTGGTTAAAAAGAAAGCAGGATTGGGAGGCCGAGGCAGGCAGATCATGAGGTCAGGAGTTCAAGACCAGCCAGGCCAACATGGTGAAACTCCATCTCTACTAAAAATACAAAAATTAGCCTGGCACAGTGGCAGGTTCCTGGAATCCCAGCTACTCAGGGGGCCAAGGCAGGAGAATTGGTAGAACCTGGGAGGTGGAGGTTACAGCGAGCCAAGATCACTCCACTGCACTCCAGCCTAGGTGACAGAGCAAGACTCTGTCTTGAAAAAAAAAACAGAAAAAAAAAAAAGGCCAGAAATTGAGCACCAAGTGAGGAAGCACATGAAGTCTCAGAGGAATCCTGAGCAGCCTCGGTGCAGAAGGGAAGGAGCAGAGGGCGTGTGGCTGCTGGGGCAAAGGGCCTGGGATGCCCCCTTAAGAAGTCGACATCGCCCTACAGTGCAGCCATGCAGATCAAGCAGAGTCAAGCCGATGCTGCTGGAGAGCATTCATGGGAAAGGAAGGGGACAATGTGGATGCTCAGAGTCCAAGTGTAAAATGGTGAGGACCTGAATTAGGAAAACGGGAGTAGGGTTGGAGAAGCAAAGCTGCTTCGAGAGCTACTTAGAAAACGAAATTGATAGGCTTTCATAAAAATAGGAGCTACGGTGGCAGGTTAGGTTCTCCAGAAGCAGATGGCGTTAGGATGAATTGCAGGGTACAAGATGTTTCTTAGGGATCCACACATGTGAAGGGAAGGGAGAGGAAGCATGGTTGGGCAGAAGGAGAAGTCGGACTGCAATGCAGGCCTGACAAATCCTTGGCCAAAATAGCGGGCACTCAGGAGTAAGCATTGCCCATCAGGGCTGAACTGTGTTAGGCCCAAATACCTGAATCTTTACACCTTTGCCTCCCTCAGCCAGGGGACAGGACTATGGAATTCTGTGACCTCAAGTGGAGGCACCCTGAGGAACTGACAGCTGGAGATGGCAATCTTTCCTTGAAGGGGGGTCTGGGTGGTTTATCTCCATAGCTATGAGAACTAACAAATGTGGACTGCTTACTAACATGATATTGCTCATTTCTTCTTCACCTGCAACCGTGCCCAGCTAATTTTTGTGTTTTTAATAGAGACGGAAGTTTTACTATGTTGGCCAGGCTGGTCTTGAACTCCTGACCTCGTGATCCACCTGCCTCAGCCTCCCAATTCTACCTTCTTTTTAACCAGGCCAACTCTTGCTCATTTCTCAAGGCCTAACATAAATGTCGCTTCCTCTGAGAAGCCTCCCTGCTTACCCTGTGAAGCAGTACTATTTAGGGGGAGAAGCAACAAGCACAAAGAAATCAAGAAATTTGTCCAAGGTCATGCAACTAGCAAGCAGTGGAGTCAGGGTTTAAACCTCCAGAATCTGGCTTTGGTGTCCTTGTCCTTAACCATTGCTCCACACTGCTTGTCACTGACACCACTGGGAAAGAGTAGGAATAGGATCATTAATCAGGAGTGGGTTTGGTCTGGGCCTAACGGTTCTATAACATTACAGCCTGAGAACTTTGGTATTGCCTGCCTCCTCCTCTTTCTTCTCCTCTTCCTTCCTTCCTTCCTTCCTTCCTTCCTTCCTTCCTTCCTTCCTTCCTTCCT
>NW_012101365.1:8123588-8124880 GCF_000951045.1 Mandrillus leucophaeus | reverse complement strand
TAAGTTAATTTAAAACTTACAACTACACAGGTTCTTGGTGATCTGCCTAGATACGAAGATAAGATTCAGAATACTAAAAGGAGAACAGACTTAAGGCAGACTGTTGAGTATTTTGGCAGCAGCAAATTATAATTCTTCAGGAGACCCGAAGGGAAGTGATAAACTCACCCTAATACCAAATGGTGAGAAGGGCAAGGAGAATGATGAGTATTTTATTATTATTATTATTATTATTATTATTATTATTATTATACTTTAAGTTCTAAGGTACATGTGCACAACCTGCAGGTGTGTTACATAGGTATACATGTGTCATGTTGGCGTGCTGCACCCATTAACTCATCATTTACATTAGGTATTTCTCCTACTGCTATGCCTCCCCAAGCCCCCTACCCCATGACAGGAACCTATATGTGATGTTCCCTGCCCTGTGTCCAAGTGTTCTCATTATTCAGTTCTCACCTGTGAGTGAGAACATGCGGTGTTTGGTTTTCTGTCCTTGAGATAGTTTGCTCAGAATGATGGTTACTAGCTTCATCCGTGTCCCTACAAAGGACATGAACTCATCCTTTTTTATGGCTGCATAGTATTCCATGGTACATATGTGCCACATTTTCGTAATCCAGTCTATCACTGATGGACATTTGGGTTGGTTCCAAGTCTTTACTGTAGAGGACTATGTGCTTGCAAACAGGGTGTTCCCCAGAGCGTTCCCGATAAGTCCTGCTCTTGCAAGCGAAGCAGGGCGTTGGGGGCTTGTTTATGTGTAAACATCTTGAAAATCCAGAAAGTCAGGGAAAGGTCAGAAAAACAACAATGTGTCTTGTGACTTGGCAACATTCCACAAACGACTGTATAAAATAAAGCAGAGCGCACCATTCAAGGCAGCTGCCATGTTTGTCTTGTCTTGTGTTGTCTTGTGTGTTCATTCCTTTGTTTAGGAAACACACGGACCCCAACATTTTACTATTGTGAATAGTGCCGCAATAAACATACATGTGCATGTGTCTTTCCAGTAGCATGATTTATAATCCTTTGGGTATATACCCAGTAATGGGATCACTGGGTCAAATGGTATTTCTAGTTCTAGATCTTTGAGGAATCGCCACACTGTCTTCCACATTGGTTCAACCAGTTTACACTCCCACCAACAGTATAAAAGCCTTACTATTTCTCCACATCCTCTCCAGCATCTGTTGCTTCCTGACTTTTTAATGATCGCCATTCTAACTCATGTGAGATGGTATCTCGTTGTGGTTTTGATTTGCATTTCTCTGATGACCAGTGATGAT
>NW_012101365.1:8117730-8122713 GCF_000951045.1 Mandrillus leucophaeus | reverse complement strand
GGGGTCTGGGTGGTTTATCTCCATAGCTATGAGAACTAACAAATGTGGACTGCTTACTAACATGATATTGCTCATTTCTTCTTCACCTGCAACCGTGCCCAGCTAATTTTTGTGTTTTTAATAGAGACGGAAGTTTTACTATGTTGGCCAGGCTGGTCTTGAACTCCTGACCTCGTGATCCACCTGCCTCAGCCTCCCAATTCTACCTTCTTTTTAACCAGGCCAACTCTTGCTCATTTCTCAAGGCCTAACATAAATGTCGCTTCCTCTGAGAAGCCTCCCTGCTTACCCTGTGAAGCAGTACTATTTAGGGGGAGAAGCAACAAGCACAAAGAAATCAAGAAATTTGTCCAAGGTCATGCAACTAGCAAGCAGTGGAGTCAGGGTTTAAACCTCCAGAATCTGGCTTTGGTGTCCTTGTCCTTAACCATTGCTCCACACTGCTTGTCACTGACACCACTGGGAAAGAGTAGGAATAGGATCATTAATCAGGAGTGGGTTTGGTCTGGGCCTAACGGTTCTATAACATTACAGCCTGAGAACTTTGGTATTGCCTGCCTCCTCCTCTTTCTTCTCCTCTTCCTTCCTTCCTTCCTTCCTTCCTTCCTTCCTTCCTTCCTTCCTTCCTTCCTCCCTCCCTCCCTCCCTCCCTCCCTTCCTCCCTCCCTTTCTTCTTTTTCTGCCATATTCTATTTATTATCATGGGAAGAAAAGTCAAATTCAATAAAGTGCACATTGATTTATCAAACAAAGTTCAACGTGGAAATTAACAGGATAAATACAGACTTTGGTGAAATTAAGCTGTGTTCAAAAAGGTTATCCATAGGAATTACGGAAAATTTTAATCAAATGACAAGAGTAATAGGCACTAGTTGTAATGGGAAATTTTTATGTTCTGGGTTTCTCAATACTTAAGTTTTTCAGGTAATTCCTTCTTTCTGAAAAGTGATATGGTCCCTTTAAAGCATGGTTCACATGGGGAAAATTTTAAAGCATACACATACATAATTTAGTACTTTAAAAATCAAAGCCAAGAGGGATTTTTGTAATTGTCTTACTTGCCAGGGATCTGGCAGAGTGTCTGGGATGGGGAGAGGGGCTGAGGGGTTTGGAAGGTGGGTTGCAGGAAAGTGCAGACCCAGAAGACAATAAGTGACCAAGGAGAAGGCATGAAATCACCTTTCAGGGGACCTGGTCGGAGGACCTGTGTATAAACTTCAGCTTCTCGCCCTCACTTGCTGTGAACAGTGACATTATCTCAAGTTTCTGGGCCTTGGTTTCCACAACTAACCATGCTGTGTCATCACTGGTTTGCTGTCAGAATTAAAGGAGATGATGCCTGTGAAAGAGCCTGGCTCTCAGAAAGGACTAAGAAGCATCTGCTGAATGTGACTCAATAACACAGTTCCCCCATCTTCAGGTGGAATCTGTTTGCAATTCCAGACCATCTTCTTCCACTCCTTCCTTCATCTTTCTCCTCCTCAAGTCCTCCTGCACGATGGGCATTTCTGCATTCAGGGGGCCCCAGGCTTTGAGCTCTGGCCGAGAGGATAATTTCTCTCCTGCACTCAATCAACCTGGCATTCATCTGTAGCCAGGGAGAGCAGCCAGTCTGATTTCTTGACATAAACACACTGAACAAGTAAGACAGGCCCCACTGAGTTATTTAAAAACCGCAATCTGAAAGAGAGCATCTCGAATCTGAAGTTCTTGCCTAAATATAAATGGCAAAGCTTATTCAACATCAAATCAAATCAATGATAATTTGAGGACTAATTAGCATTTGGGGCTTTTTTCAGCAGTGTGGTGATGTGGTGTAGAATGCTACATGATTGGGGAGAAGCACGTAATTACGAAGCTGAATACATTGTCCCCTGGAGACACGTGAAGGAGTAGATTTCCTTAGCCAAAGAGGCCTCTGCCACCTTCAGAGGGAGGGATGGGACGGGGTGGGGTGGCCGAATGGCAGAGTCCATATCTGAAGTCTGCTGCAACCGTGGGAGCCTCAGAGGGTGGTACCATCTCTTCTCTCACTGCCGGATTTTTACTTCCACTTGGGTCAATAAAGCTTCACCTCTCACTTTAATCCTAAAAGGTAAAAGGTGCGATAAGATTATTTTTAAAAGGAATTAAACAAAGGAAACTAAAATTTGGTACATGTTTGCTACAAGCCAGGTCTCAAAAGAATCACAGCAACAAATATTTCTGGAGTATTTTTCATGTGCTTATGTTAAGTCCTGTACATACAGCACTGATTCAATCTTTAGAATGGTCCTATGAAGTTGGTAATAATATTGTTATTATTTTTTTCTTAATGGGAAAACTGAGGCCCTAAGAAGTTAAGAAATTTCCTCAAGTCTTATAAATAGAAATGGGCAGATCAAAGCTTCATATACTTAATATGCTTCTGGCTCCAAAGTTTATGTTGCTAATTTCTGTACTATACCGATTTGCATAAATTATATTGTTTTATAATCTCAATAAGCCTATGGAAAATTGTATATTCTTAAAGATGAGGAAGCCCTGGTTTAGAGAGGCAAGGAGATTCATTCAAGGTCACGCAGTAGTAAGTGGCTAGGTCTAAAGTCTAAGAGAAAGGTAAAATCAGAACAGAAAAAATAATTACAAAGAAATACTAGCTCTGATTTTAGAAAATGGTAAAAGCCAAAGAGCACACAGCCCCCGTGGGGTAAACCATTCTCCTTAAGGAGGAGACTTAGTTGAAGTGCAGTGTCTGTAATCTTCTCTCCTGTCTCCTGTGAATCAGCTCCTTTAGGCTTGGGGTTTGTCACCTGGGGCCCCAGGATTCAGTTGTCCAATCAGAGACTCTAGCCTGAGAGCTACAAGCAGGGAGAGGACAATATCTGACTGTCTCTTACATGCCATTTCTGACCTATTGGCGACTGCTGCCTGGTGTATTGTGTTAAGAAAGATTTGAGGCCACATTAGGGCTCAGTAGGAAAGAAAACAAATTGGTTAGTCAGGTTGGTGGTGTCCACAGCACAGTGGAACGGTGGCATCTGTGCCTGGTATTGGCTATGCCTGCCTTATCTTCTAATTATTCCAGCTGCTCCTGTAGTTTCTTTTTGCACAGTGAATATATATGTAGGGGAATATATTCTGATGAGCCTCAGGTTGAAACAGCTGAATTCTGCAGGAGGCCCCAGTGTGCACAGGCAACATACCCAGCAGTTAACCACATCCCTTTTTTTCAAGGGACTCTAAGTTGCTTCATTTTAACATTTAGACATGATCAGCCAAGAGGCAGGTGTCTTGGAACAGAAAGGCACAGTAAGAAAAATAAAACACTTTGGGTTGAAATTGTTTCCCCAGATTGAATACTAAGAGGCCAGAGAATGGCTGCTTTTCCAAGCATGAAGAAGGTGATTTAAATTCTGCTTGATCAACTGGGGATGGCCTGATGGGGGTCCAATTGCTGAGTGCCATGTTGGACATAAAAAGTGAGACGATTAGTCTTCTCAAGAGCAATCGGGATGTCTTAATTGGTGGCAGGAAACAGGGTCTGCTTTTTCAAAAATAATATGATGAAAAAAACTCAAAGGGCTGAGACCTGAAGATATTCATACAAACAATTGTTATGAATAGATTAGCAATTGCATTAGGTTATGGTTTGGATTACTATCTGATTTGGACAATAAATCAATCCTTTACTGAACATCTACTATATCTCTAGGCATTTGAGGAGGTCTACCACTAAAGATGCATATGCAACAAGGCTGTAATAATACAATTAGATGATATTTGTGGAAGAAGGCAGAGGCAAAATTTACTAACTCTGTAGGCTAATATGGTTACTATGATTGACAATTAAGATTACCTCTGAGTTCCCTGGAAAACAAGGCAAAATGAGGAGCATGGTGGGTACATGTTTGCACTACCAGTTAGACATAAGAAAATTTGGAAATGTAACTTTTTCCTTGTTATTAATTTTTTTAAAAAATTGATGGTCACCTTTCTGAGAGTAGTAACTAAGTCTTTTTTTGTGTATGTGAGACGGAGTCTCGCTCTTCCGCCTAGGCTGGAGTGCAGTGGCGTGATCTTAGCTCACTGCAAGCTCTGCCTCCTGGGTTCACGCCATTCTCCTGCCTCGGCCTCCCAAGTAGCTAGGACTACAGGCACCCACCACCACACCCGGCTAATTTTTTGTGTTTTTAGTAGAGACGGGGTTTCACTGTGTTAGCCAGGATAGTCTCGATCTCCTGACCTCATGATCCACCCGCCTTGGCCTCCCAAAGTACGACTAAGTCTTATTTATCTTAAGATCTCAGACACCTAGTAGAGTGCATGGCTTGTACTCAATGGACAATAAAAGAGAGTGTGTTGAATGTATCCCACTGATACACTGGTTGATAGGAATGTGGAGAATGAGAAAGGCTATTCAAAATAGAGTGGTGTTATGGTGTCTCTTAGGGAAGCCTTTCTCTGTGGATGTCTTAAGTTAATTTAAAACTTACAACTACACAGGTTCTTGGTGATCTGCCTAGATACGAAGATAAGATTCAGAATACTAAAAGGAGAACAGACTTAAGGCAGACTGTTGAGTATTTTGGCAGCAGCAAATTATAATTCTTCAGGAGACCCGAAGGGAAGTGATAAACTCACCCTAATACCAAATGGTGAGAAGGGCAAGGAGAATGATGAGTATTTTATTATTATTATTATTATTATTATTATACTTTAAGTTCTAAGGTACATGTGCACAACCTGCAGGTGTGTTACATAGGTATACATGTGTCATGTTGGCGTGCTGCACCCATTAACTCATCATTTACATTAGGTATTTCTCCTACTGCTATGCCTCCCCAAGCCCCCTACCCCATGACAGGAACCTATATGTGATGTTCCCTGCCCTGTGTCCAAGTGTTCTCATTATTCAGTTCTCACCTGTGAGTGAGAACATGCGGTGTTTGGTTTTCTGTCCTTGAGATAGTTTGCTCAGAATGATGGTTACTAGCTTCATCC
>NW_012101365.1:8117399-8117680 GCF_000951045.1 Mandrillus leucophaeus | reverse complement strand
TTGAGATATGTTCCATCAATACCTAGTTTATTGAGAGTTTTTAGCATGAAAGGTTGTTGAATTTTGTCGAAGACCTTTTCTGCATCTATGAGATAATCATGTGGTTTTTGTCATTCATTCTTTTTATGTGATGGATTACATTTATTGATTTGCATGTGTTGAACCAGCCTTGCATCCCAGGAATGAAGCTGACTTAATCGTGGTGGATAAGCTTTTTGATGTGCTGCTGGATTTGGCTTGCCAGTATTTTATTGAGGATTTTTTCATTGATGTTCATCAGG